>NC_080024.1:61411000-61758000 GCF_030020395.1 Manis pentadactyla | reverse complement strand
GAGGGCACCACAGACAAATTATGAAACGTCAAAGGAACGTGGTTCAAAGCAAAATTATGAATACACCTAAGAAAGATTCAAATGAAATCGACCTCATGAATCTTCCTGAAAGAGATTTCAAAATAAAAATCATTAACATGCTCATGGAGATAGAGAAAAATATTCAAGAAATCAGCAACAAATTTAGGATGGAGATCCAATCACTGAAGAACACAATGGAGGGTATTAAAAGCAGATTAGGTATGGTGGAGGAGAGTATAAATGAAATAGAAATTAGGGAAGAGGAATACAAAGAAGCTGAGGCACAGAGAAAAAATAGTATCTCTAAGACTGAAAGAATCCTGAGACAACTGTGTGACCAAACCAAATGAAACAATATTCATATTATAGTGGTACCAGAAGAAGAAGAGAAGAGAAAAAGAGAGAGAAAGTGTCTTTGAAGAAGTAATTGCTGAAAACTCCCCCAATCTGGGGAAGGAGATAGTCTCTCAGGCCATGGAGGTGCACAGATCTCCCAACACAAGGGACCCAAGGAAGACAACACCAAGATATATAATAATTAAAATGGCAAAGATCAAGGATAAGGATAGACTATTAAAAGCAGCCAGAGAGAGAAATAAGATCACATACAAAGGAAAGCCCATTAGGCTATCATCAGACTTCTCAGCAGAAACCTTACAGGCTAGAAGGGAGTGGCATGATATATTTAATGCAATTTAAATCCTTAAATTTGAAGGTGGGATTAAACAATTTCTAGCTAAGCAAAAGCTGAGAGAATTTACCTCCCACAAACCATCTCTACAGTGTATTTTGGAGGGATTGCTATAGATGGAAGTGTTCCTCAAGTTAAGTAGCTGTCACCAGAGGTAATAAAAGGGATAGACAAAGAATACAGAATATGATACCTAATATATAAAGAATGGAGGAGGAAGAAAAGGAGAGGAAAAAAATAAAGAATGTTTAGAGTGTGTTTGTAATAGCATACTAAGTGAGTTAAGTTAGACTCTTAGATAATAAGGAAGTTACCCTTGAACTTTTGGGAACCACAAATCTAAAGCCTGCAATGGCAATAAGTATAAACCTATCGATAATCACCCTAAATGTAAATGGTCTGAACTCACCAATCAAAAGACATAGAGTCACTGAATGGATAAAAATAACAAGACCCGTCTATATACTGTCTAAAAGAGATTCAATTCAAACCCAAAGACATACACAGACTAAAAGTGAGGGATGGAAAAAGATACTTCATGCAAGTAATAGGGAGAAAAAAGCAGGTGTTGCAGTATTTGTATCAGACAAAATAGACTTGAAAACAAAGAAAGTAACAAGAGACAAAGAAGGACATTACATAATGGTATAGGGGTGAGTCCGACAAGAGGACTCATTATAAATGTCCATTATAAATATCTATGCTCCCAACACAGGATCACCTACATATGTGAAAAACATACTAAGAGACTTAAAGAGGGAAATAGGATGCAATGCATTCATTTTAGAATATTTCAACACACCACTCACTCCAAAGGACAGATCAACCAGAAAGAAAATAAGTAAAGAGACACAGGCACTGAACAACACATTAGAACGGATGGACCTAACAGACCTCTACAGAACTCAACACCTGAAAGCAGCAGGATACACATTTTTCTCAAGTGCACACGTAACATTTTCCAGAATAGACCACATACTAGGCCACAAAAAGAGCCTCAGTAAACTCAAAAAGACTGAAATTGTACCAACCAACTTCTCAGATCACAAAGGTATAAAACTAGAAATAAATTGTACAAAGAAAACAAAAAGGCTCACAAACACATGGAGGCTTAACAACATGCTCCTAAATAATCAATGGATCAATGACCAAATTAAAACAGAGATCAAGCAATATATGGAGACAAATGAAAACAACAGCACAATGAGCCAACTTCTGTGGGACACAGTGAAGGCTGTTCTAAGAGGAAACCATATAGCAATCCAGGCCTGTTTAAAAAAGGAAGAACAATCCCAAATGACCAGCCTATATTCACAATTATTGAAACTGGAAAAAGAAGAACAAATGAGGTCCAAAGTCAGCAGGAGAGACATAACAAAGATTAGAGAAGAAATTAATAAAATTGAGAAGAATAAAACAATACCAAAAATTAATGAAACCAAGAGCTGGTTCTTTGAGAAAATAAACAAAATAGATAAACCACAAGCCAGACTTATGAAGGACAAAAAGAGAATCTACACACATAAACACAATCAGAAATAAGAAAGGAAAAATCACAATAGACACCACAGAAATACAAAGAATTTTACAGAATACTATGAAAATCTATATGCTAACAAACTGGATAATCTAGAAGAAATGGACAACTTTCTAGAAAAATACAACCTTCCAAAACTGACTAGGAAGAAACAGAAAATCTAAACAGACCAATTACCAACAATGAAATTGGATTGGTAATCAAAAAACTACCCAAGAACAAAACCCCCAGACCACATGGATTCACTGCTGAATTTTAGAGAAGACATAGTACCCATTCTCCTTAAAGTTTTCCAAAAAATAGAAGAGGAGGGAATACTTCCAAACTCATTCTATGAAACCAGCATCACTCTAATACCAAAACCAGGCAAAGACACCAAAAAAAACAAAAACAAAAACAAAACAAAACTACGGACCAATATTCCTGAAGAACACAGAGGCAAAAATACTCAACAAAATATTAGCAAACCAAATTCAAAAATACATCAAGAGGGTCATACACCATGATCAAGTGAGATTCATCCCAGGGATGTAAGGATAGTACAACATTTGAAAATCCATCAGCATCATCCACCACATCAACAAAAAGAAGGACAAAAATCACATGATGCTGAAAAGTGTTCAACAAAATTCAACATCCATTCATGATAAAAACTCTCAACAAAATGGGTATAGAGGGCAAGTACCTCAACATAATAAAGGCCATATATGACAAACGCAGAGCCAACATCATACTTAACAGTGAGAAGCTGAAAGCTTTTCCTCTAAGATCAGGAACAAGACAAGGATGCCCACTCTCCCTGTTTTTATTCAACACAGTACAGGAGGTCCTAGCCACAGCAATCAGACAACACAAAGAAATAAAAGGCATTCAGATTCTTTAAGGAAGAAGTCAAACTGTCCCTGTTTGCAGAAGACATGATATTGTACATAAAAAACCCTAAAGAATCCACTCGAAAACTACTAGATCTAATATCTGAATTCAGCAAAGTTTCAGGATAAAAAATTAATACAGAGAAATCTGTTGCTTTCCTATACACCAAGGAGGAACTAGCAGAAAGAGAAATCAGGAAAACAATTCCATTCACAACTGCATCGAAAAGAATAAAATACCTAGGAATAAACTTAACCAAGGAAGTGAAAGACCTATACCCTCAAAACTACAAGACACTCTTAAGAGAAATTAAAGAGGATACACATAAGTGGAAATCCATCCTATGCTGTTGGGTAGGAAGAATTAATATTGCTAAAATGGCCATCCTGCCTAAAGGAATTTACAGATTCAATGCAATCCTTATCAAAATACCAACAGCATTCTTCAATGAACTGGAACAAATAGTTCTAAAATTCATATGGAACCGCAAAAGACCCTGAATAGCCAAAGCAATCCTGAGAAGGAAGAATAATGCAGGGGGAATCTTGCTTCCCAACTTCATGCTCTACTACAAAGCCACAAAAATCAAGACAGTTTGGTACTGGCACAAGAATAGACCCACAGACAAGTGGAATAGAATAGAGAGACCAGGTATTAACCCAAACACATATGGTCAATTAATATATGATAAAAGAGCCATGGACATACAATGGGGAAATGACAGCCTCTTCAACAGCTAGTGTTGGCAAAACTGGACAGCTACATGTAAGAGAATGAAACTGGATCACTGTCTAACCCCATACACAAAAGTAAATTCAAAATGGATCAAAGACCTGAATGTAAGTCATGAAACCATAAAACTCTTAGAAGAAAATACAGGCAAAACTCTCCTGAATATAAACGTGAGCAACTTCTTCATGAACATATCTCCCTGGGCAAGGGAAACAAGAGCAAAAATGAACAAGTGGGACTACATCAAATTAAAAAGCTTCTGTAAAGCAAAGAACATCATCAGTAGAACAAAAACGCATCCTACAGTATGGGAGAATATATTCATAAATGACATATCTGATAAGGGGTTGACATCCAAAATATATAAAGAGCTCATGCACCTCAACAAACAAAACGCAAATAACTCAATTAAAAAAGAGGATCTGAACAGACACTTCTCCAAAGAGGAAATTCAGATGGCCAACAGGCACATGAAAAGATGCTCCACATCGCTAATCATCAGAGAAATGCAAATTAAAACCACAATGAGATATCACCTCAAACCAATTAGGATGGCCAACATCCAAAAGACAAACAACAACAAGTGTTGGCGTGGATGTGGCGAAAGGGGAACCCTCCTACACTGCTGGTGGGAATGTAAATTAGTTCAACCATTTTGGAAAGCAGTATGGAGGTTCCTAAAAAATTCAAAATAGAAATACCATTTGACCCAGGAATTCTACTCCTTGGAATTTACCCTAAGAATGCTGCAGCCCCATTTGAAAAAGACAGATGCTCCCCTATGTTTATCACAGCACTATTTACAATAGCCAAGAAATGGAAGCAACCTAAGTGTCCATCAGTATAGATGAATGGATAAAGAATATGTGGTACATATACACAATGGAGTATTATTCAGCCATAAGAAGAAATCAAATCCTACAATTTTCAACAACATGGATGGAGCTAGAGGGTATTATGCTCAATGAAATAAGCCAGACAGAGAAAGACAAGTATCAAATGATTTCACTCATCTGTGGAGTATAAGAACAAAGAAAAATCTGAAGGAACAAAATAGCAGCAGACTCACAGAACCCAAGAATGGACTAACAGCTATTTAAAGGACTGGGGAGAATGGGTGGGAAGGGAGGGATTAGGAGGAAAAGGAGCATTACGATTATCATACATAATGTAGGGGGGGGTATGGGGAAGGCAGTAGAGCACAGAGATGACAAGTAGTGATTCTATAGCATGTTACTACGCTGATGGACAGTGATTGTAATGGGGTATGTGGTGGGGACTTGATAATGGGGGGAATCTAGTAACCACAACATTGTTCATGTAAGTGTATATTAATGATACCAAAAAAACAAAAATAAAAATAAACAAGACAGTGATTAACTTTAGGGGACAGAGAGGAAGGCTGGCATAATGGAATGCTCTATAGCAAGTTTTGGTTTTTAAGTTATTTTTTAAATCAACTAAATTCTCAGGTATCCAATGTTATTAATTTCTTATATATCCTTCTAAAAATGTTCTAGTGTATATATACATAAAAGAATATATATATCTAACACAAACATATATGCATTCTATTCTCACTCTTTTCATAAATGGTAACAATTTATACACACACACAGAACATATATAAAATAAAATTTTATACATGGCAATCATTCCCAGACCAGTAAACAAAAAGCTTTGTTTGCCGTTCTATTGTGGGGCTATACCATCATTCATTTAACCAATCTCATGCTGTACTGATGGACAGTTAAGAAATTTTCTTCTTACTGTTACAGACTCTGTTGCAAAAAATAACCCTGTACATAAGCAATTTTGTACAAGTTAAGCAGAGTTTTGAATAGGATCAAAATTTTGCCAAGAAAAAACTAGGTAAGATTACTGGCAGAGGGAACAACTCAAAGGCCCAAAGATGTAAAATAGGAATTAAATAGTTTGATATTACTGAAGTATAAAATCTAAGGTGGTAGAATATCAGGAGGGGATGAAGAAGGAAGAATAAACTGGAGCCAGATTACTTGGACTTAATCCTGTAGTATTGTGGAAGAGAACAGATTTCTACCTTTAAAGACTACTATGTGGAAACAACCAAAATACTCATTAACTGATAAATGGATAACTAAAATGTGTTAAATCCATATAATGGAATTACTCAGAAATAAAAAGGAATGCATTCTCTAACATTTTGATACATTCTACAACATGGATGAACTTTGAGGAGATTATGGTAAGCGAAAGAATCCAGTTACAAAAAACCACATACTGCATGATTCCACTGACATATGTCTAGAATAGGCAAATCTATAGACACAGTAAGTAGATTAGTGGTTGCCTAGGAATGGGGAAGGGGGAGGTTAAGGACTAATTGGGAGTGACTGCTAACAGATACAGGTTTTTGGGGGGGTAATAAAAATGTGATGATGGTAAAAAGTCTGTGAATATACTTAAAGCCCACTAAATTGTATGCTTTAAATTGGTGGTTTTATGGTATGTTAATTACATATCAATAAAGCTGATAAATAAAAATATAATTATTGTGATGGCTCTGTAGAGAATGAATGTGGAAGAGGTCAAGACTGGAGGTGGAAAAATCAGTTACGAAATTAAACAGTCTAGGTAAAAGCTAAGACACAAGCAGTACTGACAAAGAGGAGAGATGGATTCAAGAGGTATTTGGAAGGTAAGACCAAAGGAATTCCTTTGCTGACTAGAGGTCAGCAAAGGGATAATGGGTAAGGGATGAATCTTAAATTTCTGGCTTGGATGACTGGATGGATTCTGTATTTTCTACTCATATGAGATAGGAAGTATAAAAGAAGAGCAGACTTAGGATGAAAGATAAGTTCCATTTCAGATACGTTAAGTCTGAGCTGCCTGTAGGCTATCAGAATGAAACTGTCTAGTAAATAGTTGTGTTGAGGTGCCTCAAGCTAGGGGGAAAAATCTAGAATTGTAGATTTAAGAGTCATGAGTAAAAAAGGGGGTAGGTAAAACCATGAAATTGGATGTGATTGTTTGGGGAAGCATATAGAGTAAGCAAGACATAGACAGGCCAAGGGTGAAACTCTGGGGGGCACCTCTATTTTAGAAGCATGCTAAGAATGTGTATAGATGTAAATAACATTTTACTGAACACTCTCTGAATATGTGGGCACAGTGCTAGGAGGTACTTTGTTTCAAAGCCATCTTACTTAGTCCTCATATATATTTCACAAGTCAAGACAACTACACAGACCATTCTTAATTTATAGATTAGAAGGATCAGAGATACTAAATATTTTGTGCAAGGTCTCAGGGCTAAAAAGTGACTGCTGGAGTAACTAGAATCCCAGTCTGATTCCTAGGCTCAGACTCTTCCTACTTCACCATTCTGCTTTCCCTGCTATCCATATTCCACCACCATAATATTCGGCACGGTTTTTCTGCACTGCACCTAGTAAACCTGCAATTGATTATTTAAAAATTACATCAGGCAGATGCTACATTATCGGATGGATAAAAAGAGGAAGCAAGGGCGGGATTATTCCACTTTAAGATCTGTCTTAAGTAAACAGGGAGTCTTCTTTGTACCGGATAACAGGGCTCAGAAGTTGTGATTCCTGGGATCCGAAAAGCAAAACCAGAATCTGCCGACGAAAGTCCTTAGGAACCCTATTACCAGTCTTCATATCTAATGGATTTACATTCTAAATGATAGAACCGACAAAGCAGACGAAGGCTGATGTAGAATAAACGTCGAGGGCCGGCTTTGTCAGCGAGTTTCTCAGCGGAGAAGTGGCGAGAACATCAGGGCTTCAGGCTTGGAGAAGAAGACGATTGTCCTGGGAATCCCAGAGACACCACTACTCTAACTTCCAGTTGCCCCTGGGAACCTAGGCACCAACGGCCAGAACCCTTCTCGGCTACCCTTACTCACTTTTTTGATGTTGGATTTAGAGGCTGGATGAAAATCCTTCTTGCACATGAAATTGGCGAAAGATTTCCCCATCTTGGAGCCTCCGATGGGAAAGACAGCCGCTAGAGCAGTAAGCAACGTAAACAGATCCTAACGCTTAACCGGAACTACGCTTCCGTGTCAGAGAGAACTTCCGGAGTCAAAGGCGACAACTTCCGGCAACTAAAGCCGCTGCGCGCTACACCACTGCCTTTTCCCCACCCACAGAGGCTTGGTGAGGGGCGTGTACCGGGGAGGCGCGTGCATAGTTGAAATAGAAGTAGGAAGACCGGACCGGCGGCCGCTGGGACTGAGGGCCTCCTGGGAGCAAGGCGCTCCCGGGAGAGGCCCCGGGTCGCAGTGTCGTTGGCTGCTGTTCGACCGCTGATTGTTGGTGTGCAGAGTACGGGCTGGGCGGCGGCTTCTCTGCAAGAGTGCTTGAAGTTCGAGCCCTTTACTAGGTGATTTCTGACTTAAGTATCATAAACTTTTCTGCGCCGATTTTCTCGTCTGTGTTAATGACAGCAGTCACCTCGCCCTAACTGTGAGAATCAAATGTTGCGATGTTTCTGAAAGCGCTTGGTGAACTAAAGCATATGAAATAGAATGTAACTTACAGGAGAGCGAGGATTCTGTTTCGTTACCAGTTGTATGGTGCCATTATTTGTTGAATGATGAATACGTACATGGGAGTTAGTAAAGGCTCTCAAGGCTTTCCCTTTTAAATGGGTAGGCGTGTTCCTAACTAGGCGGCATATTCCCTTAGCTTCTTTTTACAACCCCGGTTAGACAGCTCAGATCACCTAGTACACCTTGATGGCCCTTGAAACTCCAGGGTTTTGAGAGGACCTGGTTGCTAACGCTATAGGAGATCCACCAACCAAGACCTCTTGCCGGGAGGTGGGGTGGGTGTGATGTCAAGTATAAGACTTTTGTAAAAACTTTACTCTTCTGCCAAATAATAACAATAATAGCTCTCATTTGAGCGTCTAATATGTTCCATGCACTGTGCGAAACGCTTTCTTTATACATTGCCTTATTGAATTTCCCATAAAAGCCCCCTGAGATTTTTACCGATGAGGCAGGAGGCTTAGATACAGATTAGTCTGCCAAGGTTCTGCAGTGGTGGAAACTAATTTTGGAGCACAAATAAAAGGCGATCCAGGATATAACCGTTGAAATTCACACTGAAAAGAACAGAAGCAATCATGACCTCTCTTTTTCCATCATTGAAGAAAAGAAACTTCGGAGTTTCAGGTTGAACTTCTTTCTTGAGTCATTTTGTTTTTTGAATGAAACATTTGTTAGATTTAAAATTTGTTTTTAAATTGCTGGTATCTGCTTGTGTAAAGCCATTCTAAGGTTTGGGCGTTATAAAATAAAATGAAACTGTAAAACAGTGTGCTCTTTCTGGAAGCAAACGTGCTTTTCTAAAATCGAGGATTTAAGATGTTCCAAATTACAAATGAAAATATCTTTTTCTTAAAGTATCATTGATATGCAATCTTATGATGGCTTCACATAAACAACACTGTGGTTTCAGCATTCCCCTGTATTAAGTCCTCTCCCCCTCCATTGCAGTCACTGTCTGTCAGCATTGTAAGATGCTACAGTCATTAATTGTATTCTCTGCTGTACTACCTAGTCCCCATGAACTGCCTATATTGTGATTGCAAATTGTAGTGCCACTTAATCCCCTTTTTCCTCCCCACCCACCCTCCCAACCCCTCCCCTTTGGTAACCATTAGTTCCTTCTCAGTGTCTATTAATCTACTGCTATTTTGTTCCTTCTGTTTTGCTCTGTTTTTATACTCCACAAATGAGTGAAATCATTTGTTGTTTGTCTTTCTCCTCCTGGCTTATTTCACTGAACATAATACCCTCTGGGTCCACCCATGTTGTCGCAAATGACAGAGTTTCTTTTCTTTTTGTGGCTAAATATTATTCCATTATGTATGTGTACCACATCTTCTTTACCTATTCATCCATTGATGGACACTTGGGTTGCTTCCATATTTGGGCTGTTGTAAATACTGCTGCGATAAACATAGGGGTGGATATGTCTTTCCAAATCAGGGATCTTGTTTTTTTCGGGTAAATTCCTAGGAGCGGAATTACTGGGTCAAATGGTATTTCTGTTTTTAGTTTTTTGAGGAACCTTTCATTCTGCTTTCCACAACGGTTGAACCAATTTACATTCCCACCAGCAGTGTAGGAGGGTTCCTCTTTGTCTGCATCCTCCCCAGCATTTGTTGTTTCTTGTCTTTTGGATGTTAGCTATCCTCACTGGTGTGAGGTGATACCTTGTTGTGGTTTTAATTTGCATTTCCCTGATGATTAAGGATGGGCAATCTTTTCATGTGCCTGTTGGCCATTGGAATTTCTTTTTTGGAAAAGTGTCTGTTCATATCCTCCACCCATTTTTTAATAGGGTTATTTGCTTTTTTAGTGTAGAGGCATATTAGTTCTTTATATATTTTGGATGTTAACGCCTTGTTGGATATGTCATTTACAAATATATTCTCCTGTACTGTAGGATGCCTTTTTATTATGCTGATGGTGTCCTTTGCTGTACAGAAGCTTTTTAGCATGATGTAGTCCCATTTGTTCATTTTTACTTTTGTTTCCCTTGCCCAAGGAGATGCATTCAGGAAAAAGTTGCTCATGTTTATACTCAAGAGATTTTTGCCTATCTTTTCTTCTAAGAGTTTTATGGTTTCATGACTTACGTTCAAGTGTTTGATCCATTTTGAGTTTTGCGTATGGGGCTAGAGAATAATCCAGTTTCATTCTCTTGCATGTAGCTGCCCAGTTTTGCCAAAACCAGTTGTTGAAGAGGCCGTCCTTTCCCCATTGTATATCCATGACTCCTTTATCATATATTGAGCATATATGCTTGGGTTTATATCTGGGCTCTCTAGTCTGTTCCATTGGTCTATGGGTCTGTTCTTCTGCCGGTACCAAATTGCTTTGATTACTGTGGCTTTGTAGTAGAGCTTGAAGTTGGGGAGTGTAATTCCTCCTGCTTTATTCTTCTTTTAGCTATTTGGGGTCTTTTGTGGTTCCATATGAATTTTAAAACTATTTGCTCTAGTTTGTTGAAGAATGCTGTTGGTATTTTGATAGGGATTGCATTGAATCTGTAGATTGCTTTAGAAAGCAGGATGGCTATTTTGACAATATTAATTCTTCCTATCCATGAGCATAGGATGTGTTTCCGTTTATTGGCATCTTCTTTAATTTCTCTTAAGAGTGTCTTGTAGTTTTCAGAGTATAGGTCTTTCACTTTCTTGGTTAGGTTTATTCCTAGGTATTTTATACTTTATGATGCAATTCTGAATGGAGTTATTTTGCTGATTTCTCTTCCTGCTGGTTCATCATTAGTTTATAGGAATGCAACAGATTTCTGGGTATTAATTTTGTATCCTGCAACTTTGCTGAATTCAGATATTAGATCTAGTAGTTTTTGAGTGGATTCTTTAGGGTTTGTTATGTTCAATATCAGTTCTTCTGCAAACAGTGATAGTTTGACTTCTTCCTTACCAATCTGGATGACTTTTATTTCTTTGTGTTGTCTGATTGCTGTTGCTAGGACCTCCAGAACTGTGTTGGATCAAAGTGGGGAGAGTGGGCATCCTTGTCTTGTCCCCAGTCTTAAAGGAAAGGCTTTCAGCTTCTCGCTGTTAAGTATAATGTTGGTTGTGGGTGTGTCATATATGGCCTTTATTATGTTGAGGTACTTGCCCTCTATACCCATTTTGTTGAGAGTTTTTGTCATGAATGGATGTTGAATTTTGTCGAATGCTTTTTTGGCATCTATTGAGATGATGAAGTAAAACTTCTAAAATATCTACTAAAAATGCTTTTCTCTTTTTATTTTAAATCTTCTGTGTGATTTTTAGTTTAAAAAAATGGAACCTTATTCCTGTGACACTTTTGTGGCATTACCTCCAGCAACAGTTGATAACAGGATTATTTTTGGAAAAAATTCAGATAGACTGTGTGATGAAGTACAAGAGGTGGTTTATTTTCCTGCTGCAATTCATGATAACTTGACAGAACATCTTAAGGTAGGTGAAGTATGTGTTTTGTTAGCTATATACATTTTTTCTATCATTAGCTAGCCATTTGGCAGAGATTATAGAAGTTAAAAATTCAAGAATTTAATGTGAAAAATAATTTGAATCAGAACTAGACTTCTGGACTTTCATTTCAATGATTTGGAGGAAGCTGAAATAACAATTATAATAATTGTTAATTCTTTGATCACGTATTTGAATGGACCTTGAGATTGAGATCTGCTTCCTTAAGGTTCAACTCACATCTTCCTCTACAAAAAGTGTCAAGATTTTACAACTAGAAACCATCTCTCCTCCTGAGCTTCCATTAACACCTCATCTTCACTTTTCTTCATGGTCCTTATATTTATATTTTGTTGTGTCTTAATGTATAAGTCTTAGTTTCTTGAAAGGAAGATTTGTATCTGATTATCATTGTTGTAACTAACATCTCATAGCAGAGTCCTTTATAATAGGAGTTGCTTTAGCAAATATTTGAATGAGTAATTGCTTTAGGGTCAGTTCTGAATGTTTTAAGAGTAGTACCTTTCTTACTGGAATTTTCAATTTGGTAATACTTCATTTATACTTTCATTTATGCAAATAAGTTCATATCTTTTGATTGATTTTTGAGATTCTGGACTTTAATTACTTTTTTTGTTTTTATGGTTGTTGCTATGATTTTCTTTATAGTGTACTTACATAGAAATCGATCAAGTCCCCGAAACATATGCTGTTGTCCTTAGCCGCCCAGCTTGGTTATGGGGGGCAGAAATGGGAGCCAACGAGCATGGAGTTTGCATTGGGAATGAAGCCGTGTGGGGAAGAGAAGAAGTTTGTGACAAAGAGGCGCTACTGGGCATGGACCTTGTCAGGTTATTTTTTTGTTTTATTTTTGCACTGTAGAACTGATTTTAAATTTAGATTGTAACTCTTATGTGTTTTATTTTCCTTTTTTTTTTTTTACTGTTGATACTTTTATAGTTTGTGTTAAAAATGGTTCCTAGTACAGGCATGCAATTTCAAGACTCAAATATCATTAACTGGGAGAAGGAAATAATTTAAAAATTATTATTCATTGGAAGTACCTTACATACTTTATCAGACCTTAACTAATTCTCAAAGTAGCCTTATGGGGTATATATTATTATCCTCGTTTTACAGATGAGGTACCTGGCATACAGAGGTAAAGCAGCTTGCTAACAAATCACCAACTTGGAATTTTAACATTGATCAGTTTGACTCCAAAAACTTTCTTTACATTCTTTCTAAACGGACTTCAGAGGGAGTAGTTTAGAAGTTGGATTTCAGTTTATCTGTTAATTTGAAAGAACTTTAAATTTGAATATAAACATAAATTCTCATGTGCATGAAATCATATAAAATAATGGAAATTTATTTTAATCTGAGAACCTTAATGTTTTTATTTTAGACTTGGTCTTGAAAGAGCTGATACAGCTGAAAAAGCCCTCAGTGTCATTGTTGATTTATTAGAACAATATGGCCAGGGTGGAAATTGCTCAGAGGGTAGGATGTACTTTAGCTATCACAACAGTTTCCTAATAGCTGACAGGAATGAAGCCTGGATTCTGGAAACTGCAGGGAAGTACTGGGCAGCAGAAAAAGTACAAGGTATGGACAGCTTTTCATGATTTAATTTGCTATACAATTAATAAAAAACCACCTTAATTGCACACACTGAATTAATTGTTTTTCATGATTTATAATCCAGTGTAAAGAAATGTTGAACTGTAGGGGAAATGAAAAAATTTGAAAGAACATAACAGTAAAAAAGCACTGTAAAGAGCTTTATTGAAAAAGAGAAATCATTATCTCTTTTCATTTGTATGATACTAATTTCATATAACTTGTATATATTTTCTGTGCAGCAGCTTTTGGCGGTTTTACAGTACTTTTCCACTTTTTAATCACCCCTTACCATTGTTTCCTCTTTAAACTCGGAGCTGAATTCCAAAATTTTATCATGTGTGGGTATGGAGGTGAGGAAAGGGGAGTGTTTTTGGTGATTAGTGTCTGTGGGTTAGTGGTTCGAAAGAATATATTGATAAAATAGTAAAGCATAAAAATTTGATATCTTTGAGTAAATGACACAATATGTTTTAGAATGCTTTTCTTTTTCATGGTTTCTTTGTGATCATATATTCCTTTCATTTTTCAAGTCTAGAAATCCAGAGATTTACTGAAGTGATTTACTCAAGGAAGTGAGTGAAAGGATTTAAATCTTTCCATCCTGACTCACAGTTCAATATTCTTTCATAAGAGTACACCCTTGTGCTCAAGCATGATCTTGTACTTCTTGAGTACTTACTCCTGGATCTCCTAGTTTTATGGGGGATATAAGGTACACATGCAAAAATATTAAATGGTGCATGAATGATAATAGACACAGAGATGCTGTGAACACTTAGAGAAAGAAAAGGTCATTGTGAGCTGGAAAAGTTCAGAAAGTCTTCACGAAGGTAGCCTTCAGCTTTGGAGGATTTACATGCAGTTTTCCAAAACAGGTCATTGTCAGTTATTTTGAGGGACATTTTATTTTGTATTTTGCCTGTGTGTTTATCTTTTATTTTTTTCTGCTTGTGGGAAAGGACTTTTTTAAAAATTAAGGTATCATTGATATACACTCTTATGAAGGTTTCACATGAAAAACATTGTGGTTACTACATTCACCCATATTATCAAGCCCCCCCCGCCCATACCCCATTGAAGTCACTGTCCATCAGCGTAGTAAGATGCCACAGAGTCACTACTTGTCTTCTCTGTGCTACAGTGGCTTTCCCGTGACCACCCCCCCGACACACACCATGTGTACCAATCATAATATCCCTCAATCCCCTTCTCCCTCCCTCACAACCCACCTTCCCCTATTCTCCCCTTTGGAACTGCTAGTCTCTTCTTGGAATCTGTGACTCTGCTGCTGTTTGTTCCTTCAGTTTTTCTTTGCTCTTATACTCCACAAATGAGGGAAATCATTTGGTACTTGTCTTTCTCCACCTGGCTTATTTCACTGAGCATAATACTCTCTAGCTCCATCCATGTTGTCGCAAATAATAGGATTTGTTTTCTTCTCATGGCTGAATAGTATTCCATTGTGTATATGTACCACATCTTCTTTATCCATTCATCTACTGATGGACACTTAGGTCGCTTCCATTTCTTGACTATTGTGGCACATCCAAAAAAGTGCTGTGATAAACATAAGGGTGCATATGTCTTTTTGAATCTGAGATCTTGCTTTCTTTGGGTAAATTCCTGGGAGTGGAATTCCTGGGTCAAATGGTATTTCTATTTTTAATTTTTGAGGAACCTCCATACTGCTTTCCACAACGGTTGAACCAATTTACATTCCCACCAGCAGTGTAGGAGGGGTCCCCTTTCTCCACATCTTCCCCAGCATTTATTGTTCCTAGTCTTTCTGATGTTGGCTGTTCTAACTGGTGTGAGGTGATATCTCATTATAGTTTTAATTTGCATTTACCTGACAATTAATGATGTGGAGCATCTTTTCATGTGCCTGGTGACCATTGGAATTTCTTCTTTGGAGAAGTGTCTGTTCATATCCTCTGCCCATTTTTTAATTGGGTCATTTGCTTTTTGGGTGTTGAGGCATGTGAGTTCTTTATATATTTTGGATGTTAACTACTTGTTTGATATGTTATTTACAAATATATTCTCCCATACTGTAGAATGCCTTTTTGTTCTGCTGATGGTGTCCTTTGCTGTACAGAAGCTTTTTAGTTTGATGTAATTCCATTTGTTCATTTTTGCTTTTGTTTCCCTTGCCCAAGGAGGTACGTTCAGGAAAAAGTTGCTCATGTTTATATTCAAGAGATTTTTGCTATGTTTTCTTCTAAGAGTTTTATGGTTTCATGACTTACATTCAGGTCTTTGATTCATTTCAAGTTTACTTTTGTGTATGGAGTTAGACAATAATCCAGTTTCATTTTCTTACATGTAGCTCACCAGTTTTGCCATTACCTGTATGTTTATTAATACATAAAATTAAATTTAGGCTGTTTTTCTTATTGTAATAATTGGCCTGAGTGTATCACTAAGCACTTTTTATTTTATTAAGTGTAAGAAAGAAATGAATACATGTATTCTTTTGAAAAAGATAGCCCCACCTAGCCATCCAAAATGATTGCCTTCAGTGAATCTAATTATCTAGTTGTAGATTAACTTTGTCAATTGATTTCTCTAAGTGAGCCCAAGAACTAAATACTTAAACTGTAGAGAATTATCAATTACAAAATTCTTTGTCTTTGATTCTATGATGACTTAAGTCTAGTTTTTGTAGTGAGAATATCCCAAGTATGACTTTATTAGAGTACTTTAATTGATTTCTACTTGGTAAGCTGTTATTCCAAATCTGTTTAAAAATATTACAATTTTCATTTATCATGATCTATTTCACTTACATTGATATCTTTAAAAGAGGCTTTTATTGTTTCTCCTGTTTTGTACTTTAGTTTAAAATTTTGTTATAATTTGGTGCCATATTTTTGGAAGCCTGTCTAAACTTACATGTGACTTTTTTTTTTAAAGTAATTCATACAAAAGACTGATATCTAGAACATACAAAGAACTCTCAAAACTCAACCAGACAAATGCACAAAAGACATGAAGAGACATTTCACCCAAAGGGATATACATATGTCAAAACAAACATGAAACGATATTCAACATCATTAGCCATGAAGGAAATGCAAACTAAACTTACAAGAAGATATCACTTTATCTCTATCAGAATGGCTAAAATTTTTAAAATGACACTACCAAATGCTGGAGAGAATGTGGAGCATACTAGCAACTGATACATTGCTAGTATGAATGTACAAACCACCACTCTGGAAACAGTTTGGCAGTTAAAAAAAAAAAATGCAATGACCATATAACCCAGCAACTGCAATCTTGTGCATTTATTCCAGAGAAATAAAACTTACATTAACACAAAAACCTGTATATGAATATTTTTATTGCAGCTTTTTCCATAATATCCAAAAAACTGGAAACAACTCAGATGTCCTTTAACTTGTGAATGATTAAACAAGTAGTGGTATATCCATACCATGGAATAGTACTCAGCAATAAAAAAGAAATGAACTGTTGATACATAATATAACCAGGATGTATGTTTAGAGAATTATACTTAGGAAAAGAAAAAAGCCAAAGGTTGTATTCCGTAGGATTCCATTTATATAATATTCTTGAAATAACATTATACAAATGGATAATAGTCTAGTGGTTGGCTGGGCTCAATGAAGGGGTGGCAGTGGGAGTGGCTGTAAAAGGGCTACATGAATGATACTTGTGATAATGGAAGTATTCTATATTTTAACTATATCAACACCAGTAGTTTGGTTGTGATATTATACAAGATGTTACCATTGGACAAAACTATGTAGAGGGTACACAGGATCATCATTATTTCTTATTACTGCATGTTAATCTACAGGATCTCAAAATAAAAAATGCAATTTAAAAAAGTAATTCATTTATCTTTTTGAGTATGTAATAGATGCACATCGTACAAAATTTAGAAGTGTATATTTACACTTAAATGTGATTATGTAAATAAGCTAGTGATTAAGAAGAATAATGTACCAATAGATATGTCATGTTAAATATGACTTTTCTTCTCCCTCTCCTCTTTTTTCAAAACAGAAGGAGTTCGTAATATTTCTAATCAGCTTTCTATTACAACTAAGATTGATCGGGAACATCCAGATATGAGAAACTATGCGAGGCAGAATGGTTGGTGGGATGGTGAAAAGGAGTTTGATTTTGCTGCAACATACTCTTATCTTGACACGGCCAAGATGATGATTTTACCTGGCAGATACCGTGAAGGCTACAAGCTTCTCAATAAACATGAAGGTAATTTTATTTAATGACATTGGAATGAAAAGGTGTACGTATAATGTGGGTATGATAAAATCTTTTCTTAAAAGAATTATTTTTAGTAAAGGTAGAATTTTATTAAAACTGAACATACTGTGATATTGTAGGCTGTTTTTTCAGTGAGTTGAGTATATAATTCTGAGAGAGTAAGAGTCTTTTTAAAGGACAAGTTCAGATTCATAATCCTCAGACCCTTTTTTCATTTCTTACTGATATTCTTTTTTTTAAATTTTGGTATCATTAATATACAATCACACGAGCAACATTGTAGTTACTCAATTCCTCCCATTATCTAGTCCCCATCACATACCCCATTACAGTCACTGTCTATCAGTGTAGTAAGATGCTACAGAATCACTACTTGTCTCCTCTGTGCTATACTGCTTTCCCCGTGCCTCCTCTTACATTATGGGTGCTAATTGTAATGTCTCTTATTCCCCTTATCCCTACCCAGTCCTTTCCCTTTGGCACCTGTTAGTCCATTCTTGGGTTCTGTGATTCTGCTGTTGTTTTGTTCCTTCAGTGTTTGCTTTGTTCTTATACTCCACAGATGAGTGAAATCATTTGGTACTTGTCTTTCTCCGCCTGGCTTATTTCATTGAGCATAATACCCTCTAGCTCCATCCATGTTGTTGCAAATGGTAGGATTTGTTTTCTTCTTATGGCTGAATAATAATATTCCATTGTGTATATGTACCACATCTTCTTTATCCATTCATCTACTGATGGACACTTAGGTTGCTTCCATTTCTTGGCCATTGTAAATAGTGCTACAGTAAACATAGGGGTGTCTTACAGATATTCTTAAAACCAAATTGGGATCTTTTCTTCTCAGAATTCATTGGAACATGGAAACCACCTTCTTTGACTATTGCTGCTTCTTCTTTATTAATTTTTTAATAGTATTCTTGTTATATAGTAGTATTTTCTAATTACAAAAGTTTTATCTAGAACTGATTGAGAAGACAAACTGGTTAAGACATAAGAATTCCCTATTTTCCTTCCCAAACTCCAGAAATGTTGAATAACATATTTAAACATTAAGGACATGTATAGCAAGGTTTGAACACAGGAAGAAGAAATCACCAGGTACTAAAAATGAAGATAACCCACAGTATTAACAAGGTATAGGGTGTTTCTTCCCCACTCAGTCTTCCTCCTCTCTGTGTCAAATGGAGGATTCTGGACCAGATATAAGCCTTAGAGTCTAATTTTAAAATCAGTGAGAATGTAGGTGTCTAGGTGAAAGACCTATTTGAGGAGCAGGAACTGAAGATTACAAACATGTAAAAATGCTCCCTGCCCAGAGTCCAAGCCTGGAATTAGCTGTGTGCTCCCCATCTGTGGATCAGTACAGTCTCCTGTGAGAGACTGAACTCTGAGCTACTTGTTTTTAGTAGACTCAGACTGGTCTAGGGTTGTGCTGAGAAACACACACTGGTTTGGAACCAGTAAACTACACAGGATCCCAGTATACCTGTCTCTACACCCACTATGTAGATATTTGATTTGGCAAATATTCAGATTTCACTCAAATTTCCCATCCAAATTAGAAGTCTGCTATAATGAGTCTACATGTAACTGTCATTGAAAACATTTAAGTTATATGGGCATTCGGATGAAAGAATGTAGTTTCTATGTATACTCTGGATAGTTTCTATTGTTATGTCATCAAGTTTACTGATCTTTTCTTCTACATTAACTAATCTTCTGTTAATCTCATCTAGTGATATTTTCATTTTGGATATTACATTTTTCTTCTCTATATTTTCCATTTGGTTCCTTTTGTATGTATCCCATTTCTCTTTTCATTACCTTCATGCTTTTTTTTTAAAACACTTGAGCATATGCAGAGCATATAGCTGTTTTAGCATCCCTGTCTGCTAACTCCATTATCTCCATGACTGCTGGGTATGTTGCTGTTGATAAGATTTTTCTCCAGTTTTGGGTCGCATTTTACTATTTATTCATGTGTCTCTTGATTTTTAATTGGATGATGGAGGACGCAGATTTTAATTTTGGGGTGCTGGATTTTGTTTTATTCCTTTAAAGAGTGTTAGACTTTATTTTATCAGTTAGTCAATTATCTAGAGAACAATTTCATTTACGCCTGTTTTTAAGCTTTTCTAGCTCTAGGATAGCTTTTACTTTTGGGCTAGTTTAGTCCCACTACTAAAGGATGTGATCTTTTCACGTTTGTAATCTTGGTAAGTAGTTCAGTTCCTGCTCCCCAAATAGGTCTTTCACCTAGACACCTACTACATTCTGATGGATTTTAAAATTAGACTCTAAGGCTTATATCTGGATCAGAGTCCTCCCTTTGACACAGAGAAGATTTACCCTGAATGCCTTGTGTACGAGGTCTCCCTACTCCAGCTAGTGGAAACTCAGAAGGTCCTCAGCCCTGTGTTAGCTTTATGAACTTCTTTTTTTTTAAATTTTTTTTTATTTTGGTATCATTAATCTACAATTACATGAATGACATTATGTTTACTAGGCTTCCCCCTTCACCAAGTCCCCCCCCATCCCCGTTCACAGTCACTGTCCATCAACATAGTAAGATGCTGTAAAATCACTACTTGTCACCAAGTTCACAGTCACTGTCCTTCAACATAGTAAGATGCTGTAAAACTTTATGAACTTCTTAAAGCTGTAGTTCTAGTGATTGCTCTTTTCTTAAAATTTGTATTTTGTTTTTGTTTTTTTAGCTGTATGGAGTTTTACCCTATGTGTGTGTGCAAATTGGTATTTAGTCAAAAGCTCCAGGGAACCATTGTACAGATTTCTGGAAATTTTTCTTGGGTAGCTCTTTCCTCTCTGGTACTCTGCTCTGCAAATTCTAGTCACCCTAGCCTCCTTAAACTTTGATCTCTGTTTCCTCAACTTAGAGTGATCTTTGGGCTATGTCTGGTTTCCCCTTCCCTCCAACAACACAGAGCTCCTGGAGTCAGCACAATGACAGGGTTTACCTTGTTTGTGTCCCTTCTCTCAGGGATCATAATCCTACACTACCTGATGTCTGATGTCCAGAAACAGTTGTATGTATTTTGTCCAGTTTTTTGTTTGTTTAAGTAGGATGGTTATTCTGGACCCAACTGTTCCTTCATGGTTGGAGGCAGAAGTCCTCTTTACATTACAGTAAGTGTTTTTACAGTATAGGGGGAAAATGCAATTTTTATTCAATATGATATATTACTAACTACACAGAAGTAAAACTACTATAAGTTCGAGAGTTAAATAGCATTTTATATGTTTTCTATTATGCAGAAGTTCTTGGTAGATTGTTACTTAGCCTTTAAAAGCATTTAGTAACATTGGATTGGCTATATAACTATTAGATGAAGTAGACTTTAGATTAAGGTGGATTACCAGGGAGAAAGAACGATATTTCATAATCAAAAGAGTGTCATTTTAGGATTATTTTGTCACCATAGTAAATGTATATGCATCTAACAACAAAGCTTAAAAATACATAAAGAACTGAAAGAACGGAAAGTAGAAATAGACAATTCCACAATAATTGTTGGAGGCTACAGTACTTCTCTTCCAGTCTTCAGAAGAACCAGCAGACAGAATATCCACAAAGCAAGGCTGTAAAATAACTGAACAATTCCATCAACCACTGGATCTAATTGATGTTTATAAAATAGTCCACCCAACAATGGAATATATATTCTTTTTTTTTTTAATCAAAGTATCATTGACATACAATCTTATGAAGGTTTCACATGAGCAACATTGTGGTTCCAACATTCACCCATCTTATCAAGTTCCCACCCCAACCCTGTTGCAGTCACTGTCCATCAGTGTAGTAAGATGCTGTAGTCATTACTTGTCTTCTCCATGCTATACTGCCTTCCCCATGACCTACCTATATTGTGTGTGCTAATTATAATGCCCCTTAATCCCCTTCTCCCTCCCAACCCACCTCCCCAACCCCTTTCCTTTGGGAAGCGCCTATCCCTTCTTGGAGTCTGTGAGTCTCCTGCTGTTTTGTTCCTTCAGTTTTGCTTTGTTGTTACATTCCACAAATGAGTGAAATCATTTGGTACTTGTCTTTCTCTGTTTGGCTTATTTCACTGAGCATAATACCCTCTACCTCCATCCATGTTGTTGCAAATGGTAGGATTTGTTTTCTTCTTATGGCTGAATAGTATTCCATTGTGTATATGTATCACCTCTTCATTATCCATTCATCTACTGATGGACACTTAGGTTGCTTCCATATCTTGGCTATTGTAAATAGTGCTGTGATAAATATAGGGATGCATATGTCTTTTTGAATCAGGGATCTTGTTTTCTTTGGATAAATTCCTAGGAGTGGAATTCCTGAGTCAAATGGTATTTCTATTTTTAGTTTTTTGGGAACCTTCATATTGCTTTCCACAATGGTTGAACTAATTTACAATCCTACCAACAGTGTAGGAGGGTTCCCCTTTTTCTGCATCCTTGCAGAAAATTTGTTGTTTCTTGCGTTTTGGATGTTGGGGAATGTATATTCTTTCAAGTGCATATGGAACATACACCAAGGTGAACATATCTTGAGTCATAAAACAAATCTTAACAAATTTAAAAGAGACATAACAAAGTGTGGTCTGTGTCACTAATGAAATTCAAAATCAGTTATAAATGGGTATCTGGAAAAATCTCTACTATATAAAAACTGCACAATACACCCTTAATCTGTGGGTCAAAAAAGAAGTCTAAAGGAAAATTAGAGACTATTTTGAATGGAATGAAATAACAATATCATTTTTGTATATTTATGGGATACAGCAAAATAAGTGCTTAAAGGGAAATAGATAGCATTAAATGCTTATAGTAGACAATAAGAAAGGTCTCAAGTCAATAATATTAACTTTCACCTTAAAAAAAAAAGAACAAAATAACTCCCAAGCAAGGAAAAGGAAGGAAATAATAAAGATAAGAGCAGAAATCAATAAAATTGAACATAAAAAAAACAATGGAGAAAACTAACCAAACTAAACATTGGTTCTTTGAGAAGATCAATAAAATTGACATTCTCTAGAAAGTTTGACAAAGGAAAAAAAGGAAGAAGACACAATTTACATGTCAGAAAAAGAAATATCACTATAAACCTCACCAACATTAGCTAGATAATAGGGGAATACTACAAAGAGCTCTTAAGTGTATTCAATAACAGAGGAAATGAGCCAATTCCTTGAAAGTCACAAGCCACCACATTTATGTAAGAACAAATAACTGTTGATTTAGTAGACAATTGGTTGCAAAACCTGCCTCTTTAACCTGCAAAACCTGCCTCCTGGTTGGCAGCCCAAATTTCAGTTCAGTTATTTTATCTTTGGCTGAGCTCTTGTGGTCTGCCCCACATGCACGGATTCACAAATCTGATGGAGATTTGGACAGATTTTTTTTACAGAGAATTGGGAGGGTCCTCTCTCTAACTCTCTCCTTAATGAGATTCACCCTTCACTTTCTAGTACCTGCTTGATCTCTTGTTCTTCAGGCCAGAAAAACTAAGGTTTCTATAATTAACTGTACATTACTGCACAACATTGACTGTGGCCTTCTTCAGTCTAAAGCCAGTACAAAGTGTGCTTCATTCCATCTTCCAGATGTCACTTCTCCAGAATTTTCATGCTTTTGTTCACTGTAAAGAGACTTCAGGTAGTTTTCTGTATTTTGTCGCAAGTTTATAGTTATCTGAGGGAGGATTGGTCTGATAGGAGTTACTCAGCCTGATTGAAAGGAGAACTCCTTCCCATGACATTTAATATTCTAGGACATTATTTTACTTACAAAAATTCACAATTCAAAATTCAGAGGTATAGAAGAATATACACTGAAGTCTCTCCTTCCTGCCTTGTAACTAGATACTGAGTTCTTTTTCCCAAAGGAATTCCTTATATACCCTTCCAGAGATGGTGTATGCTTAATGAAACAAATATGTAGATGCATTCTTTTTTCTCCTTTTTAATAGAAATGATAATATGCTATAGGGACTTTTGCTTCGCATATTTCTTTTCTTAGCTATATATACTGTAAATCATTCTATTTTCATATCTGTAGAACTTCCTCATTTCTTAACACATGCATAGTATTCTATTATTTTGATGTATTTTTCAATATGGTTATTTATTTATTTTTAATTCTGGTATCATTAATCTACAATTACATGAGCAACATTATGGTTACTACACTCCCTCCTTATCAAGTCCCCACCACATACCCCATTACAGTCACTGTCCATCACCATCGTAAGATGCTACAGAATCACTACTTGTCTTCTCTGTGTTGTACAGCCTTCCCCGTGCTGCCCCCCACCCCACTGTATGTCTGCTATTCATAATGTCCCCTTCCCCCCCATCCTTCTCAGTCCCTCTCCCTTTGGTAACTGTTAGTCCATTCTTGGGTTCTGTGAGTCTGCTGCTGTTCTGTTCCTTCAGTTTTTTCTTTGTTCTTGTACTCCACAATGAGAGAAATCATTTGGTACTTGTCTTTTTCTGCCTGGCTTATTTCATGAGCATAATACCCTCTAGCTCCGTCCATGTTGTTGCAAATGGTAGGGTTTGATTTCTTCTTATGGCTGAATAATATTCCATTGTGTATATGTACCACATTTTCTTTATCCATTCACCTACTGATGGACACTTAGGTTGCTTCCATTTCTTGGCTATTGTAGATAGTGCTGCGATAAACATAGGGGTGCATCTGTCTTTTTCAAAGTGGGCTGCTGCATTCTAAGGGTAAATTCCTACGAGTGGAATTCCTGGGTCAAATGGTATTTCTATTTTGAGCTTTTTGAGGAACCTCCATACTGCTTTCCACAATGGTTGAACTAATTTACATTCCCACCAGCAGTGTAGGAGGGTTCCCCTTTCTCCACATCCTCGCCAACATTTCTTGTTGTGTGTCTTTGGATGGTGGCCATCCTAACTAGTGTGAGGTGACATCTCATTGTGGTTTTTAATTTGCATTTCTCTGATGATTAGTGATGTAGAGCATCTTTTCATGTGCCTGTTGGCCATCTGAATTTCTTCTTTGGAGAAGTGTCGGTTCAGATCCTCTGCTCATTTTTTAATTGGATAATTTGCTTTTTGTTGTTGAGGTGCATGAGCTCTTTATATATTTTGTATGTCAACCCTTTATCAAATCTATCATTTATGAATATATTCTCCCATACTGAAGAATGCCTTTTTGTTCGATTGATGGTGTCCTTTGCTGTACAGAAGCTTTTCAGCTTGATATAGTCCCACTTGTTCATTTTTGCTTTTGTTTCCCTTGCCCAGGGAGGTATGTTCATGAAGAAGTTGCTCATGTTTATGTCCAAGAGATTTTTGCCTATGTTTTTTACTAAGAGTTTTATGGTTTCATGACTTACATTCAGGTCTTTGATCCATTTCAAATTTACTTTTGGGTATGGGGTTAGACAGTGATCCAGTTTTATTCTCTTACATGTAGCTGTCCAGATTTGCCAACACCAGCTGTTGAAGAGGCTGTCATTTTCCCATTGTATGTGCAGGCTCCTTTATCATATAGTACTTGACCATATGTGTTTGGGTTAATATCTGGACTCTCTATTCTGTTCCACTTGTCTATGGATCTGTTCTTGTGCCAGTACCAAATTGTCTTGATTACTGTGGCTTTGTAGTAGAGCTTGAAGTTGGAAGCGAGATACACCCTGCTTTATTCTTCCTTCTCAGGATTGCTTTGGCTATTCAGGGTCTTTTGTGGTTCCATATGAATTTTAGAACTATTTGTTCCAGTTTGTTGAAGTATGCTGTTCATATTTTGATAGGCATTGCATTGAATCTGCAGACTGCTTTAGGCAGGATGACCATTTTGACAATATTAATTCTTTCTAGCCAAGAGCACGGGATGAGTTTCTATTTGTTATTGTCCTCTTTAATTTCTCTTAAGAGTGTCTTGTAGTTTTGAGGGTATAGGTCTTTCGTTTCCTTGGTTAGGTTTATTCTTAGGTATTTTATTCTTTTTGATGCAGTTGCGAATGGAATTGTTTTCCTGATTTCTCTTTCTGCTAGTTCATTGTTAGTGTATAGGAAAGCAACAGATTTCTGTGTATTAATTTTGTATCCTTAACTTTGCTGAATTCAGATATTAGTTCTAGTAGTTTTTGAGTGGATTCTTTAGGGTTTTTTTAAATGTACAATATCATGTCATCTGCAAATAGTGACAGTTTGACTTCTTCTTTACCAATCTCGATGCTTTGTATTTCTTTGTTTTGTCTGATTGCCATGGCTAGGACCTCCAGTACTATATTGAATAACAGTGGGGATAGTGGACATCCCTGTCTTGTTCCCAATCTTAGAGGAAAAGCTTTCAGCTTCTCGCTGTTCAGTATCATGTTGGCTGTGGGTTTGTCATATATGGCCTTTATTATGTTGAGGTACTTGCCCTCTATACCCATTTTGCTGAGAGTTTTTATCATGACTGGATGTTAAATTTTGTCAAATGCTTTTTCAGCATCTATGGAGATGATCATGTGGTTTTTGTCCTTCTTTTTGTTGATGTGGTGGATGATGATGGATTTTCGAATGTTGTATCATCCTTGCATCCCTGAGATGAACCCCAATTGATCATGGTGTATGATCCTCTTGATGTATTTTTGAATTCGGTTTGCTAATATTTTGTTGAGTATTTTTAAATCTATGTTCATCAGGGATATTGGTCTGTAATTTTCTTCTTTGGTGGGGTCTTTGCCTCGTTTTGGTATTAGAGTTATGCTGGTTTCATAGAATGAGTTTGGAAGTATTCCCTCCTCTTCTATTTTTTGGAAAACTTTAAGGAGAATGGGTATTATGTCTTCTCTATATGTCTGATTAAATTCAGCAGTGAATCCATCTGGCCAGGGAGTTTTGTTCATGGGTAGTTTTTTGATTACTGATTCAATTTCTTTGCTGGTAATTGGTCTCTTTAGATTTTCTGTTTCTTCTTTGGTCAGTCTTGGAAGGTTGTATTTTTCTAGGAAGTTGTTCATTTCTTCTTGGTTTTCCAGCTTGTTAGCATATAGATTTTCATAGTATTCTCTAATAATTCTTTGTATTTCTGTGGGGTCTGTCATGATTTTTCCTTTCTCATTTCTGATTCTGTTTATGTGTGTAGATTCTCTTTTTCTCTTAGTAAGTCTGGCTATGGGTTTATCTATTTTGTTTATTTTCTCAAAGAACCAGCTCTTTCATTGATTTTCTCTATTGTTTTATTCTTCTCAATTTTTTAAATTTATACTCTGATCTTTATTATGTCCCTCCTTCTGCTGACTTTGGGCCTCATTTGTTCTTCTTTTTCCAGTTTCAATAATTGTGACCTTAGACTATTCATTTGGGATTGTTCTTCCTTCTTTAAATAGGCCTGGATTGCTATATGCTTTCCTCTTGGACTGCCTTCACTGCATCCCACAGAAGTTAGTGCTTTGTACTGTTGTTGTCATTTGTCTCCATATATTGCTTGATCTCTAGTTTAATTTGGTCATTGATCCATTGATTATTTAGGAGCATATTGTTAAGCCTCCATGTGTTTGTGAGCCTTTTTGCTTTCTTTGTACAATTTATTTCTAGTTTTATACCTTTGTGATCTGAGAAGTTGGTTGGTAGAATTTCAATCTTTTTGAATTTACTGAGGCTCTTTTTGTGGCCTAGTTTATGGTCTATTCTGGAAAATGTTCCATGTACAGTTGAGAAGAATGTGTATCCTACTGTTTTTGGGTGTAGAGTCCTGTAGATGTCTCTTAGGTCCATCCGTTCTAGTGTGTTGTTCAGTGCCTCTGTATCCTTACTTATTTTCTGTCTGGTGGATCTGTCCTTTGGAGTGAGTGGTGTGTTGAAGTCTCCTAAAATGAATGCACTGCATTCTATTTCCTCCTTTAATTCTGTTAGTATTTGTTTCACATATGTAGGTGCTCCTGTGTTGCATGCATAGATATTTATAATGTTTATATCCTCTTGTTGGACTGACCCCTTTATCATTATGTAATGTCCTTCTTTATCTCTTGTTACTTTCTTTGTTTTGAAGTCTATTTTGTCTGATGTAATTATTGCAACACCTGCTTTTTTCTTCCTATTGTTTGCATAATTCCATATTGCATATGGATGTTGCTTTTTTATCCTTTCTTTTACTCTGTGTGTTGTTCAGTGCCTCTGTATCCTTACTTATTTTGTTTTGATTGGTGTATTCAGGCCATTTACATTTAGGGTTATTATTGAAAGATATGTAGTTATTGCCATTGCAGGCTTTAGATTCATGGTTACGAAAGGTTCAAGGGTAGCTTTTTTACTATCTAACCGTGTAACTTTAACTCACTTGTTACGCTATTATAATCACAGTCTGATGATTCTTTATTTCTCTCTTCTTACTCTTCCTCCTCCACTCTTTATGTCTTAGGTGTTTTATTCTGTACTGTTTTGTGTTTCCTTTGACTGCTTTTGTGGATAGTTGATTTTATTTTTTGCCTTTAGGTAGTGTTTGGTTGGTCTGTGTCCTTTGGTGTGATTTTGTTTTCTCTGGTGACATCTATTTAGCCTTACGAGTTCTTCCAACTAGAGGAGTCCCTTTAAAATACCTTGTAGAAGTGATTTTTGGGAGGCAAATTCCCTCAACTTTTGCTTATGTGGAAATTGTTTAATCCCTCCTTCAAATTTAAATGATAATTTTTCTAGATACAGTATTCTTGGTTCAAGGCCCTTCTGTTTCATTGCATTAAGAAACCTGTAAGGTATCTGTTGAGATGTCTGATGATAGCCTGATGAGTTTTCCTTTGTAGGTGATCTTTTTTCTCTCTCTGGCTGCCTTTAATACTCTGTCCTTATGTTTGATCTTTGCCATTTGTATTATTATATGTCTTGGGGGTGTCCTCCTTGGGTCCCTTGTGTTGTGAGTTCTGTGGGCTTCCATGGTCTGAGCGACTATTTCCTTCCCCAGCTTGGGGAAGTTTTCAGCCATTATTCCTTCAAAGACACTTTACCTTTTTCTCTCTCTTCTTCTTCTGGTGCCCCTATAATGCAAATATTGTTCTGTTTGGATTGGTCACACAATTCTCTTAATATTCTTTCATTCCTAGAGATCCTTTTATTTCTCTCTGCTTCAGCTTCTCTGTATTCATATTCTGTGATTTCTATTCCATTAACAGTCTCTTGCACCTCATCTACTCGGCTCTTAAGTCATTCTAGTGATTGTTACATTTCTGTTATCTCCCTCCAGACTTCATCCCTTTGCTCTTGCATATTTCTATGCAGGTTCATCAGCATGGTTATGAATTATATTTTTAGTTCTTTTTCAGGAAGATTGGTTGTATGTATCTCACCAGGCCCTCTCTCTGGGGTTATTTAAGTGATTCTGACTGGACCAAGTTCTTCTGCCTTTTCATGGTGATGGAAGTGATCGCTGGCAGGTGTTGCGTGTATCAGCTCAGAGAACAAAGTCCTTTCCTGCTTGATGTTTGCCTTGCCCTTCACTGTTGCCTGGGCCATTTATCTGCACACAGGGAGCAGTCTCTGGGTTAATTTCCTGAGCTGCTGTAGGCACAGCGGCCCTTGGGATATCCTCGGGCACTCCGGGGGATTGCAGATGCACTGCATGTGTTCTCATGTGAGAGCAGCACCCCTTCGTGCCTTCCGGACCTTGCCCCGGCCTCCTCTGCCTGTGCCGTGCAGCTGCACATGGGTGCAGCCTCTGGGTCTGGTCCGGTTAGCTGCACTCTTGGAGGAGACTCTGTGGTTGCTGTGGGTGGGGCTGCTCCTCAGCTGGTTCACAGCAGTGGCGGTCAGCCGGTTTGCTTGCAGTGCCGGCGGGTGGGAATGAACGGCAGGCACCAGCAGGGTGGCAATGAATGGCAGGCTGCTTATCGCCGTGAGTGGTTTCTGAGCTGTGTTGCCACCCAGGGGTTTGGGGCACCTGAAGTTCCTTAAGATTCCTTGCTGGGCTGAGTGTGCCGGGATGAGTCTGTCTACCTGTTAAACCCTTGTCCCTTTAAGACTTTTAAAGCACCAACTTTTCTTTTGTCCCAGGGAAGCTGGCTGTGGGGACCCTCTCGCAGTCTCCATCTCAGATTTTACTTTTCCATTTCTCTAATATCCAGTACACTGTGCGATATGTGTCTGTGCTCCCGGTGCAGATTACTAGGGCTGGTTATTTAGCAGTCCTGTGCTTCCACTCCCTCTCCACTCTGATTCTTTTCCTCCTGCTGTTGAGCTGAGGTGGGGGTAGTGCTTGGGTCCTGCCTGGTCACGGCTTTGTATCTTATCCTTTTTGTGAGCAACTACTCAGAGAAAGATCAGCCAGTGATTGATATTTGTTTCTCAGGTATTCATTAAACAAATTAATTATATCTTAGTTATTTCGTATAGCAGAGGAAAGTTTGTGACTAAATGTTTTTAGAATTTTGTGAGATGCTGAGTTCTTGCAGATGTTGATGTAGCTTGGCTGTTGTGCTGTATCTTCCGGTCTCTCTTTTAGAAATAGTTGTATTTGCTGTATTTTCAACAAAGTATATGGTTTTGGGAGGATATTTCCACTGCCCTACTCATGCCACCATCTTGAGCACCCCCTCCATATGGTTATATTTCAATCATCATATAGTGAAGATTGATTATGTGAATTAAACTTTAACCAATTATCTGTTTAAGTTTTCAGTTTTTTATTACTGAAGATTATGTAACATGCTTATAGCTTATTTATGTTCATATCCATTATTATATTTCTAGAATAAGTTCCTAGGATTAGAATGTGGGGCCAAAGCATATGCATGTTTTAAGGCTTTTGAAACATGTTGCTAAAATAGCCACTAGTAAAGTTGTATCAATTTACATTTTCACCAGCAGTGTTTGAGTGCCCATTTCCTAATATATTTATTAATATAAGGTTATTATTTTTGTTTAACCTTGATATATTTTGTATGCAAAAATGATACTTTTTAACTTTAAATAGATTTATTAGTGAGATTAGACATATTCCTATGTTCATTGAAAATCAGTAATTTTTAAACAGATTAACTGTTAATCTTTTTCCCATTTTACATTTGGTTAGTACCATCTCTTAAAAAATAATTTATAGTATACCTTTGTCTCTTTGCGTATAAACCCAGAAAAATAACTTTTATTTAGAAGATTATTGGGTGGCATTAATTGCTGAAAGGGTCATTCTGCTAATAAAAATACACAAAAGTAAACTCAAAATGGATCAAAGACCTGAATGTAAGTCTTGAAACCATAAAACTCTTAGAAGAAAACATAGGCAAAAACCTCTTAAATATAAACATTAGCACCTTTTTTCTGAACACATCTTGGGCAAGGGAAACAAAAGCAAAAATGAACAAATGGGACTACATCAAACTAAAAAGCTTCTGTACAGCAAAGGATACCACCAGTAGAACAAAAAGGGAGAATGGGAGAAAATATTCATTAATGACATATCCAGCGACAAGGGGTTAACATCCAAAATATTCCAAGAACTCACATGCCTCAACATCCAAAAAGCAAATAACCCAATTAAAAAATGGGCCATGGATATGAACAGACACTTCTCCAAAGAAAGTCCTATGGCCAACAGGCACATGAAAAGATGCTCCACATTGCTAGTCATCGAGGAAATGCAAATTAAAACCACAATGAGATATCACCTCACACCAGTTAGGATGGCCAACATCCAAAAGAGAAGAAACAACAAATGCTGGTGAGGATGCGGAGAAAGGGGAACCTTCCTACACTGCTGGTGGGAATGTAAATTAGTTCAACCATTATAGAAAGCAATATAGACATGTCCCAAAAACCTAAAACTAGAAATACCATTTGACCCAGGAATTCCACTCCTAGGAATGTATCCAAAGAAAACAAGATCCCTGATTCAAAAAGACATGCTCACCCCTGTTTATCGCAGCAGTATGTACAATAGCCAACATATGGAAGCAACCTAAGTGTCCATCAGTAGATGAATGGATAAAGAAGATGTGGTACCTATACACAATGGAATATTATTCAGTCATGAGAACAAAACAAATCCTACCATTTGCAACAACATGGATGGAGCTAGAGGGTATTATGCTCAGTGAAATAAGCCAGACAGAGTAAGACAAGTACCAAATGATTTCACACATTTGTGGAGTATAACAACAAAGCGAAACTGAAGGAACAAAACAGCAGCAGACTCACAGACTCCAAGAAGGGACTAGCGGTTACCAAAGGGGAAGGGTGAGGAACGGTGGGTTGGGAGTGAGGGAGAGGGGGATTGAGGGGCATTATGACTGGCACACATGGTGTGGGGGGGAGGTCACAGGAAAAAAAATGTTATTGATATATTCTTCTCTTGAAAAAGAAAATATTTCTGTAAATTAATCAGAAAGCAACTACTCAGAGAAAGATCAGCCAGTGATTGATATTTGTTTTTCAGGTATTCATTAAACAAATTAATTATATCTTAGTTATTTGGTATAGCAAAGTGTGTGACAAAATGTTTTTAGAATGCCTCAACATCATTATTTTCAAAATATTTACTATCTACCTATATATTGATTTCCAAAAGAATAGCTTATCATTGGAAAAGGGTTTCTATAAAGTTTCTTAGTATTTGTCATTTCCTGAGGAGGTTATTTAAACTTTTTTTTTCCCTCTGGATAGATATGTAGAAAATGCTAAAATATGTTATTCTAAGGATTTTAATTTTAGACTTACTATTATTGTAAAAGACAGAGTAGAAGTTGAAGGAATATCTACTCCCCTTTATTAAAAGTGTATCAAGGGCCAGACACTGTGCTGAGTGATTACATTATCTTTTTAAGCAACCATGTGAAGTAGGTATTATCTTCATGTTACAAATGAGGAAACTGTGTTTGTGCTCTTCTATGAAACCAAAAAAAATGGACTCTCTTATTTTTCCTTACATTTCTCTCAGCACCTCCTGTGTTATGCTAGTATATTCCATGAGTTTTTTACGTGGGTTTTGATTAAATTCACAACAGATTATTAATTGAGTTAAATTAAATTTTAATTTGCAGGTAGTTTAACGAAGATCACTGTTGTGTAATTTTTTTTCTGGCAATAAACTTAAAGGCTCAGGACACAAATTAGCAGGTATTCTTAAAAGATGAACAACAACACATGTAACTGTTGAGCTGCTGTGTTGTATACTTGAAACCAATATAATACTGTGTATCAACTATACTTCAATTAAAAAAAAGAACAACAACACATTGAGGTGGAGAGGAAAGTGTCAAGAATCCTAAAGTTTAGGGTAATTGGATAAAATGAAGAAAAATAGGAAAATTTATAATTACCACTGCATCATAATTAGTTGTTATAATGAAATGCATACATGATTATAATAATAGATGAGTCTGACATGAAACTTATTTTTTCCTCCAAGTATGAAGTTACAGTTCATCCACCTTTTTGTGCTTTACCAAAAGAATAAATGTCTTTCCAATACTTTCACAGAAAATTGTCTACATTATGGTTAATTTTTCCTGTGATTTTTCTAGATGGAAGAGCCTACCTCTTTTCTTTTCAACTATCCATCCCTACCTGATAGCTGTTAACTGTGCTGCATGTATATCCAAATTGTATCTATATTCACTGATGTATTTTAAATAACTAGTTTAAATTGCAATGGAATTGTACCCTATGTTTTGCATTCATTTTAGTGAACCCTGCTACTGCAGTCTCAGTACTTATTCAATGCTTGCTAGTGGATTACTTATAGCTATTCCTACTGAAGTGATCATATAAATCCTCCTTTCATTTTGAGAATTGTAGGTTTTGAATACAGAAAACATTTTCATAATACCTGTATTATCTAAGTGTTATGGGTCTGACACTGTTTTCATTAAAACTTGCCATTTATAGGAATTTAGATTTGAATCATCTTAAAATCTCACTAGGTGCAGAAGCTATGTGTCTATAGATAGGTGTGGATGGTAGGCTTTTGATTTATTGTTTAGTTTAATATTAAGGGCTGTTTTCAGGTATACCCTTTTTTTCTTCCTGTATTTTCTCAAAATTAACAGAAAGATACTGTTCTGTAACAACTTATCTATAAATTTTCTTGAATTTGAAGTCATAGTTATAGTACAGAGAAACTGAAAATTTACTATTAACAAAATCTGTAGCTTGCATGATTAACTGAGGGTGGAACATTAGATTATTTTATATGGATGTCAATTTTAATTTGAAATGTCACAAAGTCAGTTTGGATACAGACTTGCTGTAAGCTTTCTCTTTTAAGTTGTTTCCATACATCATGGAAATAGGGGGAAATTCTTGCTTTTCATGTATTCTTTGTCATTCTGAGTTATTTTTTATTTCTTTACTGTTATTGTAGTAGGGTATTGGGCAAGAGGAAACAATTACCTGTGGTCAACCAACTATGTGAAGTGAAATTATCTGTTTCTTTATAACTAATTTTAATGCCATAATTAAACATTTCCATATAAAATATCTGAAATACCTTATCTGATAGCAGGAACTGTATGTTTTGTGCGTGTGTGTGTTTAAACTGTACTTGTTACAGTATGGGTCTACCATGTTCATTACTTGTTTTAAGAATGTTCATTACCATGTTTTAAGAAATTGATACTACTTGAGGGTAAAAAGAGATTAGCATATTTAATACATGGGAGGTATAATCCTGGAGGGGTTAAAAGCAGAGTTGGACTTTACTTCTGGTTATGGAGTAGTGGTTAGTATTAGACTAACCTCCCCCCAAGAATAATTATAAAAGCTGGAGGAATAAAACCCATTGTTTGAAGACATGGGTGAACACATGAAGGGCCTTGATCCAGGAGATTGAGACAATACTGTCTACACTTTGAGAAGAGCCTGACCTTCTATGTCACAATTTCTCCTTAAAGCAATTGTTGACTTACTTCCAAGTGGCACACATATAAGATTAGACACAGAAATCAAGCAGAAAGTAGCTGCTATAAGCCTGAAAAACTTAGTAGATATTTTTGGCAGTCTCACAAGACCTTAGGGACAAAAACTGGATTTGATGGCCAACCAAGAAGAAGGGGCCTGGGAAACACCACAGGACCAAACAGCAGATGTGGATAGAGTCTGTGATTTTCTGGAACATAGTAACTAGTGAAGGAGAGGACAAAGGCAGGTAATGAATGGAATTGTTCACTATTTAAATGTTTTCCAGTTTTCTACCACTGTAAATCATGTTTCAGTAGTCAACATCTTTATTTATTATGTTCTGTCTGCATTTCAAAAGTATTTCTTTAGGATAGATTCTAGAAGGGAAGTTGGACCTACAATATTTGCAGTCTTAATCTAAACAAGAGAACAGTGCTTCTAGTTCTCTTCTACAGAGCCTAACTAAATTGTTCCTTAATGATGACTTTTTTTTCAAAATTTCAAATTGTTTTAATTACTTTTTTGTATGTTGACCTTATATTCTGTGACCTTGCTAAACTAACATTGGTTCTAGGAGTTTTGGGTTTTTTTTCCAGGGAGGTTCCTGAGGATTTTCTATATAGACTATATAGACTATCATGTCATCTACAAATAGGGGCAGTTTTAGTTCTTGCTTTCCAATCTGTATGGTTTTTATTTCCTTTTCTTGCTTTATTGGGCTGGCTAGGACTTCCAGTATTATGCTGAATAAGATGGTGAGAGCAGACATCCTTGTCTTGTTCCCAGCCTTAGGAAGAAAGCAGTTAGTTTTTTATTACTAAGTATAGTGTTAGCTGTAGCTTTTTGTAGATTCATTTTATCAACTTTATCAAATTGAGGAAGTTTCTCTCTATTCCATGTTTGCTGAGAATTTTTATCATGAATAGATGTTGAAGTTTATCAAATGCTTTTTGTGTCAATTGATATATGATTCTCTTCAGCCTACTGCTATGGTAGTTTACATTGATCTTCTAACACTGAGCCAGCCTTGGGTCCCTGGAATAAGCCTAGCTTAGTCATTGTGTATAATTCTTTTCATATATTTCTGGGTTCTATTTGCCAATATTTTGTTGAGGCTTTTTGCATTTGTGTAAATGAGAGATATTGATCTGTTTCTTCTGTTTGTGCTGTCTTTGCTTGGTTTTGGTGTCAGGGTAATGTTTGCCTCATAAAATAAGTCAGGAAATGTTCCCTCCTTTATTATTTTCTAGAAGAGAGTGCATAGAATTGGAGTTAATTCTTCCTTAAATGCTTGATAGAATTCTTCAGTGAAATGATCTGAGCCAGGAGGTTTCTTTTCTGGGAGTTTTTAAACTACAAAGTGAATTTCTTAAATTGCTATGAGGATATTATCTATTTCATATTGAGTGAGTTTTGGTAGTATATGCTTTTCAAAGAACTGGTCCATTTCTTCCAAATTTTTAATCTATATGTATAGAGTTGTTTGTAGTATTCCCTTATGCTTTTCATGTGTGCAGGGTCTGGTCATGATACCAATGTTTCATTCCTGATACTGTAATTTTATAATTTGTGTTCTTTCTCTTTTTCTGTCAGTCTGGCTGGAAGTTTGTTAATACATGGAGGTATTTTATTGATCTTTTCAAAGAACCAACTTTTCGTTTCATTGACTTTTTGTATTTCTGCTTTCAGTTCATTGGTTTGTGTTCTTATCTTTTTTATTTCCTTCCTTCTGCTTCCTTTAGGCTTAATTTGCTATTTTTGTTGTTGTTGTTAAGGTTGGAAGCTTAGGTTACTGATTTCAAATTGATTTATTTTACTTAATTTATTATTTTTATTTTGGTATCTTTAATCTACAGTTACATGAGGAATATTATGTTTACTAGACTCCCCCCATCACCAAGTCCCCCCCACAAACCCCATTCCACTCACTGTCCATCTGTGTAGTAAGATGTTGTAGAATCACTACTTGTCTTCCCTGTGTTGCACAGCCCTCCCTATGCACCCCCCCATTATACATGCTAATCATAATGCCTCCTCTCTTTCTCTTCCACCCTTATCCCTCCCTTCCCACCCATCCTCCCCAGTCCCTCTCCCTTTGGTAACTGTTAGTCCATTCCTGGGTTCTCTGAGTCTGCTGCTGTTCTGTTCATTCAGTTTTTTCTTTGTTCTTATACTCCACATATGAGTGAAGTCATTTGGTACTTGTCTTTCTCTGCTGGGCTTATTTCACTGAGCATAATACCCTCTAGCTCCATCCATGTTGTTGCAAATGGTAGGATTTGTTTTCTTCTTATGACTGAGTAATATTCCATTGTGTATATGTACCACATCTTTATCCGTTCATCTACTGATGGACACTTAGGTTGCTTCCATTTCTTGGCTATTGTAAATAGTGGTGCAATAAACATAGGGGTGCATATGTCTTTTTCAAACTGGGCTGCAGCATTCTTAGGTTAAATTCCTAGAAGTGGAATTCCTGGGTCAAATGCTATTTCTATTTTGAGTTTTTTGAGGAACTTCCATACTGCTTTCCACAATTTTAGGTTGAACTAATTTTTAGGTTTCCACAAAAATTAGGTTGAACTAATTTACATTCCCACCAGCAGTGTAGGAGGGTTCTCCTTTCTCCACAACCTCACCAACATTTTTGTTATTTGTCTTTTGGATGGTGGCCATCCTTACTGGTGTGAGGTAATATCTCATTGTTGTTTTAATTTGCATTTCTCTGATGTCTAGGGATGTGGAGCATCTTTTCATGTGTCTGTTGGCCATCTGAATTTCTTCTTTGGAGAACTGTTCAGCAACTCTGCCCATTTTTAAATTGGATTATTTGCTATTTGTTTGTTGAGGTGTCTGAGCTCTTTATATATTTTGGATGTCAACCCTTTATCAGATATGTCATTTATGAATATATTCTCCCATACTGTAGGATGCCTTTTTGTTCTATTGATGGTGTCCTTTGCTGTACAGAAGCTTTTCAGTTTGATATAGTCCCACTTGTTCATTTTTGCTTTTGTTTCCCTTGCCCGGGGAGGTATGTTCATGAAGAAGTTGCTCATGTTTATGTCCAAGAGATTTTTGCCTATGTTTTTTTCTAAGAGTTTTATGGTTTCATGACTCACATTCAGGTCTTTGATCCATTTTGAATTAACTTTTGTTTATGGGATTAGACAATGATCCAGTTTCATTCTCTTATATGGAGCTGTCCAGTTTTGCCAACACCAGCTATTGAAGAGGCTGTCATTTCCCCATTGTATGTCCATGGCTCCTTTATCATATATTAATTGACCATATATGTTTGGGTTAATATCTGGAGTCTCTATTCTGTTCCACTGGTATGTGGCTCTGTTCTTGTGCCAGTACCAAATTGTCTTGATTACTGTGGCTTTGTATTAGAGCTTGAAGTTGGGAAGCAAGATACCCCCCACTTTATTTTTCATTCTCAGGATTGCTTTGTATATTCAGGGTCTTTTGTGGTTCCATATGAATTTTAGAACTATTTGTTCCAGTTTGTTGAAGTATGCTGTTCATATTTTGATAGGCATTGCATTGAATCTGCAGACTGCTTTAGGCAGGATGACCATTTTGACAATATTAATTCTTTCTAGCCAAGAGCACAGGATGAGTTTCTATTTGTTATTGTCCTCTTTAATTTCTCTTAAGAGTGTCTTGTAGTTTTGAGGGTATAGGTCTTTCGTTTCCTTGGTTAGGTTTATTCTTAGGTATTTTATTCTTTTTGATGCAGTTGCGAATGGAATTGTTTTCCTGATTTCTCTTTCTGCTAGTTCATTGTTAGTGTATAGGAAAGCAACAGATTTCTGTGTATTAATTTTGTATCCTGCAACTTGGCTGAATTCCGATATTAGTTCTAGTAATTTTGGAGTGGAGTCTTTATGGATTTTTATGTACAATGTCATGTCATCTGCAAATAGTGACAGTTGGACTTCTTTACCAATCTGGATGCCTTGTATTTTTTGTTTTGTCTGATTGCCATGGCTAGGTCCTCCAATACTATGTTGAAGAACAGTGGGGAGAGTGGGCATCCCTGTCTTGTTCCTGATCTTAGAGGAAAAGCTTTCAGCTTGCTGTTAAGTGTGATGTTGGCTGTGGGTTTGTCGTATATGGCCTTTATTATGTTGAGGTACTTGCCCTCTATACCTATTTTGTTGAGAGTTTTTATCATGAATGGATGTTGAATTTTGTTGAATGCTTTTTCAGCATCTATGGTGATGATCATGTGGTTTTTGTCCATCTTTTTGCTGATGTGGTGAATGATGTTGATGAATTTTTGAATGTTGTACCATCCTTGCATTTCTGGGATGAATCCCACTTGATCATTTGTCATTTGAGGTGTATGAACCTCTTGGTGTATTTTTTAATTCAGTTTGCTAATATTTTGTTGAGTATTTTTGCATCTATGTTCATCAGGGACATTGGTTCATAATTTTCTTTTTTGGTGGGGTCTTTGCCTGGTTTTAGTATTAGGGTGATGTTGGCTTCATAGAATGAGTTTGAAAGTATTCCCTGCTCTTCTATTTTTGGAAAACTTTTAGGGGAATGGGTATCATGTCTTCTCTGTATGTCTGATAAAATTCCGCAGTAAATCCATCTGGCCTGGGGTTTTTTTTCTTGGGTAGTTTTTTGATTACCGCTGCAATTTCGTTGTTGGTAATTGGTCTGTTTAGATTTTCTGTTTCTTCATTGGTCAGTCTTGGAAGGTTGTATTTTTCTAGGAATTGCCCATTTCTTGTAGGTTTTCCAGCTTGTTAGCATATACCTTCTCATAGTATTCTCTAATGATTCTTTGTATTTCTGTGGGGTCCGTCGTGATTTTTCTTTTCTTATTTCTGATTCTGTTTATGTGTGTAGATTCTCTTTTTCTCTTAATAAGTCTGGCTATGGGTTTATCTATTTTGTTTATTTTCTCAAAGAACCAGCTCTTGCTTTCATTGAATTTTTCTATTGTTTTATTCTCAATTTTATTTATTTCTTCTCTGATCTTTATAATATCCCTCCTTCTGTTGACTTTGGGCCTCATTTGTTCTTTTTCCAATTTCAATAATTGTGACTTTAGACTATTCATTTGGGATTGTTCTTCCTTCTTTAAATAGGCCTGGATTGCTATATACTTTCCTCTTAGAACTGCTTTCACTGTGACCCACAGAAGTTGGGGCTTTTTGCCGTTGTCATTTGTCTCCATATATTGCTTGATCTCTATTTTAATTTGGTCATTGATCCATTGATTGTTTAGGAGCATATTGTTATGCCTCCATGTGTTTGTGAGCCTTTTTGTTTTCTTTGTACAATTTATTTCTAGTTTATACCTTTGTGATCTGAGAAGTTGGTTGGTAGAATTTCAATCGTTTTGAATTTACTAAGGCTCTTTTTGTGGCCTAGTATGTGGTCTATTCTGGAAAATGTTCCATGTGCACTTGAGAAGAATGTGTATCCTGTTGCTTTTGGGTGTAGATTCCTTTAAATGTCTGTTAGGTCCATCTGTTGTAGTGTGTTGCTCAGTGCCTCTGTGTCCTTACTTAATTTCTGTCTGGTTGATCTGTCCTTTGGAGTGAGTGGTGTGTTGAAGTCTCCTAAAATGAATGCATTGCATTCTATTTCCTCCTTTAATTCTGTTAGTATTTGTTTCACATATGTTGGTGCTCCTGTATTGGGTGCATATATATTTATAATGGTTATATCCTCTTGTTGGACTGAGCCCTTTATCATTATGTAATATCCTTCTTTATCTCTTGTTACTTTCTTTGTTTTGAAGTCTATTTTGTCTGATACTAGTACTGCAACACCTGCTTTTTTCTCCCTATTGTTTGCATGAAATATCTTTTTCCATCCCTAGACTTTAGTCTGTGCATGTCTTTGAGTTTGAGGTGAGTCTCTTGTAAGCAGCATATAGATGGGTCTTGCTTTTTTATCCATTCTATTACTCTGTGTCTTTTGATTGGTATATTCAGTCCATTTACATTTAGGGTTATTATTGAAAGATATGTATATTTTGCCATTGCAGGCTTTAGATTTGTGGTTATGAAAGGTTCAAGGGTAGCTTCTTTACTATGTAACCGTCTAACTTAACTTGCTTAGCTATTATAAACACAGTCTGAAGATTCTTTATTTCTCTCCCTTCTTATTCTTCCTTCTCCATTCTTTATGTTAGGTGTTTTATTCTGTGCTCTTCTGTGTTTTCTTTGACTGCTTTTATGAGTAGTTGATTTTATTTTTTACCTTCAGTTAGTTTTTGGTTGGTCTGCTTTCTTTGTTGTGATTTTATTTTCTCTGGTGACATCCACTTTGCCTTAGGAGTGCTTCCATCTAGAGCAGTCCTCTAAAATACACTGTAGGGGTGGTTTGTGGGAGGCAAATTCCCTCAACTTTTGCTTATGTGGAAATTGTTTAATCCCTCCTTCAAATTTAAATGATAATTGTGCTGGATACAGTATCCTTGGTTCAAGGCCCTTCTGTTTCATTGCATTAAATATATCATGCCATTCTCTTCTGGCCTGTAAGGTTTCTGTTGAGAAATCTGATGATAGCCTGATGGGTTTTCCTTTGTAGGTGACGTTTTTTCTCTTTCTGGTTGCCTTTAATGTTCTGTCCTTGGCCTTGATCTTTGCCATTTTAATTATTATGTATCTTGTTGTTGTCCTCCTTGGGTCCCTTGTGTTGTGAGTTCTGAGGGCTTCCATGGTCTGAGAGACTATTTCCTCCCTCAGTTTGGGGAAATTTTCAGCAATTATTTTTTCAAATACACTTTCTATCCCTTTTTCTCTCTCTTCTTCTTCTGTTACCCCTATAATGTGAATATTGTTCGGTTGGGATTGGTCACACATTTCTCTTAATATTCTTTCATTCCTGGAGATCCTTTTATCTCTCTCTGTGTCAGCTTCTCTGTGTTCCTGTTCTCTGATTTCTATTCCATTAATAGCCTCTTGCACCTCATCCAGTTGGCTCTCAAGTCCTTCCAGAGATTGTTTTATTTCTGTATTCTCCCTCCTAAGTTGATCCTTTAGCTCTTGCATATTTCTCTGCAGGTCCATCAGCATGGTTATGACCTTTATTTTGAATTATTTTTCAGGAAGATTGGTTAAATCTATCTCCCCAGATTCCCTCTCAGGGGTTGTCTGGGTGATTCTTGACTGGATCAGATTCTTCTCCCTTTTCATGGCTATAGAGGTAGTTGTGGGCAGTTGGTGCATGTGTCAGCTGGGAGAACAACATCCCACAGACAGGGAGCAGCTTCTGGTTTTTTTTCTGAGCTGCCATGTTCGGGGTTGTTGTCAGGGCAGCCCAGAGCCCCGCGGGGAGAGGCAGGCATGCCCGGTGTGCTCTCCTGTGAGAATGGCAACCCTTTGCGCCCTGTCCCAGCTTCCTCTGTCTGTGGTGGGTTGCCTTGTGCCGGCGGGGCCTCTGAGTGTGGCCTGGGCAGCTGCGGAGGGGTCTCTGGGCAGTTGCTGTGGGCGCGGCCGCTCTCAGGCTGCTCCCCTGCTATGGCGGGGATGTGCTGGAGGGGCAATGGACTGGAGGCTGTTTATTGCTGTGAGAGGCTTCAGAGCTGTGCTGCCTCCCAGGGGTCTTGAGCACCTGAATTTTCCCAGGATTCCCAGCTGCTGGGCTAAGTGTCCCAGGGTGCTTCCATCCAGCTGTGGGGTCCCTGTCCCTTTAAGTCTTTCAGAAAGCACTCGCTTTTCTTTTGTCCCAGGGGAGCCGGCTGTGGGGACCCGCTCACAGGTCTTACTGTCCCGTTTTAATATCCAGCACACCATGCAGTGTGTGTCTGTGCTCCTGGTGCGGATGGCTAGGGCTGGGTATTTAGCAGTCCTGGGCTCCCACTCCCTCCCCGCTCCAACTCCTCTCCTCCCGCTGGGGAGCTGAGGTAGGGGTTTCACTCAGGTCCCGCCGGGCTGCGGCTTGTGTCTTACCCCCTTCGTGAGGCACTGGGTTCTCGAAGATGCAGATGTAGCCTGGCTGTTGTACTGTATCCTCTGGTCTGTCTTTTAGGATTAGTTGTATTTGTTGTATTTTAAAAAATAAATATGGTTTTGGGAGGAGATTTCCGCTGCCCAACTCACCCCGCCATCTTGGCTCCTCCCTCCAACATATGATTTTTTAAGGGGAACATATTTTCATAGCAATAGGCAACAAGTCCTTACTTTGAAAATTAGAAATTAAAGGAAAAGAAAAAATAATGTATCTTTCCTGACCTATACAAACTGTATTGTAGAATAATGAAGTAGCTCTAATTGAGGAGAGAAAGCAAGTTAATAAAAGGAATGATAGAATTAAAAAACCACTGTTTTGTGGTTTAGGCAGTGTCATGGATGATAAAACTATTGGTAGAAAGGTGAGATTGAATTTTGCATTGATAACTTCTTTGGAACTTACATAGAATTTGCTTACTAAAACGGATTTGAAATTTTGTTTATTTATTATTTTTAAAACAATTATCTTCCTTGCAACAGTGGAATGAGTTTAACAGTTATGGTACAAGGTTTGCTTATAGTCCATTTCTAATTTATAGGTAGACAATATCTCGTTATATATTGTCAATGGAGAAAGCAGTTGCTTCATATTTGCAGGATACCAACCTGCAAATTCACATGTATTTGATGGTTTTTAAAATTATTTCCCTAGGAAACATAACTTCTGAAACAATGATGGAAATTCTCCGAGATAAACCAAGTGGCATTAACATGGAGGGCGAATTCCTGACCACTGCAAGCATGGTTTCTATCTTACCTCAAGACTCCAAACTTCCTTGCATTCACTTCTTTACAGGGACTCCTGATCCTGAGAGGTAAAGTCACAAAAACCAGAAGGGATTAGGGTGTAGTCATGTCATTAGTCTGTTGATGATTTTGTCAGTCTAAATTTTTGTTACACAAGAATGACAATTTTTGGATGCATTTTCTCTTCAGGTTTTAGTCTTCCATATGTGTGTAACTGCCACGCTTTTTTCATTCTTATGGGATGAAAATGTTAATAGTTTCATGTATGCAGTTATCCCTATGCCCTCTTTCCTCAAATATATCTAAAATTTTCAAGAAAAGAAAATAGGTTTTCTTGGATAGATTTCAGTATTACAATACTAGATGATTAATAACAATAAAAAGGTTAAATGATGTAGTTGTGCTGGATTAAAGTAGTTACTTATGCACTCATATTAGAAAATACATACATATAAAACTTAGAGTATCAATAGTTATGTTTTAATAGATTTATAGACTTTTGATTAAAGTCATTAGTATTTCTTACAAAACTTAGTGCATATTACATTTAGAAATGATCTTGTTTATATTCATTATTTCTTAGTATTATAGTCTTTCATATCATTAAATATATTTTTGAGACAATGGAATGACACTTGTGAACTCTATTAATACTGCTGATGATTTTCATCCCAAATCCTAATCCTTAGTTTATAATATTGAGGATTGTTCTAATCTTCCACCTGTGGAGTGTGCAGTAGAAATGAAGAACTATAATTTCACTTAACACTGTTTTTGTCAGGCCCTTTGTTCCTGGGAATACAAGGCTAAATAATACGTAGTCCTCTACCCCTAAGGAGACTCCAGTGTACCAGGGAAGAGAAGCATGATATAACTAGTATGATAGGAACAATTAGTATGTGATAAATTAATAGAAACTTCTCACTAGAGGGAATCCTAGAAGATTTAGAATGAATCTGAATACTTTTATATTCCCACATGGCAATTTTATTAACAAAGACCTTTTCTTCTAGATCTGTTTTTAAGCCTTTCATATTTGTGCCAAATATTTCACAACTGTTGGACACCAGTTCACCAACATTTGAACTTGAAGATCCAGATACAGAGAAGCCACATTTTAAGATTAAGCCTGATAGAAGACACCCACTCTACCAAAAACATCAACAGGCATTAGAAGTCATAGATAATAAAGAGGTATGATTAGATTATAGTTTATCATTAAGAATACCTTAAAATTTCAGCTGAAGTTCAGCTTTCTTTCCTTCCTTCACATAAAAATAGGTTTAAAAGTTGTTTGGATGCTTAAACTATAGTAGAACTATAATATTTTTGACCTTTGGTTAAAAATGACAGTTAAAATAGTGTGAATCTATTACACATAACAATAGCTAACATTTTTTGAGCATTTACTCCACACTGAGCACCATGGGTACTGTTACATGGAATATCTCATTTAATCTTCACAGCTACTTTATGAGGTAGGTACTATTATTATCCCATTTTATTGATAAGGAATCTGAGACTTGGAGAGTTTAAGCAGCTTGCTTGCTATATATCTCATACCAAAAATGACAAAGCCACTGGAGGGCAGTTAACCTGTATAGCCTCAGATTAATTTTAGCTGAAAGTGACTTAATACTCACAGACTTAAAATAATGAGTTGGAGTTTTAGAAAAGTGATAAATACTTATTAGTTTAAAGTGTGAGCATTATAGAAGATTACCATTACCAAAATCTCATATCCAGAAATAAGCAGATATATTATTGGGGGCAGATAGGCAGATAGACAAATAATTTTGTAGTGTCCATACTTCTTTAGCCCTTCTGCCTGCTTCCCTGTCCACCCCAAAGATAGAAAGTAGATTAGAAGGCAATGGAAGGGCTACCTGAAAGTCTTTTCACAGAACCATCAACCGATTCCCTTCTGTGAAGGAAAAGATTGGCCATTACACCTTTTCTCACCTGTTTCTACCAGCTCCTGATTTTTATTGCTTATAATTCTTTTACTTTGTCAAGGTATATACATTTCCATTCTTTCTACATTCAATGAATTAAATGAACCTTTCTCTGGGTAATTGTTTGCTTGCTTACTTTTGTCTGTAGTGTGTTTGCATAGTTGCCATGCCTTTCCCTCACCATCTTGCTTATGTTTAAATCGGAGAACTCTGTTCAGACCTCCTATTTGCCATGAATTCTTGATACTTTAAAAGCTCTTCTTTATCTAGAACCAATTTGTTTTCACTTGTGACCTACAGTGTAAGCACTTTTAGTAGGCTGTTGGCATGGAGTGAGAGGCAAACAGTATGTTCTGGGAGCCCATTAAGTGTGCTGACTAGGGCCCATCCACCCAGCAAAGGTGTCATCCATTTCTCAGTACAGCACTGTGAGAAATGATGAGCCCCCTGGTCTTTGCTTTTGTTGAAGATCCTTAGGGATATGCTTCAAGAGGGTCCGCTCTGGAGGAATTTTTCCCTCAGTCTCCCAGAGCAGCCCCCACTCTGCCCTGATTGTTGTGCTAATAGTTCTCAAGAGCTGTCAGTTCCCTTTCCCCTTCAGTACTGCTTTAGGGACATGAGGGGTTTTGTAGACTTACTATTAAATGCTTGCTAAACCGAATTGCTGATTGATATTTTTCTAAGTAATATTGAAATAAAAGTTTTAAAGCTGTTACTATTTTGGTTGACAGCCTGAAGTAGTAGAAAGGCAACAGAATTTGAGGGAAAACAAAGACCCAGCTTTGAGTTCTGGCTCTAAATAACTACTTTTGTGTCTTAGGGATACTCAATCCTAAGGTAGTTTTAATTTACATTTCTTGATTACTAATGAGGTTGAAAATCTTCCCATGTGTTTATTGACCATTAGTATTTCCTCTTAAATGACTTGCCTATTCTTTTACATTGCCTAGTTTTCAATTAATTCTTGGTTATTTTGTGCCTCAAAGAGGCAATCTTAAGTCTTTGTTATATTGCAAAGTTTCAATCTCAGTTTGTTTATTTAACTTTTTTTGGCAGACAAGTTTTAAGTTTAGTCAACTATATATGTTTTCTTTAAGGCATCTTGATTTCATGTTTCAGAGGCCTGCCTCACCTCAAAATAAATGTAACTTATCTATTGTCTTCCAGTATGTATGTGTGTTTGAAAAAAAATTTAGTTCTTAAATTCATCTGCAATTTTGTGTATCTTATGAAGTAAAGACTCTAACTTTGTTTTACAAAGAGACAGCCAATTACTCCAATGCCTTTTATAGACAAACATACATTTTGTCCCACTGATAAGAAATGCAGTTTCTTCAGGAAAAAAAATCACTATTTCACATTGAAGTGCATGTTAAGAATCTTTGTTTTGTGGAGTTCTGCCCCATAATGAGTCAAACTTTTAAAATTATGCTCACTTTATAGTAAATTTATTCTTATATACTTTTTCTCTTGGTACCTATCTGATAATGGATCATGCTAATTCATCAATAACTTAGAATTTCCTCCTTACTGGAAGAGTCATGACCTTTTTTCTACTCGAAACAAGGAGTCATTGAGAAAATGTTTTTCTTGTAGTTGCTCTTTCTCTTGAACAACATTGTTTTATTTCCCTTGTTTAATCTGGTAGTACTGGTTTTAAATGGATTATCCAAATTCATAGAAATATCTTGGACTCAATTTTCACAAACTTCCCCATGTACACATAATGCCAGGCTTTCAATTGTCCTCATTTGTCTTTTAGGTTTCTGCTTACAGACTAAACCTATGTAATTATTATAATGTTTTCCACTAAAAGTTAACAATTTGGGGTTGATATATTAACTCAATCTAGAACAATGATTTTTCCCAAAGAATTTTATTCCTTCTATATCTGAAGAATAGAAGAAGGAGAATTAAACCAGGAATAGAAACCAGAATGAATAAAACCCTGTCTGCAGAGGTGGCTGGAATTTGGTTAGACTTGTGTGTGTGCATGCATGTGTGTGTGTGTTTGTTTATGTTTATTTTTTTGTTCAGGAAAAAGCCAAAACAATGTTGGATAGCATGAAGAAACTGGAGAAAGAACTATTCAAAGAGATGGAATCTATCCTTCAAAACAAGCATCTCGATGTGGATAAAGCTGTTCATCTCTTTCCTCAGTGTGTAAAAGATGAAATTAGAATTTATAAGTCAAATATTAGTTCTTAGTGATCATATAAATGTCATCAGTCTCCCTCAGAGTCAGAATCTATCACCTTCGTAAATGATATAAACCTAGTTTGAGCAGATCTGATTGTTCTTCAATAGCATGCAAATGATAGCCATTAGATAACTATTAAATAACTATTAGAACTACATGTAGTCTTCTTGAGATATTGAGAAAGAAAATAACATTGGAATTGAACACATATATCATGGATAGCCAGGTATTATTACTTCAGGTACTGACTGGTAATTATTTTTTTGGCCACAGTATCTTTTTTGAAATCACAATAATTGAATACTCAATTGTGCATAAAGCATGAAACATTAAAATAATGCATGGATTTATGTTTATAATAATTATGTACTGTCCTCAAATAAATTTCTCAGTTACAACAAAGCAGATTTTTCTTTAGTAATGGAAAATTTTGTCTCAAGTAATGAGTTTTTGTGCTTTAGGCAAATATTAATTGGCTCTAACAAAATTTTCTAGATCTACACATTCTTATTACAGTGTATTAATTCTGTGAATGCACTTCTGATAAATTCAGATATGCTCCTTGTCAAGAACTGGCTGACCAGTGAGTCTTTAGCTCTAATTATCTAGCATTTTTTTGGCCATGCCCCTTAATAGGCTTTTATGTTAATGTTTTTAGAAAAGCTTGTCTGGGAGATTAGGAAATGGGATAAAGGAACCAAGACCATAGGAAACACTGTTTCTGTGTCTCAAATCTCTCTTGTCTTTTACATTTGTTCACTCAGGGAAAATGGGAACAGGAATGAGATAGTTGAAATTAAATAAAATTATTAGTGTATTATGAACATTAAGAACATTATATGAATAATATATTAGGAACATTATGAGTAATATCTGCCTAAAGTTTATAAAACTTTGTTAAAGTTGCACAGAGATAACTAAGACTCAAAGTTGCAAACATAAAGAAAGAAAAATCCAACTCAAAATAACACTATTGGTTTCTAGAAATGTCCATTTTTGTTATTTTATTACATTTTCATATTTTTTGGTCACTAATATTGCAATTAAGAGTATTGCTAAAGTCATGGATCATTATATTTAAAGAGTGTACAAGAAATTATTGTAAAATTCTCTCATAAAAACTGTAACCTGTTCTTAAAGTTCTCTCATAAAAACTATAATCTGGTATTACTGCTCTTGTCTAATATAGGGCAGCAATTACAAAAGAAATCTGTCTCAAGTACTCACTTAAATCTGTATTTGCTTTATGTGTGGTTCAGGGATAGTTTTCTCCCTAAATCATGAAGACCCTTGTTCAAGCCCCATACACCTCTCTTTTTAATATATAAGGAAAACTAAGGGTAAGCAGTTCATTGATTTATCAAGCGACAAGAGAATCTTACTTCTGTCTCTGAGCCAGCATGTTTGCACTTTGTCTTTCAACACCATCCTTAACCAAACTAGCACCATCTCTCACCTGGACCACTGAAGTTAACTTCTTCTACATCCATTTTTTATTTTTATCTCTTTCCACTGTAGTGATTTATTAAAAATTTAAATCTGATCATTAATTTCTCTCCTAAAAACTTTAAAAAAATAGACTTTGTCAGAGCAGTTTTAGGTTTACAGCAAAATAGAACAGAAAGTACAGAGTTCCCATATACCCTTTGTCCCCACCCCCACCTATCAGCATCTCAAACCAGAGTGGTACACTTGTTACAACTGATACACCTGCATTGACACATCATTGTCCTCCAAAATCTATAGTTTACATTAGGGCTCACTCACTCACTGTATGTTCTGTGGGTTTGAACAAATGTATAATGACATGTCCACAATCATAGGACCATACAGAGAGCAGTTTCACTGCCCTCAGTAGCTCTGTGCCACTTACTCATCACTCCCTCCCCGTAACTCCTGGCAGCCACTGATCTTTTTATGGTCTCTATAGTTTTGTCTTTTCCAGAATGGCATATAGTTGGAATCTTATTATATTCAGCCTTTTCAGATTGGCTCATTAACTTACTTAGTACTTAGCATTTAAGATTCCTCCATGTTTTTTCATGGCTTGATAGCTTATTTTTTAGTGTTGAATAATGTTCCATTGTATGAATATTTTAGATGCTGATATCCACTACTGAAGGCCATCTTGTTTGCTTCCATGTTTTGGCAATTTTAAGTAAAGCTGCTATAAATGTCTGTATGTAGGCTTTTGTATAGATGTACATTTTCAACTCATCTGGGTAAATACCCAGCAGCCTGAGTCTAGACAGTGTGGTAAGAGTATGTTTAATTTTGTAAGAAACTGCCAAACTGTTTCCGAAGTGACTACCATTTTGTCTTCCTACCATTGTTTCACATCCTTACTAGTATTTGATGTTGTCAGTGATCTGCATTGTGGCCGTATAAGTGTGTAGTGGTAACTCACTGTTTTAATTTGTATTTCCCTGATGCCATGTGAAGGAGAGCATCTTGTAATATGCCTATTTGCCATATGTAAATCTTCTCTGGTGAGGTATCTGTTTGGCTCTTATGCTCATTTAAAAAATTAAGTTGTTCATTTTCTTACTGTTGAGTCTTAAATAACTTTTTTTGAGATAAGTAAGTCCCAATCCTTAGCAAATACCAACATGATCCTGCTGATCTACCCCATCTATGTTATTATACTTTCGCCATTATTAAAGTTTTTACCTTGCTGTTCTTTCAAGACTTTGAATATGCACAGTTCCTTTATGATGGCTGTACCCTCTGCTTGGACCGTTTTCATGTGCTTCCCTTTATTCAAGTAGTTCTTTTCATCCTTTAGAGTTTTGCTGAAACATGACTTCCTTAGGGAAGTTGTCCCTGCACCACAAGGTCAAGTTTTCTTGTTACATACTCTGAAAGCCATATGTGCTCTTGATCACAAGTATAATTATATGTTTAATATCTGTCTCTCACAATACAGTAGAAACTTCATGAGGATAGGAACCATATTTTTGTGTGTGCTTATTGTTCAACATCATGTCTGGCACAAGCTTGATGTTCATTGAATATTTGTTAAATGATCATTCAATGCTGATGGAATAATTTACACGGTCCTCTTCTCTGCTTGTAAAGTTGAGAAAATTAGGTAGACAGTCTATCTGTACAACTTGATAGTCTTTGATAGGTCTCAGGTGAACCTGTCGCCTTTTTCCATACTCAAAATGGGAATAATAACCTCTCAAAGATAAGGATTATTATAAGGATATGTAAGTTAATACATTAAATAGTTTTGGAGACTTTCACTCTATAAATCCAATATGGTATTTGGGCTTTGTGTGGTTAATTAATGCCTTGTAGTATATTTTAGAAAATGTAAGGTTTTCTTAAATTTAATGTGTTTCTTAAGAATAAAAATATTGTAGTTGAAATTAAGCTTTTTTGGAGTCAACCCTTAAATCATGTGGTTTATTATTTACCACTAGGTAGTAAACTAAAGGAATAATCTAATAAACAGGATTTCAGAGAAAGCTAGTTTGATCTTTGATGGAGACATCAATTTATATATTAATCTTCAATGAAGAATTTTGCCCTACAAATAATTATATAGCCTAGAATTTTGGAAATTTAGTTTCCCTTTGTAAAACTTGCCAAAAATAGGTTCTACAGAGTGAATGTTTTTCTTTCTAATTAATTACTTTAAGCTTTTATCATACCAATTTTGGAAATTTATCATCCAGTCTTTTCCTGTACAACAGTAGTAACATTTCTGATTGTGAACTGTGTTTCCAACCATCACTCATCACACGACTACCTATGTTCAGTGTCTAATTTAACATTTTAATTGATATGAGACACGAAGGGACAGAAGCTAAGAGCTGTATTCTGCTGCATAGGAAACATGTAAAACAATAGTTTTACATTTTTCTTGCCCTTAGAAATTTTCTGGTAATTGTTATTCTTAAAATGCCACCACTTTACCTTACTCAAGTTTAAGCTTCCAAGTTGAAGTAATTGCAAGCTAGGCATGGAATTACTCACTGAGAACAAGGAAAAGAATGACTGGCCATGCTGAAGATGAGTATAAAAGTGGCAGAAGTTAACCAATATTGTATCAAATAATTTTCCCAGCTAGGACCCTGCATATTAAAATTATGAAATATGTGAAAAGGACTTTAATGTCATATTGACCCATTAATGAAAATGTTTACTGAGTGCTAATTGGGAAACACCCTGTGTACTGATCCCACAGGGCCACAAAGAATAGAATAATCTCAGGACACCCACTTAAGAAAATATGGAAACTAATAGAAAAGACCTCTATGATGGCTTCTGCATTAGGTTACTCAAAAGACGCTGGCAGTGCAAGTTCAAATAGGTGTTTTATTGAGAAACTTGCTTTGTCAGTGAGTAAAAGTTACAAATATTTTCATTTAATAAAAGTAGCCTACCCTTAATCCTAAAAACATCTCTTCAAAGCCTTCATTATCTGAAACCACGGATCATTCTGATCCAGGGTTTTCTTTTAATGTCTCCCATGGAAAAAGATGCTGCCCGTTCCCTTCATGCACATAACAGAACATATGTAGTATGATTTGTTCACAAACAAAAAAGTTCTCCACAGTGATTTGCCTGCATGCATGTGAATTAATATCTTTATGCTGCAACTATAAAAGTCTCCTGATGTAGCAATGAGGCTTTATGTTCCTGAGCATTCTGAGAGTTATAATATGGTTATACTAAGAAAGAAGTTCCACAGCAAGATAGTTGTGCTAAAAAACATCCCCATTCCCTAATCATAACTTAAAGTTGGCATAGATTAATACAACACACTAAAGAATAATTTACTTGTTAAATACATTAGGTTTCCATGTAGGTTTAAAAAACAAACAAACATTTGTTACATTAAAAGGGCAATGATTTAACCCTATAAATTATTTTCTAGATGGCTTCTACATATGAAACACTAAAAGTATGAGATAAATAAATATTTGTAACATGTTTTACATAAGTTAAACCAGCATTGACATGTAATAATAGAGGTTCAAAGGTCATGTGAATAGATTTCTTTTTTTAAATTTACTGAACATAAAGCTTATCTGAGGGCAACATTTAGTAATTTTCAAATTTATGGTTTTTTTTAAATACATGAATGCTTAAAGACAATTCTAATGTAAAAGCAGCATGTTAGGCTTAGAATTAAAAAATCTTGGCTTGTACTGTGTAGTTTTTCTTCTTTTTAACTGCAGGAAATAAGGTAATAGGGCTATCCCTCTGCACTGTGATGCTTTGTGCAAACACCAGAAAATACATCACATAGCAATGATTTTATTAATAAATTTTAAGTGAATCTGCTCAAATTATTATTTTTAGTATTAAAGTTAAAGATTAGACTATACTTCTGTTGATGGGGATAATATTTATGGAGGTTCTTACTTCCCTCCTAATGGCAGAGATTAGTACTTTGGATAGAAAAGAAAACATAAACCTGAAAAATAGTGCTTCTAGGTTTTAATGAGTACTATTTGTCAAGGAAATGGGAAGAACAGAACAACAAGGCCTCTTATTAGGCTCATTAAATTTCTTTTTAGGAGGTGCTATCAATAAATGCAAAGTTGTCATAATTTAAGCTCCACTTCACATCAGCAGTACACCTGCCAAATTTGGCAATTTAAAGAATAGTAAATTGGATGTTGATTTTCATATCACAGCAGTTGCAGGAAGCAATGTTTTAAAATGTTGGCATAATTAGTTTATATTAACTATTTATTATCAGAACTTTAAATTTTGATTTGATTTTCTCTCCTTCCTTAGTCAGTTTCCTACACATTAAATCATAAAATTCTTGGGGTGGTAGCACATCTCATCAAATTATACAGAGGCACCTGAAGCTTAGGGAGGTTGTAATTTGCCCAGGGTCACACAGTTAGTAAGTAACAGATCTGGGGCTAGACTATAACTCCACGTGGGCTTATCTCCTTCATACTTTAGGTCTTAGGGGATGGGGAAGAACGCTCAATTTCTTTATCTTTCCTGTGGGGAAGTGTTTGCATTAAAAACAGGAGGACTCTGTTCAGAACTCTTTTGAAGAAATCTGTAAAACAAGTACTCATCCCGAAATTCATATTCGTTAGTGATATGTTGGATAACTCCGCCTTGCACCAGTCTGTCTCCGTATATCACAGCTTCACCACGGTCAGTGGCAAGGCCAACTTCAATCAGCCAGTTCACCAGGTCACAGCCACAGAAGGTCCCAGCAGAAGTCTTTGCACCACACCTGTATGTCAAAGGAATGATTAACTCATATATTCTTTAAATCTGGTGTCAGCACTGCATGATGGAGGACAAGCTAGTAAAAACAGAAGGAGACAGAGGAGCACAGCATGATAGTTAAAAATGTGGCAGGAATGAAACTGTTCTGAATATAAAGGGTTAACTCATCTGACCCTAGAAAGCCCCCCTGGAGGGAAATAAAATATGCTAATAATGCTTGTGAAACAGAAACACAAAAAAATGACTTAGAAAATATAAATGCTTCTACCAAGAAATATTATTTTTATGGTAGATGGCCTTTTATGATCACATCCGTTCTGTAGACAGCTGAATATTAATATTACATATTTTATAATTTATGTAATATATCTTGATTATAATTGGTTAATTTAATTATCTTAGGAACATTAAATGATATTTTTTACAAGCTCTTAAGACTATTACTAAACTACTCAAATCAAACTTTATTTTCTGGTTATTGTAGTAATGCACAAATAACCTTTCTTCTTGCCCTCATCAGCCAAGACAATCTTACTGATGTTTGTCAGGAATTTGCTGCATTGGAAAGCACAGAAGGAATAAATGACATCTGTCTTGCTACAAATCTAAGATTTTTTTAAGTGTACTTTGAGTATGAGTCTACTTCTTGGTTTGTTTAAAATGTCTCCCTAATGCAAATGTGGGGTGCCTCAGGTATGAACAAATAAACAAGGGAAAAAGACATGTAAACAAACCACTTAAATGAATTCTGTACATTTTCATTCAAATATGCAATAGACAACATGAGTCTGTTGACAAGCATTAGTCAAAGTGTAAAACCTAAAGTGCTTGACAATAGGAAACAGTGGATGAAAATCAAGATGAAATGAGAAATAGGTGACAGAAATTTAAAACATTAAACCACAAATGAGTATACATTAGAGTTTCATATAAAAATTAGAAAAGGTTAATATACAGGAAAAATTTTCTCAAGCACATAAAATCACAATATTTTTAACATCAGTATTTTACTTAGTAGTGAGATAACTTAATTTATGCTTTGCAACTGCAAAATCACTTTGAACAAAAGCCTGAATATTACAACCTGTGTTTGAGCTTTCTTCCTGCTTGTTGATTTTTGATTTATAGCCCAACAACTTCTATCTCAGACACTAACTGAATAATATCTGCTTCCTTCTGACTGATCAGGCAGCTACAACCACAGCCCATGGAGCTGTTCAGAGTGGCAGAGAATGTGCCACAGGCTGCTCAGCAGTACCACTGCCAGCCAGTGCCTGCCCGTTCAGCCCTCTGGGACTGAGGCAACCGGGCTGCCCTGCAGAAGGCAAAAGCCACACTTCCTCCTGACAGTTGGCATTCACACTGGGCTTGTGAACTAACATTGAGTTCACTGTTTTAATTTTAAAAAGCAGTTTCAAATTGTTGAAACCATATGTAGATGGTACTTTGAAATAATTGGTTTTGACCCTTTAAGGGTGGGAAACTAACTTCTCTTCATAATCTACCATTTCCAGAAACCGGAATAGGCCCATCCTACAGATTTTGTTATCTTTCCTATAGATTTCAGGATCTAATTCAAGCAACCCCAAGTGCCAGATATTTTAAAGAAAAGGAAAACTAAGATTTGGAGAATTGAACTTGCCCGATTCACACAGCTAGTAAGTGGCAGATCCAGGATATGAGTTCAAGTGTCAGTTTCCACCCAGCGAGTCCCCTTCCCGCTGGCTTTATCAGGCTACCTCCTGGTTATAATGACATATAGTAGCATGATATATGTAAATGAATCATCCTGAATGGTAACTTTCAAATTTTCAGTTATAGACATAAAAGTATTTGGTTCTTTATGTTTTGTTTTGTCTTTCTCTTTTATGACAACCAAAAATACTAGCACTATAACATTTATTTACTTATTTCCTGCTGCATTCTCCATATCTTGATTAGAAGAATATGTATGTCACAAACTGAAGATTAGAACTTTAAGCGAAAAATAAGTAGCAGCAGGATTAAGAGACAAATTTCATTTCATTTTCTTGACAATATCATTAATATAATATACCAGTAGGAGATGGAGAATATAAAATCACTTCTATATCCAATGTATCTCAAAGTTTTGTGAGACACTAATGGCCAGCATGAAGTGAATGTTAATAATCTACTACATTTTGGTTCATTCTAAAATTTTTACATTTATGGAAATCAGAAATTAATTTAAAAAAACAGAAAAGTGATATGACTCCTACATATATATACATATATATGCTATATCTTTAAACTAACCCATAGTTATTTTAACTTTTACATGTATAGGCTTTATTGAAAATAATCATGTAGTCACACCTACTTAGCCTAATACAAACCAAAATTAATCATCAAAAATATAATCTGGAACCCATACTTACCTTCTTTCCTTGACAATGTTTCGGATACAGAGGTCACGGTGATAATGGATAAATTGTTGACAGGTCATTTTTATTTCCTCAGGAACAGGAGAAGCCCTGTTTTCTGCTGTTTCTTTATTGTTCCACAGGAATTCAAGTCTGAAAACCAAAATTTAAGGAGGCCATTTTTAAGGAAAGAAAAGCACTGAGAGAGAACCTCTTCCTACTTATCACCCATCAACATGGCTGTTCCAAAGCTGCATTTGTCAAAGCTGTCATCTACAACACCCAGGCATCACTGTCTCTGCAGCAGAGACTACCTGCATTTAAATTTAAAAGCAGTCTACTTGCATTTAATTTTCTGTTCAAGGCAGGCTGGGGTGGGGTGGGGGAGTGAACATTTTATAAACCTTCCAGACATGTCTGATCCATTTGTTTCTACCAAAAAGTGAAGTTCCTCATTCTACAATCTACTTAAAATGCAAAAATAACAGAGATCAAGTATTTTATTTAATCACTTTCCAATTTCAGTACCAGAGACAACAAATACCAGGATCTGGAGTGCAGAACGATTCTATTGCTGTGAGCCTGGGTAATCAGTCTGTTCAGCATTTTAACTGATCAACATTATGAAGCTGATAACTGTGTTCAGTGCCTTTCCTATTATGCTTTTCCTGCCTCATGAAAGGATTATGACCTTAGCATGTACATCTTAATGATAATGATGTTAATAGTGATTGATGAAAAAAAAGAACAGTTGCCATTTACTGGGCACCTTTTATACAGTTGGTAGAATAAATTCCATTAGCGCTTCTGGTTTCTACTAATTTTGACTGAAAACAAATGAGGAAGTACAAGTATTTGCCCCATCTGCCTCTTCCTCCCACCCCCAAGTTGGAGTGTTCCTGCTTCATTATTTTTCATAAAGAAATTCTGTATCTGAATTCAAAGAAACTCTTCACCAAGCTAATAAAAAACCAAAAATTTAGAAAGAAGAAAACTTCAGTTTTCTATATATTGTCAGTTTGATAGAGAAATCCTGTTGTGAAAGGAGAAAGATAAATGTGGACCTTTGGGGGAATACCATCTGCTACTTTTATTTCCAAATACATTTTCAAGTTTCATTTCACTTTCTGTAGTTAATGGCATAGATAGAAGTCAGTGTTCATCAATTCTTGTTAAAATGCAAATTATAGTATTGGATTCTTCCAGTATTTTCTCTGCAGTGATTTACAACACATGTGAATCAACAGATAAACTTTATGTGTTAAAACCTTGCAATCTCCTAGCAGTTACTAAAGGTTTAAAAATATCAGTACCTGACTGGAATGGCCTTGTCATCACCTTTACAGATACAGATTTATTTCAAAATTAAATGTACCTTCTTTTGAAAGGCAGGATGATTAAATGTTTATCCAGTCCAAAGATGCCAAAGGAAATAAATCCCTATGGGAAAAAAAAAGTTTTATTTTATGAACTCAACAATGAAATTTTAAGAGAGAAATTATGAAAGCCACCAAATTGGGGAAGCAAACCTATAGCAAACAGAGCAATATTTCAAATGGAACATAAGGCAGACCCTCTAAGGTTCAGTGCCTGGGGCAGCTATGACACCTGACTACCTCTTCTCAGTCATCTGTCCTATGAATTCCAGTGGGTGCTAGAAACCAGCACTGAGCAGCCATATTTGCATGCTAGCTCTCTGAAGAAGATTAAGGGCTATAAGTCTTTGTTTCCCCCTTCTTAAAAAGAAAATAAATCATCTCTTGTTGTGGTTATGTATTTATTATTCTCCTGTTAAAGCTTCAGAAATAATAGAGTTAACAAGTGCTATATTATCTGATCAAAATGAATAACTGAACAAAATTTATGTGAAATGAAGCTGGCTAGTACTTAGGGAAGGACTGAAGGACTTGGGGTGATGAGGCAAACCGGCATCAGATATTAGCCACAGATGAGGGTGCTGAGGAACGCTTGGGGAGACAGGAGACTGGGAACTGCTATTTGTCGGGCACAGTGGGATAAGCATCTACACGCAATTTGGTGGGAGGCAGGATGGAAAATGCAATATATCACATGAAGGACCTACCTTTCTTCACCCTCAAGCTATAAACAACCAAAAAGAATGATCTTACTGTAACATCTCCCCAAGGGGAAAATGGAATGGGGTCAGGGGTGTCTCTCCCTCCTTTGAAGCACTTGAGCCATAAGCTGGGAGCAATATTTCAAATGCAACGCTCCTAGCATTAGTTTTTGTTTATGAAGCTTTCTCAGTCCCAGTCCTCGGACAGCTCGGGTTGGAATGGGCTGAGTAAGACTATAATTATTCAACATAGTATTTTATAGCTCTTGGGTAAAAAAACCAGATCTTAAACAGTATCACAAGTGAGATGGGCATCAAGTAGTCTTGGACACTCGTGTCTGTAATAAACTGATTGGGTCACTCGTCTGTCTAGATATAGCCATTTTTGCTCCTACAATAAAGGCAAAACAAACTGAAAATATTTCAAGAAATTGGTTTTAGGGAAAACTTGTAGGAGTGTCTACTGATAGATGTTAACTAACATGTGGCCAGTCATTTCAGGTTTACTAGGGAAACCTAGTGATTTCAAACACAGTACTTCTTTCAACCCGATACTTAATCAAAGGACAAAATATTCTCTACTTAAAAAGTAAGACAGAATCAAATTTTGAAATTTGCACAGAAAAAATTTTCCCAATATGTAAAATGTCATTTATCCTTAAATATCCATTTTAATTGTGACATAAACAAAGATAACAGCACCTATCATACTAGTTCTTCATGGAATTTTAGTTTTTAATTTTTAAATGCAGATGATAATGTCTACTTTGCAGGTACTATTGTGATGTGTTTAATGAGATAGATAATGTAAAATGCTTAACAACAGGTGGCATATAGCAGACTCTCAAGGAATGGTAATTACTATCCATGGCCAAAATTTCCCAAAGTGACTTATTAAGACCAAAACACAGTTTAAAAAGTACTTGGAGCATCTTGTCCCTGCTTAAATTACTATTCCTTATCTCAAAATCAAAGCAAAAACTACTTGGTATTTTTGCTTGAAATACTCAGTGTGCATTCTGATGACTTTAACCAACATGGAGATAGGCAGCAGCTGTCAGCTGTCACGAATACCAGCAGCTGACAAACAAACGAAACTCTTGATTTAAAAGAAAACAACAACATACACAGCCCTCTCCCCCAAATCAACCCATCCAGGAAAATAAAAACCCATCAAAGTTCTCAGTAAATAAATACCTGGCCAAAGTTAAACACAGCACAGAAAAACTGTAATTCAACATACAGTCTTCCAGGCTCTTGGTTGAATAGCCACCATAAACAACTGGAAAGATTCTGTAAAGGTGAAAATAGTATTTTTAAATGAAGTAAGATAATCATTTCTTTCTATGAAGAACACAGTACAATAATGTATCTACTTAATAATTAGGGAGAAAAAGACTAGGGGAAAAACACCAAGACTATAGAGGCTTTGTCTTTGAAACAGGTTTCAACCGCTCCTCTTGACAGATGTCATTCAAACAACATCTTCTAATCACATTTCAAGCAAGAAGACATGAGCCATAATACAGAAGCTTACATAATACATCAGAATCAGAACTGCCAACTAGCCTAAGACAGGACTGATTTTAAAATTAGTTCTATACAATGAAAACAATCACTTCACTAAGCAGCAATTCTTGGCAGCATTTCTTACTTTTTGATTTTTGTTCTTTAACAGCAGTTTAAATGGTGCTGACAGATATTCTATATAAACGAGCATACTAGCGTAAAAGGGCTTCTGCATGGCCATCTCCTATATCTACGTGAATTACAGAATCATCTCAAAGAATTATGTAATGATAACTGGTAATTCACAAAAGACATAAAACTACTTTTAGAAATCCTTTAGTAATCAAAGAAATGCATTTTAAAAATAAAAGTGTTATATTTTATTTTTAAATTATTAATTTAAAAAGTGTATAATATTCAATGCTGGTGAGAGTACTTTATAAATACACTATTCCTTTAGAGAACAATTTAGTAGAATGCATCCAAAACCACAGAAATGTTTATACTTTTTGATCCAAGTTTCTCAACTTTGATGATCTATCATAAGGAAATATACCACACAGAGTGTTTATTACAGCATTTTGAAAAACTAGCAATAATTCCTAAGGAAGATGTTGAGTAAATTATAATGTATCTCCTCTATGGTTTATTGAGCCATTTAAAGTAACAGTTATGAACTATGCAGCAAAAAGAAAATGCTTGACATAAGCTACAAGAGGATATAAATCTATGTGTATGATTAGAACCATGAAAAATGTATTATAAAAGAGAGCAGTAATTTTGTTAGTATCTATCATATGAAGTTATGTTATTTTCATAATTAAAGACTTTTTAAAAGTTTCTTCAGGGAATATCTTCTGAGAGATCATGTAGCCAATTATCTACTGTCAGTCAAGGAATATATTTGGAAAAAGTGGCCCTGCATCACAGGAAATACCTGGTTTTACCAAATTCCAGGTTCAGAGCCTAGAATGAGTAAGTGATTCTAAGCGAAACAAGCTATTGGAGCATTTAGGCAACAGAGTAATGTAAATTACTCATTCTCTTTTGTCCCCAAAACATTTAGCTCAAGATTGGGATTCAGATGGCCTAGTGCCACCTCCTTAGGAAGTAGCAGTTAAGTTTCTCCCAGATGCTTGCCTAAAACCTTTGCCAAACATTTAAAAAAGATGGCCTCAAAACAAAATTAGAAGCAACATTACAGCAAACAGGCCAATAATGAGAAGTAAACACAGCAACACATGTCGAGTCAGTTGCTGATCTCCACTCTGCAGATACTGTTCTTCTTCCTGGGCTAATATGCAGCTCTGGGAGTTACAGCGACTCACACAATGATCATCTATAAAACAGTAAGTACAACGATTTGTAATCAAAGCTTTTTATGTGAATGCATTTTAAATTCATAATGACTTCCTAAGTAAACCACCACATACGCACATTCAGCTCAGAATCAGTATATTATGTTAGATGAAATCCGAGGAAAACTCCTTCATGTTGTTTTAGGAAAGTTCTACTTGACTGTTTTTATCAGAAAAAATACTAGTATGGAGTAGCTCCTTTTACACTATTCAATAATATATGTATATATATATATATATATATATAAGGCTAAATTATTACTATATACTATATATAATTAGCATATATAATTAGTATGTAATGGTGTATATGTTACATTATATATAAATTAGCAATGTATATTTTAATATATATGTGATAGTTATATTAAATTGATCACATATAATTATATTAAATAATTATATATAATTAAACATTAAATATATATTAGATCTATAAATTAGCTATGTATACATATATATATTTTTTAAAGGCTAAATTAGTAAGTCAAGTTTCACCTGTGGTAAATCTGATAAAAAATGGGCAGAGGCATCCTGAATAGACATTTTTCCAAAGAAGACATACAGATGGCCAACAGACACATGTACGTTACTACTCATCAGGGAAATGCAAATCAAAACAAGTATGAGATATCATCTCATACCTGTCAGAATGGCTATTATCAAAAAGACAAGAAATATTAAGTGTTGATGAGGTTGTGAGGAAAAGGGAACCCTTGTTCACTATTGGTAGGAATGTAAATTGGTACAACCACTATCCAAACAGTATGGAGGTTCCCCAAAAAATTAAAAACAGAATTACCATATGGTTCAGCTATTCCACTTTTGAGTATTTATCCAAAGAAAACAAAACACTAATTAAAAAAGACTTATGTATCCCTATGTTCATAGCATTATTTACAGTAGCCAAGATATGGAAACAATGTAAGTGTCCATCAATGGATGAATGGATAAAGAAATTGTGAGAGATACATATATGTGTGAGTGTGTACATACATGTAAATACATACACAATGGAATAGTATTCAGCCATAAAAAGGAAATCTTGCTACTTGTGACAATTTGGATGGACTTTGAGTGTATTAATGCTAAGTAAAATAAGTCAGAGAAAGACAAATACCATATGATTTTACTTACATGTGGAATCTGAAAAACAAACAAAACTCATAGGTACAGAGAACAGATTGATGGGATGTGGGTTGGGGGTGGTTGTATGGTGACAGGTGGTAACTGGACTTATTGTGGTGATCATTTTGAAGTATACAAATATTAAATTATTATGTACACCCGAAACAAATATGATTTTATATACCAGTTTTACCTCAATAAATAAATAAATAAATAATCTGAAATTCAGACCATACATATGATTCAGTCTTAGTCTATATGCCAAAAGGTTATTACTTTTAAAGATTTTTCTTATTTTATAAAAAAGAGTTTATTTAAAGTATATGGGTTCAAAATGTAATCATGCACTAATTAATTGGTCCAGGCCTTGGAGGAAGGGAGTAGGGAAAAGTCTCAGCTTCTAAAACAAGAAAAAGGGCCAAAAATATAATGGTGCCTAGGGCAAACTTCTTGGAATTATTACCTGGGTTAAATTTATTGGAAACTTTATATGTGTGTGTATAATACTATTACTACATTATAAGAAGTTAATTTTCTTACAATGAGTATTCTATTATACACAATTATTATCCTATTAGCACTTTCTCTCATCTTATTTGAGATAACATAAATAATGTAGCTTCTATAGAAATGCTATGTAGAGTTCCTTTAAGGCATAAGGATAATGAATCTTCTGCTTCTCAGGCCTACCCGTCCTCATACATCCTCACGGGCACTCACTTTTCTCAAATGAAGCAGTCCCAGGCCCCAGGGTGCTTGTGTTGGCTGCTGGTTCTGTGGACGGGCAGTGCAATTCACCATTTCCCATAGAGCAGGAGCAGCAACCTATATAGATAAAATCACACGTGAGAGCAGAGCCCGGTCACCGCAGAAACGGGCTTTGAGAGGCGCCGACCAGACCCAGCCGTACAGACACAGCCAGTCACGCGGACGCACAGGTCTCCCCTGCGGCCTCTGGGGAGACTGATTTACAAGGTATCTGTCCAAAAGTATTCAGATGTGCTTATAAGAAGCTAACATTTAAAGAGTGGCAAGCAAAGGATCACCTCCTTTACGTATTGTCCCCTCATTGTATGAGGCAATAAAAAATGTTTTTATCCAGTCTGTTTATTAGTTTCCACTGTGCTTTGGGAACTAAGAATTTAACACTTACCTAAAATACACCCTTTATTTCATCATTCCTCAAAATTACGCACTAATGCTCTATTGCTTAGTTAACTCAGACTTCTTGGCCTGCATCTGAAAGCTCCCCAGGACTCAGCCCCTCTCCCCCTGTCTGACTACCCCTAATATTCAACAAGGCCTTCCCTTCTTTTAGGACAGTTCTGTAGTGCTTTCCATGAGCCCCATGCTTATTTGGGCCTCCTGGCTGCATTTGCCATGCATGGAATTCCCTCATCCAAAGCCTCTCCTCCTTTAAGTTCAGCTCAAGACTCAATTCTTTCAAGAACATGTCTCCTACTAGTTTAGAAGATGAAGTAAAAGGAAATATATATTTTCTTTTCAAACATATACTGCTGAAAATCTCTTGCTGATTTATAGTTATATTGGTTTACAGAGGTTACATTCAGACATCTGTTACACGGATGAAATTGTTCCTCTTATAGTCAGAGAACTGCATGCAGTGTCCTTTAAAACATTTCACACATATAGACATGGTACTCCCTGAAATAGGTTGTAATAGAATAGTAACTTTGTGATAAACTATTAAAATTTAATATGCTAGAAAAAGGAATACCTAGGCTGACCCTTTCATTGATATGTTTTAATTCTTCAGGAGTGTTCTTAAAAACAAAAAAGATCTCATAATATAAAAACTATAATCTATAATAAGCTATTACAAATATCTTTCTAAGTTTAAGATAATGACACCATCTCAAGGTTAAAACAACCCTACAAAACAATAGAAAAGAAAATATAGAGATTGTCTGGCCCAGCCTTATCTTCAGAAATCTGAAGGCTTAAATCAGTTGAGATTAAGTTGATAAGAAAACATATAAAACCAGCCCATTCCAATGACACATGTGTAGGGAACACACACACACACACACAATTATGACTACGATGAAAAGTGCCATGGCAGTTTTTTCCTTCTAATGTAAGAAGGATATATTAGTAGCTGATTAGCCCTCTCTTTTATAACTGCCCTTTGATCTCATACTAAGTCTGTAGCAAGGGGCAGAACTATTTTGGGTTATTGAGATTTGGGGAGGCCAGGCTGGACATCTAATGTGTGTGAATACTACCAGCAGATCAGAAGAGAGCAGGGTTTAGGGAAGAAAAACATGGGTTAACAGGCAAATAAATAATTACTTTGTCATGGCAATTTTTAGGGTGGCTTCAGAGAACCACAGAATATCTTACATACACATCCAACTATCTACCCATTTAACAAATATTACTAAATACTCACAATAGGCCTGATACCATGATAGGTGCTGAGGCTACAGTGATGAGCAAGTTAGTCATAGCACTTACAGTCTAGTGGGTTATACAGGTAATTTAAAAGCAATTATAAAGCAGTGAAATGAGAGGAGGGAAGACTAAATACTGCAGAAGATTTCCCATGGAGATAAGCAATGGTTGTCTTCTGGCTCTACATGTATTTATACTAAAGGCACAAGCTAGTTTTCCTGCTGGAAGGTGAAGACAGGATTTAAGAACATCCATGGCACAGCTTATTTGCCATTTTTAAAAGACAGGTACAAAGATAGCAGCAAAAAACTGGACTTAAGACTTTTAGTTTTGGGTAGTTTAGGCCTCCCTGTACATGTTCTCAGGCCAGTTCTGAAACACTCCTGGGAGAAGAAGCCACAGAAAGCCAGCAGAAGTGGTGGTCTTCAAGCCCTGATTGAAAACAGACAGTAGATGGGGACAAATATAAAAATCCACAAAGAAAATAAGGAAAAAGATGCTGGGAAGGGTCAGACAAATAGAACTGAACTTCCATTTTAAAAGGGAAAATCATCAAGAGAGCTCAACAGAAATTCTGATGCTATAATCACAAAGTATCTAATAAAGAAATTAGTGAACATCATCAACAAAATAAACTAAAGCAGGGATAATGGTGTTAAGTCAGGAGCTGGCAAAATAGTCTTATGTAGTAGGACTCCTATGTAGTAGAGATTATTAGCATTAGATATGGAAAGTATGGGACAGGGAACTTGCACAAGATCAAACAGTAGTAAATTGTGGAGTCAGGATTTGAACACAGGTAGTCTGCCTTCAGACTTTTAAACCACTGTGCTATCTACTTCCAGTTTGGGACAGAGGAAAGGAGGTAAGGAGAAGGAAGGCAATGTATAAGATGGGGATTTTCTCCCTTTTAAGACAAAGATAGTTAAAATTTTTAATCGTTTCTCTTGTTTCACTCCTTATCCTTTACTTACATTACAACTAATAGTTTTGAGAGTAGTCATCCCTATACTCCACACACACCCTCTAAACAAAATAGGTATCACTATTTACACTCCCTAGCATGATGCTTTATGTCTATGAAATCTCTACAGGCACCAATGAATCCAAATTATATACTGTGTTGCTCAGTTCCCTCTTGAACTGAAACAAATGCCATAAAAATTATCAAAACTTACTAACAAAGTTACTAGTTAGGATCATATTTTCACTTATACCAAGGATTGGCAAACATTTTCTGTGAAGAGCCAGATGATAAACATTTTATGCCTTGCATGTCACTGGGTCTTTGTTGAATAACTCAACTCAACAATATAGCATGAAAGCAGCCATAGACAATGTATAAATGAGTGAGCATATCTGTGTTCCAATAAAGCACTCTGGACACTGAAATTTAAAGTTCATATAACTTTCAAATGTTAAAGAAATACTTGTCTTTAACAATTTTTCTTCAATCCTTTAAAATGCAAAAACTGTTCTTAGTTCTTAGGCCATACAAAAACAGGTGGGGGGGGGGGGCTCAAGATGGCAGCACGAGTAGGGTGGCAGAAAGCTCCTCTCAAAACCATATATATTTTTAAAAATACAACAAATACAACTATTCCTAAAAAAGAGACCAGGCTACATCTACATCTGTGAGAACTCAGCATCTCACAAAAAGGGTAAGCTACAAAGCTGTGACCAGGTAGGACCCGAGCACTCCCCCCACCTGAGCTCACCAACGGGAGGAAAAGAATCAGGGTGGGGAGGGAGTGGAAGCACAGGACTGCTAAATAACCAGCCTTAGTAATCTGCACTGGGAACACAGACACACACTGCATGGTGTGCTGGATATTAGGGAAACGGAAAAGTAAAATCCGAGATGGAGACTGTGAGTGGGTCCCCACAGCCTGGGACAAAAGAAAAGCAGGCACTTTTTAAAAGTCTTAAAGGGACAAGGGCTCAACAGCTAGACAAAATCATCCCAGCACACTCATCCTAGAAGGCTGGGAATCTTGAGGAACTTCAGGCCCCCTAACCCCCTAGGGAGAGGGGGGTAAAGCAGAGTTTCCCCTCACGGCCATAAGCAGTCTACCATTCATTCCCCCAGGCCGGCGCTGCAAGCAAACTGGCTGACCCGCCACAGCTGCAGAGCAGCTGGAGAACAGCCCCACACAGAGTCTCCTCCCAGTACGCAGCTAACCGGAACAGACAGAGGAAGCCAGAGCAAGGTCTGGAAGGCGCAAAGGGGTGCTGTTCTTGCAGGAGAACACATATGGCATGTCTGCCACCCCCTGCAGTATGTTAGGCTATCCCGAGGGCTGCCCCTCCCATGGCAGCTCAGGAGATTATCCCAGAGACCGCTCCCTGTGTGTGGGTAAATGGCACAGGCAGCGGAGAAGGGCAAGGTGACCAACGAGCAGGAAAGGACTTTGTTCTCCCAGCTGACACATGCGCCACCTGCCTGCAACCACTTCTATCACCATGAAAAGGCAGAAGAATCTGGTCCAGTCAAAAATCACTGAGACAACTCCAGTGAGAGGGCCTGGAGAGATAGATATAACCAATCTTTCTGAAAAAGAATTCAAGATAAAAGTCATAATCATGCTGATGGACCTGCATAGAAATATGCAAAAGCTAAGAGATGAAGTCCAGAGGGAGAAACAATCGATAGAAGGTCTGAGAGCAGATTGGGTGAGCTGCAAGAGACTGTTAATGAAATAGAAATCAGTGAACAGGAATACAGAGAAGCTGAGAAAGAGAGAGATAAAAGAATCTCTAGGAATGAAAGAATACTAAGAGACTGTGTGACCAATCCAAGCAGAACAATATTCGCATTATAGGGGTACCAGAAGAAGAAGAAGAGAGAAAAAGGGATAGAAAGTGTCTTTGAAAGAATAATGGCTGAAAACATCCCCAAGCTGGGGAAGGAAATAGTCTCTCAGACCATGGAAGCCCACAGAACTCCCTACACAAGCGACCCAAGGAGGACAACATGAAGACATATAATAATTTAAGTGGCAAAGATCAAACATAAGTACAGAGAAAGAAAAAAGAAAAAAGGTCACCTACAAAGGAAAACTCATCAGGCTATCATCAGACATCTTAATAGAAACCCTACAGGCCAGAAAAGAATGGCATGATATATTTAATGCAATGAAACAGAAGGGCCTTGAACCAAGAATACTGTATCTACCACGATTACCATTTAAATTTGAAGGAGGGATTAAACAATTTCCAGACAAGCAAAAGTTGAGGGAATTTGCCTCCTACAAACCACCTCTACAGGATATTTTAAAGGGACAGCTCTAGATGGAAGCACTCCTAAGGCTAAATAGATGTCACCAGAGAAAATAAAATCACAGCAAAGAAAGCAGACCAACCAAATACTAACTAAAGGCAAAAAATAAAATCAACCATCCACAGAAACAGTCAAAGGAAACACAAAAGGGTACAGAATAAAACACCTAACATATAAAGAATGGACGTGGAAGAATAAGAAGGGAGAGAAATAAAGAATTATCAGACTATATTAATAATAGCATAATAAGCAAGTTAAGTTAGATGGTTACATAGTAAAGAAGCAACCCTGGAACGTTTGGTAACCACAAATCCAAAGCTTGCAATGACAATAAGTACATATCTTTCAATAATCACCCTAAATGTAAATGAACTGAATGCACCAATCAAAAGACACAGAATGGATAAAAAGGCAAGACCCATCTATATGCTGCTTACAAGAGACCCACCTCAAACCCAAAGATATATAGAGACTAAAAGTGAAGGGATGGAAAAAGATATTTCATGCAAACAATAGGGAGAAAAAAGCAGGTGTTGCAGTACTAGTATCAGACAAAATAGACTTCAAAACAAAGAAAGTAACAAGAGATAAAGAAGGACATTACATAATGATAAAGGGGTCAGTCCAACAAGAGGATATAACCATTATAAATATCTATGCATGCAACACAGGAGCACCTACATATGTGAAACAAATACTAACAGAATTAAAGGAGGAAATAGAATGCAATGCATTCATTTTAGGACATTTCAACACAGCAGTCACTCCAAAGGACAGATCAACCAGACAGAAAATAAGTAAGGACACAGAGGCACTGAACAACACACTACAACAGATGGACCTAACAGACATCTACAGAACTCTACACCCAAAAGCAGTAGGATACACATTCTTCTCAAGTGCACATGGAACATTTTCCAGAATAGACCACATACCAGGCCACAAAAAGAGCCTCAGTAAATTTTAAAAAATTGAAATTATACCAACCAACTTCTCAGATCACAAAAGTATAAAACTAGAAATAAATTGTACAAAGAAAGCAAAAAGGCTCACAAACACATGGAGGCTTAACAACATGCTCCTAAATAGTCAATGGATCAATGGCCAAATTAAAATAGAGATCAAGCAATATATGGAGACAAATAACAACAACAGCACAAAGCCCCAACTTCTGTGGGACGCAGCAAAGGCAGTTCTAAGAGGAAGTATATAGCAATCCAGGCCTATTTAAAGAAGGAAGAACAATCCCAAATGAATAATCTAAAGTCATAATTATTGAAACTGGAAAAAGAAGAACAAATGAGGCCCAAAGTCAGCAGAAGGAGGGACATAATAAAGATCAGAGAAGAAATAAATAAAATTGAGAAGAATAAAACAATAGCAAAAATCAATGAAACCAAGAGCTGGTCCTTTCTGAAAATAAACAAAATAGATAGACCCCAAGCCAGACTTATTAAGAGAAAAATAGAATCTACATACATAAACAGAATCAGAAATGAGAAAGAAAAAATCATGATGGACCCCACAGAAATACAAACAATTATTACAGAATACTATGAAAATGTATATGCTAACAAGCTGGAAAACCTAGAAAAATGGACAATTTTCTATAAAAATACAACCTTCCAAGACTGACCAAGGAAGAAACAGAAAATCTGAACAAACCAATTACCAGCAATGAAATTGAATTGGTAATCAAAAAACTACCCAAGAACAAAACCCCCGGACCACATGGAGTCATGGCTGAATTTTATCAGACATGTAGAGAAGGCATAATACCCATTCTCCTTAAAGTTTTCCAAAAAAATGAAGAGGAGGGAATATTTCCAAACTCATTCTATGAAGCCAGCATAATTCTAATACCAAAACCAGGCAAAGACCCCACCAAAAAAGAAAATTACAGACCAATATCCCTGATGAACACAAATGCAAAAATACTCAACAAAATATTAGCAAACTGAATTCAAAATATATCAAGAAGATCATACACCATCATCAAGTGGGATTCATCTCAGGGATGCAAGGATGGTACAACATTGGAAAATCCATCAACATCATCCACCACATCAACAATAAGAAGGACAAAAACCATATGATCATCTCCATAGATGCTGAAAAAGCATTTGACAAAATTCAACATCCATTCATGATAAAAACTGTCAATAAAATGGGTATAGAAGGCAAGTACCTCAACATAATAAAGGCTGTATATGACAAACCCACAGCCAACATCATACTGAACAGTGAGAGGCTGAAAGCTTTTCCTCTGAGATCGGGAACAAGACAGGGATGCCCACTCTCCCCACTGTTCTTCAACATAGTACTGGGGGTCCTAGCCATGGCAATCAGACAAAATAAAACAACACAAGACATCCAGATTGGTAAAGAAGAAGTCAAACTGTCACTATTTGCAGATGACATGATATTGTACATAAAAATCCCTACAGACTCCACTCCAAAACTACTAGAGCTAATATCGGAATTCAGCAAAGTGGCAGAACACAAAATTAATACACAGAAATCTGAGGCTTTCCTATACACTAACAATGAATTAATAGAAAGAGAAATCAGGAAAACAATTCCATTCACAATTGCATCCAAAAGAGTAGGATGCCTAATAATAGACCTAACCAGGGAAGTGAAAGACCTATACCCTGAAAACTACAAGATACTCTTAAGAGAAATTAAAGAGGACACTAACAAATGGAAGCTCATCCCATGCTCTTGGCTTGGAAGAATTAATATTATTAAAATGGCCATCCTGCCTAAAGCAATCTACAGATTCAATGCAATCCTATTGAAAATATCGACAGCATTCTTCAATGAACTGGAACAAATAGTTCTAAAATTCATATGGAACCGCAAAAGACCCCAAATAGCCAAAGCAATCCTGAGAAGAGAGAATAAAGCAGGGGGAAACTCGCTTCCCAACTTCAAGCTCTACTACAAAGCCACAGTAATCAAGACAAATTGGTACTGGCACAAGAACAGAGCCACAGACAAGTGGAAGAGAATAGAGAGTCCAGATATTAACCCAAAAATATATGGTCAATTAATACATGACAAAGGAGCCATGGATATACAATGGGGAAACGACAGCCTCTTCAACAGCTAGTGTTGGCAAAACTGGACAGCTACATGCAAGTAAATGAAACTGGATCATTGTCTAACCCCATACACAAAAGTAAATTCAAAATGGATCAAAGACCTGAATGTAAGTCATGAAACCATAAAACTCTTAGAAAAAAACATAGGCAAAAATCTCTTGGACATAAACATGAGCAACTTCTTCATGAACATATCTCCCTGGGCAAGGGAAACAAAAGCAAAAATGAACAAGTGGGACTATTACAGCAACGGATACCATCAATAGAACAAAAAGACCTTGTACAGTATGGAAGAATATGTTTATAAATGACATATCCTATAAAGGGTTGACATCCAAAATATATAAAGAGCTCATGCACCTCAACAAACAAAAAGCAAATAATTCAATTAAAAAATGGGCAGAGGATGTGAACACACACTTCTCCAAAGAAGAAATTCAGATGGCCAACAGACACATGAAAAGATGCCCCACATCGCTAGTTATCAGAGAAATGCAAATTAAAACCACAATGAGATATCACCTCACACCAGTAAGGATGGCTACCATCCAAAAGACAAACAAAATCAAATGTTGGCGAGGTTGTGGAGAAAGGGGAACCCTCCTACACTGCTGGTGGGAATGTAAATTAGTTCAACCACTATGGAAAGCAGTATGGAGGTTCCTCAAAAAGCTCAAAATAGAAATACCATTTGACCCAGGAATTCCACTTTTAGGAATTTACCCTAAGAATGCAGCAGCCCAGTTTGGAAAAGACAGATTCACCCCTATGTTTATTGCAGCACTATTTACAATAGCCAAGAAATGGAAGCAACCTAAGTGTTCATCAGTAGATGAATGGATAAAGAAGATGTGGTACATATACACAATGGAATATTATTCAGCCATAAGAAGAAAACAAATCCTACCATTTGCAACAACGCGAATGGAGCTAGAGGGTATTATGCTCAGTGAAATAAGCCAGGTGGAGAAAGACAAATACTAAATGATTTTACTCATATGTGCAGTATAAGAACAAAGAAAAACTGAAGAAACAAAATAGCAGCAGAATCATAGAACCTAAGAATGGAGTAACAGTTACCAAATGGAAAGGGACTGGGGAGAATGGGAGGGAAAGGGGGGATAAGGGCAGGGAAAAAGAAAGCGGGTATTACGATTAGCATGTATAATGTGGGGGGGGGGCATGGGGAGGGCTGTGCAACACAGAGAAGACAAGTAGTGATTCTATAACATCTTACTATGGTGATAGATAGTGACTGTAATGGGGTTTGTGGGGGGGACTTGGTGAAGGCAGGACCCTAGTAAACATAATATTCTTCATGTAATTGTAGAGTAATGATAACAAGAACAAAAAAAGACCTCATACAGTATGGAAGAATATGTTCATAAATGATATATCCGATAAAGGGTTGACATCCAAAATATATAAGGAGCTCACGCACCTTAACAAACAAAAAGCAAATAATCCAATTGAAAAATGGGAAGAGGATCTGAACAGACACTTCTCCAAAGAAGAAATTCAGATGGCCAACATGAAAAGATGCTCCACATCACTAATCATCAGGTAAATGCAAATTAAAACCACAATGAGATATCACCTCACACCAGTAAGGATGACCAACATCTAAAAGACAAACAACTATAAATGTTGGCGAGGATGTGGAGAAAGGGGAACCCTCCTACACTGCTGGTGGGAATGTAAATTAGTTCAGCCATTGTGGAAAGCAGTATGGAGGTTCCTCAAAAAACTAAAACAAGAAATACCATTTGACCCAGGAATTCCACTCCTAGGAATTTACCCTAAGAATACAGGAGCCCAGTTTGAAAAAGAGATATGCACCCCTATGTTTATAGCAGCACTATTTACAATAGCCAAGAAATGGAAGCAACCTAAATGTCCATCAGTAGATGGATGGATAAAGAAGATGTGGTACATATACACAATGGAATATTATTCAGCCATAAGAAGAAAAAAAATCCTACCATTTGCAACAACATGGATGGAGCTAGAGGGTACTATGCTCAGTGAAATGAGCCAGGCTGAAAAAGACAAGTATCAAATGATTTCACTCACATGTGGAGTATAAGAACAAAGGAAAACTGAAGGAACAAAACAGCAGCAGAATCACAGAACCCAAGAATGGACTAACAGTTACCAAAGGGAAAGGGACTCGGGAGGGTGGGTGGGAAGGGAGGGATAAGGGGGAAAAAGGGGGGGGGCATTACTATTAGCAGACATATTGTAGGGGGGGCACAGGAAGGGTTGTACAACACAGAGAAGACAAGTAGGGATTCTATAGCATCTTACTACGCTGATGGACAGTGACTGTGATGGGGTATGTGGTGGGGACTTGATGATGGTGGGAGTCTAGTAACCATAATGTTGCTCATGTAACTGTAGATTAATGATACCGGAAAAAAAATACCTTTGAAACCGAAATCAAAGGGAAAAAACAAACAAACAAACAGGTGGTGGAACAGATCTGGCCTGCAGCATGTACTTTCCCAAGCCCCAACTTTACCATTAACCCTGCTTCAATCAGGCCTCCTTTAGTTAATTTTACTGATGGTACTTGCCTGACATAATATTATTAAATTAAGAAATATAAGTGCTTGGTTTCCTAGAAAGGCCCTTACTTCAGTTTTTACTTTTTTCCAACCTCTCAGGTCCAAAGACATCTTAGGATTTAACAAAACATTATTCTCATAAAAGATGTGTTAATAAGCATCTAATGAGTGAACCTGCAAGCTCTATTACTTTGATTCAAATTCTTCCTCATTTGACATATTTGTGATATTCAAAGTAGTTCAAATAAGTTCCCTTAAACTAAACATTTAGGATACATGCTATACAAGTATGTAAAAGTTGCTTTATGTTTAAGGATCATACTTGCATCTGGGACAGGATTTGTAAAAGGCTCAGGCTCACTTATGGGCTCTGCACTCTCCTCAAAAGCAGTGTTTTCAGGCTCTGCTGCTTTGTGGTTCTGAGACTGGTCAAAACCTTCGTAGCGTCCTGCTTGGGCGGTGCGATTCATACACATGAGTGATATGCCAGCTATCACGATGCTGCAGAACAGGGTGACTGCTGTGATAATCATCTGCCAATGTTGCAAAAAGACGTTAGGCCACTTTTCACAATCCCACCTTAACAATCATAGTAGAATAGAGTTAAGGGCTCTTTTTTGGTGGAAAATGAAACATCTCTGTAGCTATAAATGCTATAGAATAGTGGTTATTCAAAAAGAGCAAGAGTATGGAAGGGATGTAGATTACTTATAGAGAAATTTGGATTGCTTGTAATCATGTAAGATTTTTAGATGCTTTTTTCTTCGTACATCAGTGTCACTGGTTTCCCCAATCAGTAATCTCAATGACTGCTTACAGACCTTTTCTTTACTTCAAAGTTTTTGCTTACTTTATTTAATACATAGTTCAAGCATACTTCAATAGAGACTTTGCTATGGTAATAATACTAAAAATATAGTTATAGCTAATACTTACTGAGCAACAACTATATGCCAGCACTAGTCTAAGTCCTTTATATGTATGATATTATTTATTCACACAATCCAATAAAATCCAAAATTACAAAACAGAAAAAAAGGATAGATATGAAAATCATTTGAGGAGGTTTTAAAACAACATATGTCTTTGGGCCCTACTCCTGGAGAATTCTGGTTCAGCAGGTTCCACAAACCTCCTAATCTGTAGCTTTTTATGCACATTTTTTTAAGAATAACTTTTTGTTTTGAAATACATTTATGACAGGACTGAAAGTCAAGAACTTTTAACTGCTAACTTATTAAATGGCTTTTAATTAATTACTCTTTCCTCCAGTAGAAGAAACGTAATTCATTAAGTAAATTTAAGAAGACTCAGTAAGTTTCAAACAATTGGAATTCCTCTGCTAAAAATGGACTTGGGTATGTAAAATCTTTTCATTTTGAGGGGTGGTATAACAAAGTCCAATATGATCACCAGTGTGATATGTAATAAGTTGGAATATCAAAAAACTTTATTTTCAAAATAAATTTTAATACAAGTGTAGCAAACACACTTTAAGGCAAGCTAAAAAGAAATGTTCTTAAGAACATACCTCACAAACTCTTCTCACCTGCTCTTTTCCATAAAAGAATGCTGAGTCAATGCTATCTCCATTATGTTTTCCAGTTATCAAAAGAACACCCACAAGGAGAGCAGGAATTCTGTAGTAACAAGGGTTTAAAGAGAGAGAATGGGCAGTGACTGTATGTATGGAACTATGTAAGCCAATAGAAAACTACCAACTTACCCCCAGCCAGATATTATGATGATTCCAACAGGAATTTGTATGCTCTCTCTCTTTTTCAAAAGAAATAAAGAAACTGCTAGAAGGCCTAAGAACAAGAAACAGAGATTGAAGGATAAATAATTACTCTGATGTTCAGACTTCATGCAACATTAACCAAGCTTATTTCAATAGTCGTCTGTAGTTTTTGTGCTAGAATTTATTCCTTCTAAATAAACACTGTCCCCAATATTTTGAAGCAGATTTTCTTAATTCAAAATCATTTGTGTTTTGCTTCCTACCATGTTTCTTTACTCAAATCTTGTTTTATACATGAGAACTTTTTCAAAAGCCCCACTCATTTAATTCTTTTGAGTAATGTGTTTGTAATCTAAGTATATTTAGAAAAAAAATTTTTTGACTGAATACTGAGCAAGTCTAAAAATAAAAAAACTTCCACTCTGCTGGTGCTAAGAAAGTATAGGCAATTTTTACACAATTTATTTTTGGAAAATGCCCCAAGTCTAAATGATGGACCTTAATACAAATATAATATGACTCAATACAAAACAAATGTTTTAAAGCTCTTGAGCTTTTCCTATAATTATACCCAATTACTTATACAAGTAACATCTTATTTAATAAGTTCTACGTAGCTATAGAATCTTAGAAGTTTAGGGTTGGAAAGGACCACTGTTTTAACACCTTTATCTTACAGATATGGAAACAAGGGTTTGCCCAAGCCACGTAGCCAGCAGAGGGCAGAGTAAGACTAGAAACCAAGGCTTCTGAGCCAAGCACTGTTTCTACAACTTAGATCCTTGGACCCCTAGAGTTCCTAAGACAATCTGCAGGATCTGAAAATTTCTATGAGAAAATTTAAGTCTTTTTGGTGTACTTTCAATGATAATCATCTATGACCATTTTATAACTGATGTACAGATTCATAATTTCAGGGCTTACATTTGGTTTTATATTAAGTTTGAGCCTGCAGGCCAAATGATATCACAACACAGTCCAAATGAAGGTTAGGTGTAGTTTGAAGAAAAGCAGTGAGCTAACCAGGTCACAAACCACAAATGAAAGAAAGGCAGGCCAAACTGAAGAAAAAAACCCTCACCAGAGAAGTGAGTTACATTTTACTTTTCAGGCTGTGATTCAGATTAGCAAAACAAGATTCTTTGTCATGTCAGTTAAATTGCTAATTAGAGGTACTGAGTTCATAGTTTTGTTTGAATCTCCTTTGTGAATTTGTTTTGGTTTTACGGTTGTATATTAGCTGCATAGAAGGAATCTATACCTAGATTTAAGGTTGTACAGATTAAGTAATACTGTGCTAGAAACAATATAAATCAACACTGAGGTCCTTCAGAGTTGTTTTTCTTTACAGAGGACCTACATATTATTCAAGTTTAAGGGATCCTATAATACCACTGCTTCTTCCTAAAATACATCTGTACACTTTAGAAAGGTTTTCAAAGCCCAGGGAAGTAAGTTACCAATCACAAAAGTGTGCCAGCTGTGTTACAGTAGCGAGTTATAATGTTCTCTTTAAAGAACTCAAGTTTCTAATGTTCATTATTCCTGCCTTATGGAAGATTGATATAGCAAACAGACCAGTCTAGCCCTGGATATCTCATAGCCAAGGCTATGAGAGCTCCTGCTTGAATCAGTTAAACCCTTTGGGCTGTATTTTCCTCATTTGAAATCCTCAAAATGAAGGATTTAAATTAGACCCAGAGTTTCCAAAAGTAGAGAGACTATAGGTGGCACAAGGGTGAAAAATTTTTTAGTTATGTGCTTATTTTAACATGTGCTTGAAAAACTTTAACTAGCACATGAAACTTGGGTTTTTACTGATATAAGACTTAATTTATTAAAGTGAAAAATGAATCAATTTTAAGGAAAAGTAAAAAAGGACAAATGATATGCAGATATAGCAAAACCATGAGAATAGTGTGTATACAAGTGAAACAAAGTAGCTGAATGGGATGATTTTAAAAAACATTTAGGCCTAAAATTCTGTTATATCATCATAATCTCAAGGTTAAAGTGCACCTTCATCAGGGTCAGAATTCAGAACAATGTCTCAGGTTAGATTTTGGCATTATGCTTGAGGAGGATTTTAGGGAGACTTGAGACATTGATCTATTTGCTGCTCCTTTATTTTCATTATAAATTTAGTCTTAAGAAATCTAAGTATTAGAGATTAAGTTGGTTCACCTGCATTTGGAAATAATGTCTTTAGGTTCTTTCAACTTGACAGGTCATGAAAATTCTTATGCTATGTAATGTGTTCTTGCCTTTAAAATGCATATATCTTCTTCTGTTTGCACTTTCTTTCTCATTCTGTAATTTCTCACATTGCTGCTTCACTTCAAAAGGCTGTTGATTTAGATGGGTCCTGCTTTTTATCCCAAAGGCATGAAGTCAAAGGCCTATCCCTCGAAGTCATTTCCTGACACCTGCCTCCTACAGTGGCTATAACCAGCCCTATCATTCCACACAGTTTCCTTTTACCGCTGTTCTACAGGTTCACATTCATGGTATGAATACAAACCAGCCAGACAGAATGTTTCACACACATACCAGAATGTAAGCATCCAAATAAATATTATACTTCAAAAATAGCAAAGTACTAAAACATTTTGAATATCCTTTTTTTGAGCCAGTTGAAATGAGAAATAGTCTTTCTTACTGGGTGCTCTTCCTTTTTCATACCCTTTCATTTCTTACTTTCATTGCTCTCATATTACCACTTCTCCCCCTAATTAATAATATATTCCATTTGTTGAATGCCTACCATCTGCTAGGCATAAATACCCATATTTTGTTTAATTCCAAAATAACTTTATAAGGTGTCATGACCCAGTCTTACACATGAGGAAACTGAGACTGCAAAAGTTAAGCCCCTTGTTTAAGCAGAATTTTTCCTCTAGCTTGGGTGGACCCTGACAGTGAGCTCTGGGAGATACCTGATGCCTCATTCCTCTCTGTCCATTCCCTCCTTCCTTTCTCCACCTGCTTTCAAGTGCCTTCTTGGTGTCTCCAAAGGGGAGCTGTGCTGACTGTGGCCTAAAGCCAAGGATCCTGAAGAAAAGAGCCATGTAACTGGAAACCACCTGAACCCAAGCAGGAACAGGGTACACCAGGGATGAGAACTCAGCTTTGCACACTGCCTATGTTAGTGTGTATAACTGCCTGAGAGAAATGCCTTAATTTTGTACTACTAGACTTCAAATAGATCATCAAAAGCTGAGGGCTTCTAGAAATAGAGAACAGGGAGACAGACCTAAATTTCCATTCATGATCCAACTTACCTGTCCACAGGTAGGTGCTATAGAGAGAACTATATAATAGAACAAACACCAGAATTTGTCCAACAAAATTTTTTTCTTTAACAAAATTCCATATCATCATTCCAGCACAGACAATAGACTGAAGAATAAATTATGAAAAAAAAGTCAGTCATATTCATATGAGTCATACTGTTTTATTCATAGAAAATGTAATTATTCATTTAAAATTATTGCTGAATATCATCTATTGCATACTAGTTATACTAAGATATTAAGTTTTATAAGAAACCCTTTTTATACAGCCTTCAAAATGTACACATTCAATTGAAGCATATGACAACATCCTAAATATGAACATTATATTAATATAATACTATTTTCCCAGAAAATATTAAACGTCTTCCCATTAATTATAATTTGAGATATGCAAAGGTTTAACTATAAAAATAAGATTCTGAGAGAGTTCAGTTTTTAACGATTAAATTATTTCTATTAAAAATGCAAAATTATCATCAAATACCATCATTAGCCTCAACTTTATTGAGTTCAAGACCTATTTCAATATTTAATAAACTAGACATAAAGAAACTAATCAAATTATAATTTATCGCATTTGGTATAAAATACTTATGATTTTATAACTGGAAAAACCCAGCAAAGTAATTTTCTCCTCTTTAGTAGTATAATCAATGAAAAAAGGATAGTTCTAAATACCTTACATTTACTAACCTGAGCAATGAGTAAGTTAGTTGTAAGCATATGCGGAAGCTGTTTATATTTCTTACCCAAAAGAAGAATAGCTAGAGACCAGATCTTAAAAGACAAAACATTCAAAAGTCATTCAGGTTTCTTAACCTTTATAATTACTTATTAAATAACCCAGCCTCTTTAACAAATCCTCTTTATCCTGATTCAGAAAGAAATTCCAGTATCTTATTTACATTAATCTGTCTAGTTCCCCAAAGAGTATTAAGGTAAATTACTATACCTAAAGCAAAATAAAAAGCATTGAGATGCAACCATATGGATGGTCTTAGAGGGTATTATGCTAAATGAAATAAATTGGAGAAAGGAAGACAAATACCATATGATTTCACTTACATGTGAAACCTGAACAACCAACCAAACAAACAAAACAGCAACAGACTCATGGATACAGGAAACTGTTGGTTACCAGAAGGGGGAAGGCTAGGCAGTGGATGAAATGGTGAAGTGGATTGGGAGGTACAAAATAAGTAAATCATGGGGATATAATTTACAGCATACGGAATGCAGTCAATAATACTGTAATAACTTTGTATGCTTACAAATAGTAACTTGACTTCCAGTGTGGATCATTTCATATAAAAATAGCAAATCACTATGATGTACACCTGAAACTAATGGGAGGTATATTATAGGCCAATTAAACTTAAAGAAAAAAAAAGCATGGAGAGATACTATCATAAATTAACTGTCCAAAAAATTATAGGGTCTTTAAGACCTTGACTAGGGCCATGTTATAACTTTCCGTACATTTGGTGGCTGGGTGGGACACAGGTTCACAGCCAACTATTCAGGAAAAGATCTTTAGTGGGAGATGCAGTTACATTCTAAGTTTTCTCCTCTTGATTCTACCATTTTGGCTCACAAGGTATCTAAATTCCAGATAGTCTTATTTCAAACAATACAGATTGCCCACCTTGAGATTAATCATCTTGTATTCCTTGTATTTAAAAGGATTGGGTTTCTATTCTGCCTACAGTGGCCAGGTAAACATGCTGGGTTGATTTCCTTCTTTCTTCTCCCTTCATTGTCAATCAAAATTTATATCATCTCTCTCCCCAAATTGCCTTATCAACGGGTATAGATTTCAAGAATAACAGGAGTGAAATTTCCTAAAAATTACATTAATCATGCATTTATCTGTTGCCAATATACACGTTCATCCCCACCTCCTTTCCTTTAACAGTAAAAGTTGTCTTTTTTTTTCCAGCCAGTATACTGCTTGACTTCCATAGGCAACTTGATCTATAAGATACTCTAGTTGTCAAATGTTTAAGTCTTTATTTTGAACAATATATATCAAGAAAGTTTCATTGACATTAAATGGGTGGTTGGATGTGACCCCGAAGACTCCTTCCAACCCTGTGATTTTACAGTAGTTAGTATTTGTATAGTGATTTGCCACTTGCAGAATACTTTTCACATATATTGTCTCACGTAATCCTTAAAACAACCCATGGACATAGGTAAAATTATATCAAAGGACACTGAAGCTAAGAGAGGTTAAGGTCACTCCACAGAGACATACAGCTAGTTTGGGATAGGTCTAAGAGTCAAATCCAGGACTAACTAAATCTGATGTCTTGTCTGCTGTATAACTCTTAATTCCCAACTGGAAAGAAAAAACTCAAAAGGTTGATAATACATTTTCTGGGCAGGCACTTGCTTTCTCTATTGCATAAGAAGTTAGATATTTAAATCCCTAATTTCCTGTTTCCAAGCTATTCTCAAACTCATTCTGCAGTTTTCATTCATTTTTACACTGGAACATACTTACCAAGGAGACCAGGCTGATAATACTTATATCAAAACTAACATTTTGGATGGCATAAGCCAATGGCTTAGGGTCCATAGTGGGAAAGGTCAGTAACCAGGCAGAGACATACATGATTGGCGCGGACACAAATGTGCTTATTACCATTCCTGAGGTTATCTGCAAAAATGAAATCAAATTGAGGAAGAGTCAAAGTCTCAGGTAAACAATTACCTTACACTGTAAAGAGCCATAGCACACAATAGCATTCTAGAGTAAGAGTAAGAGTCCATAGGAAGACAGCATAGAATCCAGCATGCCATTTAATACCATATTTCCCCTTTCTAAGAGTCCTTAGAAGAAAACAGTTCTATGAGACATCCCACTGCTTATGGTTATCTTCTACATTCTAGAAAGTAAACCATATTAATGATCTAATTAAACCAATGACCTGTTTCCTTCTGAACTATCGCATAAAATGTAAGGCAATAAAATCAATCCAAAATGAGAAAAAATGCTAGGCAGACATTTTACAGATTAAATAATGGAAATAAACTTTGTGAAATAATTTTCCTTCATGTTATATTTCAAAAAGTTAAATGCTGTATATAACATAAGCAATATCCTTAGACACGGTTAACAATTTGGTGTTAATTGATTTTAGCTATTTACTGCATTTGATGATGTGCTGGTGGTTGAATAATCAATGAATAAAACAGATTTTTTTCTCAAAATTTCAAAAATTACCTAAAATAACTTTTAGACTTAAGTATAAGTATACTAATAAAATACTTGAAACTAACAAAGGCTAATGAAAAAAATCATGGCTAAATAAAGACCCCAGATAAAATAACTCTATTGTTACATAATGTCTCCTTATTTACAACAAAGTAGCTTACAGATATCAAATTTTCATGGAAGAATGCTGATTTCTGTTTTAAAAATTCACTTTTCTACTAGCCATGCAAACAATCAGAAAGTGGTATATATACATACAATCTCTACTTCCATGTTGAACTGTGTTGCAAAGATAGCCACTCCCGGTGCTACAGGAAATACACCATACAAAAATGCATAATTTGATAAACTTGTATGGTTCACTACACTGTCGCCCTTGTCCAAGAGTTCCACCATTTCTCTGCACAGAAGGGGCAGCACCAGGCTGAAGGAACAAGAAATACATCATTTACTTGCTATCAAAGAAGGCTGGTCCCCAAGTGATACACTGTTCTGGTGAACTTGGCATTAGGTTGTTTTCCTCATGCCCAGAAGGTGTATCTATTTGCATGAACATACTGTCTGCAGGCCTACTTGTGGACATTTGTGGTAACAATCAGAATTCAACTTGGCACCATTTAAAGTATAACAGTATTCTAGATACACTTCAAATATCAGGGAAAAATTCCGATTTTTTTGTCCTGCAAATAATTTTCTTGCAAAAAATCCTAAGAGTTGTATAATTATAGCTGCTGTTTCTTGCTTTCTTTTTTCACTGAAATGCTAAAAGAAAAAAAGATTAACAATCTGAGCAAACTTTCTTAAGGAAAATTGCTAAAGTTCTTTTTGAAAAAAATTAATCTGATCTTTATTATGATTAGGGTTTTAAATAGTTCAGGTAATGATAACAATGCTGCTCAATTCGATTCTAAAAGCCAGTATTAAAATAGGTGTCTTACAATTAGCACTTCATCATTGTGAAGACAAAAAAGTTTAGCAAAGAGAACTGAAACAACTAGGTAGGGCAGAAAGTTAGTGAAATCCAGACCTGGTGAAGAGTCACTTGTTAAACAAATCCTTCAGTATACAGCAGTAGCTGAGTAAAGGGAGCTTTCTTTTAAAAAGAACAAGAGCAAGGTTGACAACATTGTCCCAGCAGCACCTAGAGAGTGGCCCTAAGATTGAATTAAAAACTATCCTTACATGTATTTTTTAAGTTAAAAAAGTAGATAAAAAAATAAAAGGAATCAAAGACCCAGAAAAAAGATTTTTAAAATGAGAATATTTAAGTTACACTTAGAAGTTGAAGTTGGTATTATCATTAGAACCATATTTATTACTGTGACAATACTAATTAATATTTCCAATGAGCATAACACCACCATAAATAACTTTCAGAACTTATATTCACTTTTATTATTGTATCTTAAAATACAGATACTATTTCACATCGCACTGGTCTAATGAATTTAACTGTCTATACAAGAGCTGAATTTAATGGGTAAGTATGCCCCAAGTACCTTGACTCATGCAATAAAATTACATCACCTATACCATGAAGATAACTCCATGGCTAATGAGCTCAATAAGCTGAAGAACCGTTAACTAAGGAGCTGATAAGAACTTTTTGATAGGCTAGGACTAGACAGTTGACAGTAATTATTCACTTTGACTTACCTGTATTTGAAAGTTCAACCACCCACCAAGTTATAGCATATTTCCCCCAAATTCATGAAAAACGTTTATATTCAAAATCATTGTTTTAATCATGACTAACAGGATTTTAATAGATTGAGAAAACTCAGAAATCCTGCAAAATTCCTTTCAAAATGGGGATGGTAGGAGACATTAAGTAAAACTATATAAAAACTGAAGAGAAACCAATAGTCTTTATCCTCTGACAGTAAAATGGAAAGAATAAGGAAACGACTTCCCACAATATACCAATCTCATGTCTTCCTTTAAATCACCATTACTCAGGAGAGATTATTACCATCACACTATTTAAAGCAGAAAATAGCTGCAGACATCCTAATGAATTGGCTAAACAAGGCTTTCACAAAATACAACCCCCAAGTTCAATAAGTGAAACTTACAGTTTAGCTGTAATGAGAAGAATTAGTACAACAAATGCTGACTTCTTCAGTTTCTTTATTTTTCCTACCATTGTCAGGCCAAGATAAAATAGGGCTGATCCAGAAAAAGAATTTGCAAGCCCATCAAGAAAATTTTCCATATACATGGGCACCTTTTGATCAAGAATAAAATTGAAGGCTATACCAATGAAGACCATGAATACTATTGGGTTCTGTAATACACGCAGAAGTCCAAGTCCCACAATTTTCACTTTGTTTTGAGAAGCATTGGGGGTGTCTTTCCACTTCTGAATTTCACAGAAGATAAACCCTATAGGGTTTAACATCATAAGAGATATTGGCGCCACCAAGTAAATGTACTGGAGATATTCTGGGTATGTAGTTTGATATAAAGCTTCAACTGCAAAACATGAATTGAAATTCATTTAAAAATGATTACCACATAATACATTAATGAGTTACGTATATATGCTTAATTACAACATACTGTAAATTAATCTAAATAGTGCAGAATGACCTCATTATAGACTAGTTTTGGAAAAGTACATTTTAGTAATAAAACTGAAAAGGAACACAAACACATTATATTAAATGATGTTAGCTTGATGATAACTTAAAAATTATTTTTAGTAAAGTCCACTAATTTTTACTATGTAGAGGCTAAAACTAATCTCAATAAAAGAGCAGAATTGTAGAATTCTTAAAAGAGACAATTCAAAATAAAGACCTAGTAATAAATTAAACATTTAAGTAGTAATGGCAATAGTTGTTGGTTCCCTTGAGAGGTTTCACTGGACTGATGAGGCAGAAGCCAGACTCCAGAGGATCGAGGAGAGAGCAGGAGACAGCAAACCAAACACAAACACTGCTGTGATCAAGTCCTAGCTATACAGCCAAAGCAGTGAAGATGGAAGATGTCTGACAGATAGAAAGCAGAGGAGTCAGCACCTTGGAGGTTCCTACCAAGCCCAAGAATTACGTGTAGTTAGAAGTTTAGGAGTTGGAGTAAGTCAGATAGCAAGCTGTTTAATTTAGTATCTCCCAGATGACTAGGTACAGGATGTGGCCATGGAGTGGGTGGTTGAAATAGAGTCCGATGGACAGTTCATATGGATGCTGAAGCCAAACAGCATGGGAGAACTTGGGAATAGAGATGACAGGGAGCCAGATTATTAGTCTTTACTGGGTGAGAAAGTGACCAGGCTGATGATGTCAGCAGATGACAGCACTAATACCCAGGGAACACGGACCTGGCAGCAGCTCTCACAAACACACCGCAGAAAGCCTAACAGAGACACGAGGTGGCGGGGAGGACGCCAGCCCTGCCTGCCACTGCTCATGTGGTGTGCAGGTGGAAAGAAAACAAGCAGCCTCCATTTCAGAGGAATGACAGGGAATGAATGCCTGCAGGAAAACTGGTGATATGCTGAAGAATTAGGGATGGAAAGGTGTGTCTAGAAATGTTTGGGAGAGGAATACAGTTGAGTCACATCAATGCACATTTAACTATGGAAAATTTATCTACACTTTCTTAGGAAAACGAAAGTTTCATTTTTTTTCATAAAGCATCTTCTCAAATATGAGCTAATTACCTCACTTGTTCATTGAAGAACAATAGTAGAGAAAAAATCTGGCTGTGTTAGACTTATGAGGGTATAATATACACAGACTATGTGTGATTTATTTTGTGGATGACTTAAGAAATTTTTCAAGGGTCTGACTGTATGTGATGACTTTAGAAACTAACCACTACATAAGATGAGTCTCCTTGAAGGGGGTAGGAGGGTTGGACCAGACTTCTACCAGTTTCTTGGTGGACATCAGGTTGGTGGCCTGGTCTTAGGTTGATCACAAGTTAGAGCCATGGAGTAAGCAATCTGGTCTCTAGGCACATTCTAGGTAATGAGTTCTAAAATTCAACCTAATATATATAAAGGCTTATTCATAAATGACTTGAGGTTGAGAGAGAAAGATAAAAAAGAACAGCCACAGTCACCTGCAAGAAGAGAGGTAATTATGTGAAAAAATGTTAAAGGTTAAGTTTCTCAATTTACATTAAGATAAAGTTACACAGGTAGGAAAATATATTTGTTTACTTAGGATATCTAAGTTCAGTTAATTTCAAGCACTTGTTCTGTTAAAGTTACATAATCAGATTATATAACCTCTAGAAGTTCACCTTGTTCTCATTAGCTAAAACCTACTTTTTAAAAATAAGATTCAATTCCCTTTTTTTTTTTTTCAGCTAAGCACATACAGAGATCTATAATATCTCCAAATGAAGCAGTGGTTAAACAAAACATTTAGTTACTTAAGTTTCACAAATTCTTTCGATTGATCTCCACATTAGGTATACTAGCTCTATATCTCTTAGTGGCTTTCATTCAGGTTTTTACAAGGTTTTATCTTTTAAGTAAAAAAAAAACCAAAACCATTTTGATACCTTTGTAGACAGCTACACTTTTTCTGATTGCATATTCTATCTCTAAGAGAAAGGCATACTTGCCCACAACTTAAGTTTTAAAATACAGAGTGTATTTTGGAAAAGCCTTGTTTTCGATCTGAGCACCAGAATTTTCCCATGTAGCCAAAATAAACGTGAGGGATGTCCTTTGACAACTTATAGCACACAAAAATTTCAGAGATTTATTTTCCTGGCACACTAGCACGTAAGCACCATCAGATAATAGATTGGATTGTTTTAAAAGCTCAGTGCAAATTCAAGAATAGTCTTCATTATGTATGGTTAGCCAATCTTCTTTTGCAGGATCTTTTGTATTTTCTCCTCAATTCCTACTACTACCACTAGTCAAAAATCTCAAAACTGGGTTACTTAATGTTTTTACCAGCCTGTATTCTTTTGGTTTTTCTTGACTACCCACTTCATCCACTTTATTCACTGCTGACAATGTTGTCTGAATTCTAATTTTCAAAAATTAAGATTTGCCCACAGCTTTCACCATCCACAAGAACAGCTATAAAACCCTTTGACATTCACAGTCCAGTCTCCACAATTGGTCCCTTATGTATCCAGCTCATCTCTCACTATTCCTTAGTGCAAAGCCTCCATCAACCAGTTTAATCTCATAGTTACACCACACAAACACCAGGTTCATAATTGTTATTTTCACGATGATCATCATTCCCAACTTCTTGAAGTCTCTCTTTTCTTATCTAAATCTTGCCTACTGATTAAGGCCTATCTTGGGTACCACTTCTTCCACCAAGTCTTCAAGCTACATCATGGGTCTCCCCTTCTCTGGATGGTTCTGGTGACTTGTTTCATATTACTGCCACCTCAAGAAATTATACATTCCTTGAAGGCATTATTTTATAAGCCCCCAGGCCTCAGCACAGTGCTGAAAATACTTGAAGATAGAATTCATACATCAAAGAATATCAAAGGTTTCAGTTATTTTGTAACACACAGTAATTAATATATAATTGTTATCTGCTAACTCATTTCTTTTAATATCCATTTTTTTCATATTCTGAATATTTATAAAGCAGCTTACAACTGGAGCATTTTAATTCAGTGGAACAGGTATACAAAGACAAAAAAGGCATTAGTTTAGTGGGAGAGCAAAAAATTGGGAATACTTGTTAAATTACTGAAAGACTAGGATTCAATATGGAAGTGTAAGTCTATTTCTGCCATTCATTTGCATTACTTAACGCTATTATTTATATATAAATTGGCAGTGATTTTGTTGCCAATCTAAAGATGGTTTTTCAAATCTGAAAAACATATGAAAGCAGTGACCTATATTAACAAATTAGATCTATAATCATTATATCAACTATTAAGTTCTAATTAACTAGTACTTATAAAGTAAGGCTCTTGGGAGGAGGGGAGAATCCCACTCTTAGGAATTATTACATAGCTTCAAAAAACTAAGAGACAAAATTAGCCACCCACTGCGGCTCCTATTTTGATTCCTGCAGGGCTTCAATCCCTACAAAATAACACAAAGACCCCGGCTAAGATCATTCTATTACTTAATGGCATATAGTTAAATGCTTCATTTCCTTTCTGTTTACAGCTCAAGCACTAGAGCATAATTATGATTAGTCAGGGTACTTATGCTATCAGCATTGTTTGAAGAATAAATTACAGGACTTAACTATGCCTTATTAGTATCTTTCAATGACAGAGGGAGGGAACGACTCTGATTTGCTGAAATCTACATTTCACCTTCGCAGATTCTTGGTTTCTTCTCACACTCAGATTTCTTCCAATACCTTTGAAAACAACTGTTCTAAAAAAGTTTCTTTTTTTAGTGTAAAATAATGCACTGTGGTATTCTATCATTGGAGTATAGATAAATCATTTTAACATAATTTCATAGACCGTTATAATTGTCATAATATAGAGAAAAAGGAAACATGATTGTCCTTTTTATTACTTTACCTGCCATCTCCTGAGTCACTTGTAAATAGAACTGATACTGTAGAAAAAATCCAGTTTTAAAAAAGGACATTTCTTCTAAGCTATGATTCTTATTTATTAATAAGTGGGAATTCCTAGGAGAGGCCACATAACAAACAGAAAGAAATGGTCTTCTCTCTAGAGACAGTCTTCTCTGTTCACCCGGAACAAGGCCAGAAGGCAGATGGGCATGGACAGCAATAAAAAATAACCTCATCGGAGCAGATGCACAGCCTCACAGTTCTATACCATACCTTCCAATCTGCAGATATATGGGAATGCACTTCTGTGTACACTATTGCTTTCTGGTAAGGTTATTGTCTACAACCTAACCTTACAAGAGTTCATGTTATTTGTGATTTAAAAATGACAACTCAGAATCTACAAGCATAATCATTAGGGAAATTGGGCTAGCACACTGCTGGGAACATGATTATTACTACATTCACTGATTTAATGTGGGACCTAAGAAAAGCACTGATGAAAATGGCTGAATACATTTTTTATTTGGAGATTCTGCCTTGATATGAAAATGTATAAACTCATCAAATAGATCTTTTCCCATTGCTACTCATTTTATGGAATATTTTAAAATTAATGTAAAGATAAAAAAATCTTTCCTTCTCTTTGAAACTGACCTATTCAGTGTATTGAAACTAATATGGGCTAGCTGGGTCTTCTGCAGATTAAATGGATGTGCTATATAATTATGTGGAATGAGAGAATGCCCAGGATTCAGAAAAGAAGACCTACATTTGGGTCTCAGTCACCAGTTAGCTGTGTGCCCTGGGATAAGACAATGAAATCTCTGTAAGCCTTTGTTGAAGATGAGAATAGTATCTGCTTTACCTCAAATGAAGTAAGTATACAGGAAAATACTCTATAAACTATGAAGTTATAAATGTTAGTTCTATTCACTTATTGGCTTACTGATCTATGAGCATGAAACTACATACTTAGAGTTTATGCCTAAATTAAAATTAAGCAATATTGAAAGATGGCAGTGTGAGAGGTGAGACAGAGGCTTCCTTCTAAAACCACATGTAACACAAAAATACAATTAATACAACTAATCCTGAAAAAGCAACAGGAAAGAGGCCTGTGCCAAACTGCATACACCTGGAGAAAAGAATAAACCTCATGGAACAAGGTAACATAGCACAGCTGTGGCTTTGGGGGAAACAAGCCCTTCCCCCACCCCAGCTCACTGGTGGGAGGAAGAGAAACGGAGCAGGGAGGGAGTGGACGCCTGGGACTGCTGAATACCTAGCTCCGGAGATCTGCTCTGGGAGCACAAACATACATTTCATGGTGCTTAAATGGTACTCTAGTGATTAGGGGGTTGGAAAGCTAAGACAGGCAGAATTCCTGGAGAGACTGAGATTCCAGCTGCTTGTGGAAAGCAGGGATCCATATCTGGCTGCTCTGGGACAAAAGAAAGGCAGGCAGTCTGAGAGACTTCCTAACAGCAAGAGGGCTACTAAAGGGGCAAGGATTGCACAGACCTTACTGCTCAGGAGAAAGGACAGGTAGACAAAATTGTCTGGGTGCACTCTGCCCAGCAGGTTAGGAGCTTTCATGATCTTCAGATGCTCCAGCTTCCTGGCTGGCTACACAGTTCGAAGGACCCCCTCCGTGATACACAGCCTGCTGCGTCTTTCTCCCGGGAAGCCCACCTGGCTTGCAAACCAGCAAACTCTACCCTGGCATTAGGCCAGCCAGAGGGAAGACCTGTCTACAGCAATTACAAACGCAAAGCATAGAGGCTTATACCTGTGTGCCCAGCCCACTGGTTCAGGCAGTGCAGACAGGCATAGCAGCTGTGAAGCAGGAAATATCTCTTTCCTCCCTCCAGGCACCAATACCACTCCCCTGTGACCCCCAACATTGCTTCAGGGGCTGAGCAGCTCCAGAGAGTAGAGCTTCTGGGCACTAGAGGACGCATATACAAATATGAAACACCAAAGGAACCTGGTTCAAAGTAAAATTATGAATACAACTCCTGAGAAAGATTTAAATGACATTGACCTCATGACTCTTCCTGAAAGGGAGTTAAAATAAAAATCATTAAGATGCTCATGGAGGTACAGAAAAATATTCAAGAACTCAGGAATGAATTCCAGTCAGAGATCCAATCATTGAAGAGCACAATGGAGGGCATTAAAAGCAGGTTGGATATGGTGGAGACGATAAATGAAATAAAACTAGAGAGGAGGAATACAAAGAAGCTGAGTCACAGAGAGAAAAAAGGATATCTAAGAATTAAAGAATATTGAGAGAACTGTGTGACCAGCCCAAACGGAACACTATTCGCATTATAGGGGTACCAGAAGAAGAAGAAGAGAGAGAAAGAGAGATAGAAAGTGTCTTTGAAGAAGTAATTGCTGAAAACTTCCCCAATCTGGGGAAGGAGAGAGAGTCTCCAAGGCCATGGAGGTGCACAGATCTCCCAACAAAAGGGACCCAAGGAAGACAACACCAAGATACATAATAATTAAAATGCAAAGATCAAGGACAAGGACAGACTATTAAAAGCAGCCAGAGAGAGAAATAAGATCACATACAAAGGAAAGACCATTAGGCTATCATCAGACTTCTCAGCAGAAACCTTACAGGCTAGAAGGGAGTGGCATGATGTATTTAATGTCATGAAGCAGAAAGGCCTCAAACCAAGAATACTTTATCCGGCAAGATTATCATTTAAGTTTGAATGAGGGATTAAACAATTTCCAGCTAAGCAAAAGCTGGGAGAATTTACTTCCCACAAACCATCTCTACAGTGTATTTTGGAGGGACTGCTATAGATGGAAGTGTTCCTAAGGTTTAATAGCTGTCACCACAGGTAATAAAACCACAGTAAAGAAAGTAGAATGGCTAATTACTAAGCAAATGCAAAATTAAATTAACTATCCCCAAAGTCAATCAAGGGATAGACAAAACAGTACAGAATGTGATGTCTGATATATAAAGAATGGAAGAGGAAGAAAAGGGAAGAGAAAAAAAAAGAACCTTTAGATTGTGTTTGTTATAGCATATTAAGTGAGTTAAGTTAGACTCTTAGATAGTAAGGAAGTTAACCTTGAACCTTTGGTAACCACGAATCTAAAGGCTGCAATGGCAATAAGTACATATCTATCGATAATCACCCTAAATGTAAATGGACTGAATGTACCAACCAAAAAAACATAGAGTCACTGAATGGATAAAAAAATAAGACCCGTCTATACGCTGCCTACAAGGACTCACTTTAAACCCAAAGATATACACAGACTAAAAGTGAAGGGATGGAAAAAGATATTTCATGCAACTAATAGAGAGAAAAAAGCAGGAGTTGCAGTACTTGTATCAGACAAAATAAACTACAAAACAAAGTCACAAGAGACAAAGAAGGACCTTACATAATGATAAAGGGGTCAATCCAACAAGAAGATATAACCATTATAAATCTCTATGCGCCCAACACACAGGAGCACCTACATATGTGAAATAAATACTACCTGAATTAAAAGGGGAAATAGAATGCAATGCATTCATTCTAGGAGACTTCAACACTCCACTCACTCTGAAGGATAGACCAACCAGACAGAAAGTAAGTAAGGAGACAGAGGCACTGAACAACACATTAGAACAGACGGACCTAACAGACATCTACAGAACTCTACACCCAAAAGCAGCAGAATACACATTCTTCTCAAGGGCACATGGAACATTTTCAAGAATAGATCATATACTAGGCCACAAAGAGAGCCTCAGTAAATTCAAAAAGATTGAAATTGTATCAACCAGTTTCTTAGACCTCAAAGGTATGAAACTAGAAATAAATTATGCAAGGAAAATGAAAAATCCCACAAACATATGGAGGGTTCACAACATGCTCCTAAATAACCAGTGGATCAATGACCAAATAAAAACAGAGATCAAGCAATATGTGAAGACAAATGACAACAATAATTCAACACTGCAAAATCTGTGGGATGCAGCAAAGGCTGTGCTAAGAGGAAAGTATACTGCAATACAGACCTACCTCAGGAAAGAAGAATAATCCCATATGAGCAGTCTAAACTCACAATTAATGAAACTAGAAAAAGAAGAACAAACGAGGCCCAAAGTCCATAGAAGGAGGAACATAATAAAGATTAGAGCATAAATAAGTAAAATTGAGAAGAATAAAACAATAGAAAGAATCAATGAAAGCAAGAGCTGGTTCTTTGGGGAAATAAACAAAATAGATAAAACCCTAGCCAGACTTATCAAGAAAAAAAGAGAGTCTACTCACATAAACAGAATCAGAAATGAGAAAGGAAAAATCACTACGGACACCACAGAAATACAAAGAATTATTAGAGAATACTATGAAAAATTATATGCTAACAAGAAATGGACAACTTTCTAGAAAAATAAAACCTTCCAAGGCTGAGCAAGGAAGAAACAGAAAATCTGAACAGACCAATTACCAGCAATGAAATTGAACTGGTAATTTAAAAACTACCAAAGAACAAACGCCTGTACCAGATGGCTTCACTGCTGAACTTTATCAAACATTTAGTGAAGACCTAATACCCATCGTCCTAAAAGTTTTCCAAAGAGTAAAAGAAGAGGGAATACTTCCAAACTCGTTCTATGAGGTCAGCATCACTCTAATACCAAAACCGGGAAAAGACACCACAAAAAAGAAAATTACAGACCAATATCCCTGATGAACATAGATGCAGAAATACTCAACAAAATATCAGCAAACCAAATTCAAAAATACATAAAAAAGATCATCCATCATGATCAAGAAGGATTTATTCCAGAGATGCAAGGATGGTACAACATTCAAAAATCCAACATCATCCACCACATCAAAAAATGATGGACCAAAATCACATGATCATCTCCATAGATGCTGAAAAAGCATTTGACAAAATTCAACATCCATTCATGATAAAAACTCTCAACAAAATGGGTATAGAGGACAAGTACCTCAACATAACAAAGGCCATATATGACAAACCCACAGCCAACATTATACTTAACAGCGAGAAGCTGAAAGCTTTTCCTTTAAGATCGGGAACAAGACAGGGATGCCCACTCTCCCCACTTTTATTCCACATAGTACTGGAGGTCCTAGCCATGGCAATCAGACAAAACAAAGAAATAAAAGGCATCCAGATTGGCAAGGACGAAGTTAAATTGTCACTGTTTGCAGATGACATGGTATTGTACATAAAAAAACCCTAAAGAATCCACTCCCAAACTACTAGATTTAATATCTGAATTCAACAAAATTGCAGGATACAAAATGAATACACAGAAATCTGTTGCTTTCCTATACACTAATGATGAAGTAGCAGAAAGAGAAATCAGGAACACAATTCCATTCACAGTTGCATCAAAAAAAATAAAATACCTAGGAATACACCTAACCAAGGAAGTGAAAGACCTATACTCTGAAAAGTACAAGACACTCATGAGAGAAATTAAAGAATATACCAATAAATGGAAACACATCTCGTGCTCATGGATAGGAAGAATTAATATTGTTAAAATGGCCATTCTGCCTAAAGCAATCTACAGATTCAATGCAATTCCTATCAAAATACCAACAGCATTCTTCAATGAACTAGAGAAAATCATTCTAAAATTCATATGGAACCACAAAAGACCCCGAATAGCCAAAGCAATCCTGAGAAGGAAAAATAAAGCTGGGGGGATTATGCTCCCCAACTTCAAGCTCTACTACAAAGCCACAGTAATCAAGACAATTTGGTACTGGCACAAGAACAGACTCATAGACCAATTGAAAAGACTAGAGAGCCCTGATATAAACCCAACCATATATGGTCAATTACTATATGATAAAGGAGCCATGGACATACCATGGGGAAATGACAGCCTGTTCAACAGCTGGTGTTGGCAAAACTGGACAGCTACATGAAAGAGAATGAAACTGGATTATTGCTTAACCCCATACACAAAAGTAAATTCAAAATGGATCAAAGACCTGAATGTAAGTCATGAAATCATAACACTCTTAGAAGACAACATAGGTAAAAATCTCCTTTATATAAGCATGAGCAACTTCTTCCTGAATGCATCTCCTCGAGCAAGGGAAACAAAAGCAGAAATGAACTCACAGGACTACATCAAACTAAAAAGTTTCTGTACCGCAAAGGACACCATCAACAGAACAAAAAGCATCCTACAGTATGAGAGAATATATTTGTAAACAATATATCTGACAAGGGGTTAACATCCAAAATATATAAACAACTCACACACCTCAACACCCAAAAAGCAAATAACCCAATAAAAAAATGGGCAGAGGATACAAAGAGATAGTTCTCTAATGAAGAAATTCAGATGGCTAACAGACACATGAAAAGATGCTCCACATCACTCATCATCAGGGAAATGCAAATTAAAACCACAATGAGATATCACCTCACATCATAAAGATGGCCAGCATCAAAAAGACTAAGAACAACAAATGCTTGGATGTGGAGAAAAGGGAACCCTCCTACACTGCTGGTGGGAATGTAAGCTAGTTCAACCATTGTGGAAAGAAATATGGAGGTTCCTCCAGAAACTAAAAATAGAAATACCATTTGACCTGAGAATCCCTCCTTGGAATTTACCCAAGGAATACAACTTCTCAGACTCAAAAAGACATATGCACCCCTATGTTTATCGCAGCACTATTTACAATAGCCAAGATATGGAAGCAACCTAAGTGTCCATCAGCAGATGAATGGATAAAGAAGATGTGGTACATATACACAATGGAATACTATTCAGCCATAAGAAAGAAATCCTACCATTTGCAACAACATGGATGGAGCTGGAGGATATTATGCTCAGTGAAATAAACCAGGCAGAGAAAGACAAGTGCCAAATGATTTCCCTCATTTGTGGAGTATAACAATGAAGCAAAACTGAAGGAACAAAATAGCAGCAGACTCACAGACTCCAAGAAGGGACAAGTGGTTACCAAAGGGGAGGGGTGTGGGAGGGCGGGTGGGGAGGGAAGGAGAAAGGGATTGAGGGGTATTATGTTTAGTGCACATGGTATGGGGGATCACGGGAGAACAGTGTAGCACAGAGAAGGCACATAGTGAATCTGTGGCATCTTGCTGGACTGATGGACAGTGACTGCATTGGGATATGGGTGGGGATGTGATAATATGGGTAAATGTAGTAACCACATTGTTTTTTCATGTGAAACCTTCATAAGAGTGTATATCAATAATACCCTAAAAATAAAAGATTTAGCACTATTTATTAAATATTTAACACTATGATCCTGAGCCACTTCTAAGGTCCTTGTATCATAAATACCTTGACAAATTTACATTATTAATGCTTCTGAAGAGGTGGACAACACATTCCTTCTTGCTCTTTTATTTCCAAAGTCTTTATTTAAATGCTTGGTTCATTCTTAATTTTGAAATTCAATAACCTGAAGGGAACACCTATCTAGTTTCTATTTACAGCCAGTTACCTAAGAGCCTAGTTTTCTCTCTCTCATGAACCTCCTGCTTTACTCACAGTTACTTAATTTCTAAGGTTTATGTCCATTTCTGGTAAATGAGCTGGAGGATTGTCAAAGGAGGAAAAAGATGAAAAAGTACAGTCCACTTGAATCCTTTTGGTGCCAGTGATGAAATATTTTGGGGGCAGGATTGTTAAAACTACTAGATAAGAAATCTGAATGTTAATGGTAGATTTCAACTATCCACCAGTAAGTTTCTTTCAGTCTCTGCTCAGAAGACGTATCATCAGAAAGGCCATTACTGACCCCCCACCTCAAATAGCACCTCCTCATTACTAATCCTCTATATTTATGGCTCTTGTCATTACCTGACATTATTTTAGCTTTTATTCTATTTTCCCATTAAAATATAAATTCAGTATGTACAAGAACTTTGTCCACAGGTGTATTCCCAGCAGGTATCAGATCCACATGAATGAATGATTAGATCCATAATATTCAGGTCCTCACATTATGATACATGATCAAAGCACAACATAAACTTTACTTTAAAAATAAAAATATAAAAAAGTTACTAAGTATATATTTTCTTAGTGTCAGAGTGTTCTGAAAAAAAGAATATATGTTTCCTTTCACAGTATCTTGATATACCAAACTGGTATGGTATTTTTTTAAGGAAAACATACACCCATAGAAACATAAAACTAGGTTGCTTAAGAAGTTGGTAAGGTAAAGAAGGAAACACTGGAAAGCTAAAAAAACCCTCACCATTTTTGCTCTTAAACAATAAATTAGCTTCAACTAAAGTACATTGAAATTTTGCATAACAAGCTCAAATACAAGCTTTAGTATAAAGTAACAAATTCTAGATGATAGGAAAAGTAAGGGAGGTAAAGTCACTCATAAATTTCCACTAACATTTAACAATGACTATTTTTATACAGACATATGCTTATCTTTTTTACCCAATTTAAATCAGAATCTGATCCCTTTTGAAAACTGAACTTCATATCTGATTATTGAAAAGAAAAAATACTATTAGAAAGACAATTCACAAAGTTTATTTGGATATGACCATTTATTTTAGATTGATGTTTGAAGGAGCCTCAAACTCTGAAGTTAAGGAAAAAATAGAATTCATCCTAATTTAAGAAATATTTAAAGGGAAAGTATGAAAGATTTCTTAAATATAAGAGTAAGTATTTCATTAGCAAATGCTTAGACAAATTAAAGGCTTAAATTTTATAAATTCTTAAAAACATTTGAATATTTTAAAAACTTGAAAAATAAAAAATAACTTACCTATAGGATATCCCAATGCAAAATCATTACTTTGTGTAGCAAAAATAGGGAACAGTCCAGCTTTGCTAAATCGACTATCAGGACTGGCAACCAGTAAGGTTAATACACATACAATGAAAAACACAGAAGCTTTGGCAATTAAGATACTATATAGGAAAGACCAATCCACATTGGAAAAATTAAGTACAACCATGTTTTTAAATAATAAAGCTGGAAGTGCAAATCTGGAGACAAAATTTCCCAGTCCTTTGGACTGTGTGGACGTTATGACATTGGCTCTTCCTGCTATGTAGCCACAAAGGACTATGCCAAAGCATTCTAATAAGGCTGGAAAAAGCCTTGTTATTGACATTGAAGGTGGATCATTAGTAGAATTGAATCCATGTGCTACTGTTGAGGACAAAGTCTTGGTCATATTGACTGCAATGGTTAAGTTCTCTGCAGGTAAATCAGAAAAAAAATTCATTTTCTTTCACCCTCCAACACCAACCAGATCTCTGGAAAGAAAGGAAGAAAGATTCCCTGTGACAATCAATAAGAAGAATTATAGTTGCAAGGATACATTGGCAAACTCAGACTTATTAAATGGCCAACTAAATAAATATATGTATATACTTTCTTATATATAAAAATGCAATTAAAAAAGGGCAAGAGTGTTTGCTAACAATAACCTCTTTTTCTCAAGGGTAAGCCAGCTCAAAACATTTATGTTGCTGTCCTACGTTCAGTATCAGACATAAGTAAACTAAGATCCATACATATTATAGCTGCAGGGTTGCCATGTAGCTCTCTCCAGCGATCATACTTGAGCTCCACCCAGTGAGTGAATAGGGCCCACAGTCTCTGCTGAATGTCCCCCTGCACCCAAATTCTCTGGAAATCTAAGAAGTTCTCAGGACCACATCAAGGAATCACACTGGATAGGAAGGCCCATGCTAGCTTGTGGTCATTCTAGAGCACAGGATAGAAAGAAGCATATAACTTATCAACTTTATCCAGTAACTTTTCTGTGCCTCAGTTTCCTCATTTGTGAAATGGCAACAACTGTACCTGCCTCAGAGGAATCTGAGATTATTCAAGTAAAGTCCTTATAATCATATCTGGCAGAAAGTCACCACTGAACAAAAGTTAAATATAACTTTTGGTAACATGCAAGAGAAAATGAAAGAAAAAAATGATGGCATCCCAACAAACCTACCCTTAGCTCCTTTCACATCAGCCCTACATATCTGCCTTCTTAAAGGCCCAATAGTTCCTTTGTGCTACAGGGACTTTGCACACGCAGTTCATTCTAAAATGTTTTCTACTTACCCACCTACCACTCTATACATAACAACACCTACACATACTCCAAATTATGTAGTTCAGGAGTCACTTCATCAGGAAGGGCTTCTCTAACCCTACAGCTAGGCTTGGATTTTTTCTCAAATACCATCATGTTCTTTAACTTAAGGTCACTTTTCTCAGTTTAAAATTATACTATGCCTTAGAGTGGTTATTTGATTTATGTCTTTTTCTTTCACTAGACTTTGAGTGCCAAAGAAGTAGGGACTGTGAATGTTTTATGTTTGCAGTTGTGTCCCTAACATCTAGCACAGCGTCTAACACCAGGAGCCACAATTTTGATGAATGACTAAAATAATAACCTGCTCTTAAATAAACCTTTCATCCTTTAGTGGATCAATGTTTTCTTTTAGGAACTATCTAGTTCATGGACAGAAATCTTGTATTTCCTGAATGATAAGGTATTTGGTTTTCACTATAGCAAAAGGCCCAAGACCACAGTATGTTCTAAAATGTTCTTAAAGCTATTCAGAAAATGCCAAAGCAGGAAACATTCTTTATGCTAACACTATAATACTAATCAGTCTCTCTTCCTGCTGCCAGAGAAACAATGAACATGAGGTTTGGACAAATCTGCAACTAATCAGCTATTATTAGTAACTTGAAATTAAAATAGTGACAATTGCCAATTTCTAAGTGACTACTCTAGGTTAACTACCTAAAGTGGCCTTATATAAGGTAGAAAGTTAAAAAAAAGCTCATGCTTCTTGAAATGTACAATGCCCAGGTTAAATACCACTAAAAAGACTCAGATACCAGGCTGGAGACTAGCAACAACTAACACACAGGTGTAGACGAGATCATTTTCTTTGTGCTACCCTAGTATAAACTGAGCTACTTAAAAACCTTACATTTAATCTGAATCAGAACAAGTTTTTTTTCTACCAGGATTAGATAGGAGTGATCAATATACACAAAACCTACAATACCCACATACTTGAAGTTTACCAAGTAAGAATCTAATTATATCCTGGGAAAACTACTAGTTGGTAGAGGTACCCACAGCTGAAGTACAGAGCTGGTAATAAACAAAGGTGTTAAACAGTTGGAGCCTTGAGAGATGTAGACTTGAAAAGGCAGTGCTAGAAAATAAGGAGATCAACCCATCCAGTCTTCTGTTATTTTTTAAGTCCCCTGTATTTATTTCCCTGGAGTACTAATAACTCATACTGCTCACTATTCCTTATTTGTACCTTACTTACATATCTATGTAGTCCAGTTTTTTAAACAACAGTTTAAATTAGCAGTTGTTCAGTGGAAAGAATCAAATAGACATAAGCCCAATTTTGCCCTTTATTGTTCATGAACCCTTTTTTCTTCATTCATGAACTCTTTGGGCAAATTAATTAGCCTCTCTTAACTTTAGCTTCTTCAACTGTAAAGTGAGAGTAAAAACCTCCTTAGAGGGATATTTTGAGGATTAGAGATTTTATACACAGCTTATCACAGTAGCTTAGCACACAGTAGGCCTTCAAGAAATGGTAGCAATTGTTATTAGGAGCTGTAGTCCTAATAACAATTATAATAGTAACAATTTAAACATAATTCATCATCATATGCCAGTTCTTCAACTCTACTTGATAGTAAAGGTCCTCAGACTAAAATAGAGGGACAGGACGGGTGGTAAGGTTATCAGTTTTTGTTTTATACCAAGCAACTAAGAGGAATTCAATTTCATTTGATTGTAAATAGTTGTTAGTAGGGAAAGGAGAGCTTTCATCTCAAGGTGATGGTCAAATAGTTGTAGCAATGCCCAGACTTAACTTTTAGTTAATCAAAAATGAAGAAAAAAACTGAAAAGTAATCTGCCTCCTCCCGTGAGGTTTCTTTCACTGTTTCTCAACATTATAATAAAAATAAAAAACCCTGCAAATTGAGGGTAAGTAAAAACAATGAAAATGAAAATGACTTACAAAGTGTGTTTTTTTCATCTTTGCCTTTTTTTCCATCGGCAGAATTTGCTTTCTAAAGTTTTCTTTTAAAATGAATAGGAACCACAGCAACGGCAGTTTTTTAAAAAAAAAACTGCATCCAGTCTTTTCATCTCATTAAAGGCAAGGCTTATTAAGTAGTGACCCTGTAGCATCTTGCTACGCTGATAGACAGTGACTGCAGTGGGGTTTGTGTGTGGGGGGGTGACTTGATAATATGGGTGAATGTAATGACCACACTGTTGCTCATATGAGACCTTTATAAGATTGTATATCAACGATACCTTAATTTAAAAAATAATAAAAAATAAATTGAAAAAAGCAACAAGGCTTGTTACAGAACAAACAAGTTGACCTGTCACAGTAAAAGACTGCTCACTGGCCACTCACTGGGGTGGGGAGTGGAGAAATGCTATATACAAACCACTTCTGGCCACTTCACATTTGGTTGAGATAACAGGAAACCACAATTGTAAACTGGTATTAAGTGAAAATGGGGAGGAGGGTTGTGATTACTTTCAAAGAGAATCCTTTAAACTCTTAGGCCGTGTATTTCTCAATTTTATCCGATATCCTGTGGGGAAAGCATAGAACAGCGTGGTACTATTAAAGCGCTCTTGAACATCAACAGTCAAACCATCCACCCACTCCCACCTACTTGCAGGGGACCAAATGTCCTCCACAGAGACCCAGGGTGGGGAGCGCTAAGCACTGCGTCTTCCCCTGTGGGCAGGGACAGACTTTGGCCTCCGAGATAAGGATACGGGGAGTCCCTGACCAAACAGCCCACAGAGGAGCTGCCACCCAATGCCTGGGCAGGCAACAGCCGGGGATCTGTGGCTGGGATAAAAAGTTGGTTGCTCAGCTTCCCCAGAGAATGGGAGTAAACGTGGTAATTGACATATTCCAAAAAGGGATAAGGAAGAAAATTTGATACGCTCCAGGTACTTGAGCAGAAGCTCCCAGGAGGACAGATACTGAGGCCACCCTTGGGATACAGGGAAGAGCTCGAAGGTGACAGGGCGCACACACATGCAATGAGGCGCTCCTCAAACTAAGGTGTGGCAGTTCTGTCTCTGGAGGGGACAAGCCGCCCCTTCGCTTACAGGTCTTCCCGGGTGGCCTCGCACGTTCTAAAGGCGGATGCTGCGGGGCAGAGGCAGACAGACTGCAAGCAGGATACTGCGGGCCTGGGCACCAAGAGCCGGGCGCTGCCCACCCGCCCAAACCCGAGGAGCCGGGGCCCCAGGGGCCCACAAAGCCGAGCCCGGACCAGGCAGGTTCGCGCCCTGGGGGCCCATCTCACCTGCCACGTCCGCAGCCCCAGGGCCGCCAGGCGAAGAGAGTTGATACTCGCGGTGGGCCAAGCAGGGAGGAAATGACCGTCATCTCCCACCCACGGCTCGCCCCGCCGAAGCCGCCGGCTGCCAGCTGCAGCAGCTCAGTCACGTTCCGAGAAAGTGAGAAGAGAAGCCGCGACCAGGTCAGCTCCTCCCCGCGCCGGCCGCACGGCCCCGCCCAGCCCGCAGGCCCCGCCCCTGGCCGGGAACCTCGGAGCGACTAGGCACCGCCTTCGGGCCCCGCCCCGCCCCGCCCTCGAGCCTCCGAGCTGCACCGCCCCAGGAACTTCCGAGGCGCACTGACCCGGCCCCGCCCTCAGGCCCCGCCCCCACCTCCGAGAGACGGAGGCCCACGGTCCCGGCGGCGCCCCACCCGGCGGTGGCGGTGGGATTTCCGGCCGTATGTCTCCCGCAAAATGGCGGGCCTGCGGGAGATTTTCAGCCTCCTTTTTCTCTTCCTAGTTCAGGTGCAGAAGCTTCTGGTCTCTCCTCCTAACCCCAACCTCATGTGATCCGCCAGCTCCTCTCTTGATTAATGTAGTCATTTTTTATAGCACAGGGTTTAAGAGCAAGTGTTAGACAGAAAAATAGATAATGAGAAGGGTGGAGAGAGAATTAAGGCCAGTAAAGCCCACTAAAAGGGACTCAAAAAGTTAACCAGTTAAAGCTAGAAACCCAGAGAAGGCTCAGAGTTCGAGTTAATCAGTTAAAGCTCAAAAGGCCAGGAGCAACTTGGCCTGGAATGCTTGAATATTCCCCAGATAAAGTATCTGAGTGCATGCAGCCCATGTCTTCATTGTGTCCATTAGATAATGCCACTGTAAAATTGACTTTGGCCTGCTAAAAGGCCCACCTTTAAACAGCATAATACAGGAAAAATTCCATCTTAAAGCTAAAACTGCATTTTAAAACCCAAGAAGTTAGGAAGTAAGGTTCTTAACATACTCTTTAGCAAACAGACAATAACTCAGCCCACCTTGGAGACAGGGCAGACAGTCTTGATTGATATGCTCCCAGACCAGGAAGCTGCTATCCTGGGAGGGAATCAGAGCAGTAAATTTCTTACGTTAATTTTGCAGAACTGTTAGGGAAGCCTTGTATATTTTCCTTGGTTCTTGTCCCTGCCACAACAAAGAACTGAAGGGCAGAGACACAGTAATGAAGCAGAGTAAAAGCTTTATTTAAAGTTACTTAAAGAGAGAAAAAGTGCGGGTGACCTTGGAGGAGAGGTACTCTGAAAGGTTTAAGTTTTAATTAAAGAGAGCAAGTGCACACTTGGAGAAAGGGGAGTGTGAGCTACCTCAAAGAAGAAGCACACTGAAAGGTTGAGATAAAGTTTTAAGGCTACGCACTCAGACAGTGTGGGTGACCTCAGAGAGAGGTGCACACTGAAAGGCTGGGAAAGAGGTTTATTAAAGTTAAGCACTTAGAAAGTTTAGATAGAGGAGCGCACTGAAGGGTTTAGGGTCTGGGGTTTTATAGGTGGTTAAGGATTTTCAGGAATGTGACAAAGGGCCAGGTGTGGACCTGCCAAATTGTTCCAGAATGTTCATCTTTGTTAAGACATTAAGTTTCTTTTTTTTTTTAACTTAACACAAGAAATATACTGCTTTGATTCTTTTCCACAATATCAGCTTCTGTTTGGAAGCATATCAATCAAGACTGTCTGCCCTGCCTCCAATGTGGGCTGAGCCACTGTCCATTTGATCAAAATGCAATCTTAGCTTTAAGATAGAATTCTTCCTGAAGAAGCTGGGCCTTTTAGCAGGTGCTAAAGGAAATCTTGCAATGGTATGTCCTAACAGACGCAGTGAAAACATAGGCTATGCTGAGATACTTTTCTTTATCTAGGGAGTATTCAAACTTCTAAGCCACGTTGCTCCTGGCCTTCTGAGCTTTCTATTTTTAACTGGTTAACTCTTTGAGTCCTTTCTAGTGGGCTTTACTGGCCTTATTCTCTTTCTACCCCACTCATATCTGTTTTCCTGCCTAACAGAAAACTACCTGGAAGGCTGATAAGAAGAGACTTAATGTCTCATCAAGGATGAACATTCTAGGACCACTTAACAAGTCCACACCCCTAGCCCTTTGTCACATTCCTGAATATCCTCAACTGCCTATAAAACCCCAGACCTTAAACCTTTCAGGGCTCACCTCTCTCTGAGGTCACCCATACTTTTTAAGTGCATAGATTTTCTCTTCAGCCTTTCAGGGAGCTCCTCTCTCTGAGGTCTCCTGCACCTTTTAAGTGTGTAACCTTAAACGTTCTCTCTTCAACCTTTCAGGGCACCTCTGCTCCCTGAGGTCACCTGTATTTTTTCTCTCTTTAAGTACCTTGAAATATAACTTTCACTCTGCTTCACTACTATGTCTCTGCCCTTCAATATTTTGTTGCAGTGGGGACAAGAACCGAGGAAAATACACAACACCTCCCCAACACAAGGACTTAAAAAGTCAGACCTGTGTCAGTATCCTGCCTTCCACCAAGGCAGCATGACCTTGATCTTACTAAATCAGATTAAAACGTTTGTAAAGCTTTAGTACTGTGTTTGGTTTAGAATAAGAGCCTAGTCCCTGACTGTTTGTGTTTCTATTGTGGGGGGAACTACATGCATCCCCTCAGTGTATCTAGAGGATTTTGGTGGTATTGGTGGAAAATTTCCAGAGCTCCTCAAAATTAAATCCCGAATACGGAGGTCCGTTTGGAAACCTGAATTCACTTTGTATTTGAATTAGTCTTTCAGAATCAAAATTATTTTAAATAAAAAATTATTACCTAATTCCACTTAATATCTGTACATGAATCTGAATTTTGTAAAGCTTCTATTTTGCTTTGCATCTTTAACTTTTTTGTCTGACAATTTCAGTGTCTTCATATCATTTTCGTAGTTTTAGTGCAAAGGTACAAACTTGAAAAATTACAGTAAACTAAGGATTGGTTGAAGGATCTGAAAACTAAGCAGGAAAAAAGTGTGCAGACCCTGAAACAAGAAAAATCATGCATTCTGCTCCTGTTCTGCTCCACTCACCTTTGTTCTCTTCATCACCTTTGTCTTCTGTGCTTGCCTTTTGTTGACTGAAATCAACATGACCCGTTATATTTAAGAAACAGGTTATTCAGTCTTACTGTGGACCTTGACCAGAGCAGCCCATCAGTGTGCTCTTGATAGATTACTCTAAAGCTTTTGCTTTGGAAACATCTTAAACACTTTCTACAGCAGGGATATGTGCAGAAAAGAGGTTACATTTATCAATACATCATGCAGCATGGCATGAATCTCATATGTGAGAGGAGGCAAGAACAAGGGTCTCATGAAGTGGATTACATCATCTTCTTTGGGGATGGAGAGGGCATATGTGACATTACCTTACTGATGCTGACCAGAAAATTCCTGACTGTCTGTGTTTCTGGGAGAAGTTGAAACTACAATTAGGTTTGGTATTAAGCCCTGGTTTGGTGACTTAGCCTAGCAGAAGTGACACCATGTTGGGCCTGTGTTTGTTTTTAACACCTTCAACTTACTTTTTTTTTACTCTTCCTTATATATTATCTCAAGGCTGAAAGGATTTCTGTTTAGAAAGTATGAGTATTAGTTCAATTAAATATTTATTGAGCTTTGACTTTCAGGGGAATATAGATAGGCCTGGAAAGGTAAGTTAGGGTCAACCTCCAGGAGGCTTCTTAGGTTAGAGTTTGGACCTTATCCTTGGACAATAAAACCACTAAGTATTTATTCACAGGAACATGTCATAATGATCATGCTATTTTGGGGTATGTAAACTGGAAGCTTTCAAAGGATTAGGAAAGAGAGACTAAATGCAAGAAAAACAAATCATTCTGGGAAGAACCAAGACATATTCTGGAGTGCTGATAAAAGAGGCCTGAGAGACATTAAAAAGGGGAACTGGTGGGACTCAATTACATAGAGAGCTAAAGAAGGGTAAGTAGATAATGAACCTATGTATTTACATTACAGTAAAAAAAAGGGGGGAATTCAGCTAGAGAGCTTCTAACATCCTTTCTATATCTAAAGTTCCATTATTTTCTATCATTCTATTATCTGAAGACGAAAGGAAGAAATATTTTAAATGGGGAAACATTTACAAGAAGAAGATAATGAATTTGGTTTTAGGCTTAAAATCTAAAATCTTGAGAAATCACCCAGTACAGCCTCCTCTCTTGAAGAAGTTATCATTATCTCCATTTTGAGAGTCACCCCGTGGACTTCTCACTCACGTGAGCCAAACAATTTTATTGTTTAACCTAAGTTTGACTTGGTTTTTCTCTTACTGGAAATCAAATGTATAGAAGAAAATTCTAGAAAAAATGCAAATAATAGTTATCTCTGAGTGATAAAAAATACACGATTTAAATTTTTCAGTGTAGAAAATTCCCCAAAATTTCCACCCAAAAAATGTATATTATTTTTATCAGGACCTCAGATGTGATTGGTTTAACACCAGCTAGTCAGTGCAAGAGAATGGAAATACAGGTGCTCACTGTCCTATGAACTAACCGCTCAGGAAGGTATTAGCACATGTAAGTAGAGATTTCTGGTAGACCACTAGAGAAAAACAGAAGCTCAAGAAAGAAAGAGAACAGAGAGCTAAAGATGTCATTTGGAGGAATCTGTATGAAGTGGATGAGTTTTCTGGGAAGACCTGCTTGTAGGGGTAAACTAGGAATATGTTTACAGAGACAATAGATTTCATTAAAAAGTCATTCTTAGATAAGCAATTACTGATGAATGCCATAAGAAAATAATTTAATTCCACTATCATATCTGCTAATCATTCTGTGAGATGCTGACCTACATATACTGAAAAAGGGAAGAAAAGCTAAAAGTTATTCAAACTAATGGGGATAAACTATTATCTTAACCTACACTTCCAAATAACAGAATTTACCCTTTCATGTACACTAATACTCCCATTTCCCTCAACTCCAGTTGTTCAAGATTGACAAGAGGAATAAGCCAAGTGGTTTGTATAATGACAAGGGTCATGTAGGATATATGTTGAAGCAATGAAATGTAATGTAGATTCCTAGTGAGTTTTAATTTTTTCAAAAATGTGTGCTCTTTTTTCTGATTATGAAAGTAATAGATAATTATAAAATATTCAGATAATACAGAAAGGAATGAAGCAAGTGAAAATTACAACACCTACAGAAAACTTCTGTTAACATTTTACTATGTGTGTATCATTTTTTTCCTGTGCATATATAGATTATTCAAGAAAAATTGAATGGTATAATACACATGGCTTTTAGTAACAAGGTAGTTTGATGAAATGACTCTTAAGTCTTCTGCTGAGAATGCTGAGTTTCTCTTTCCTACTGGACAAGAGGAAGATCCTGGCAGTCATCTTGGCCCCATGAGAGGAGCCAGTCTCAGAATGATGCAGACTTCAGGGAAGGCACAGCAGAGAGAAGAAAATAAATGGATCGTTGATGATGTATTGAGTTGTAGAATCAAGCCTGACCTGAAGCCAGTCACCCCGTGGACTTCGCATTCACGTGAGCCAAACAATTTTATTGTTTAACCTAAGTTTGACTTGGTTTTTCTCTTACTTGAAACCAAATGTATAGAAGAAAATTCTGGTAAAAATGCCAATAGTAGTTATCTCTGAGTGATAAAAATACATGATTTTAACTTTTCAGTGTAGAAAATTTCCCAAAATTTCTACCCCAAAAATGTATATTATTTTTATCAGGAAAAAGCCTGAAATACATCGTAAGTGTATATTTTGGCTAGATGGAAATAATCAACAATACCTAATAGTAAATACTTTTATAAAACAAATTTAAAAGTCGCTACTGTATACTAAACCAGGTAGGTATACAAAATCCACCCATAAAGTAGAACAATTTAAGAACACTGATACAGTGCAATATATGAACATATACAAGTCTAAGGCCTTCTTTTCATTAATCTTTTTATCCTTAACATTTATAACAGTGCTTCCTTGACATATGGTAGGTGTTCCATAATAGTTTTTGAATGACTGAATAAAACATGATTGCCTACTAGCTATCCATGCTATTTAAATATACTTCTATTCAGTGGGAATGATTTGATACAAGCAACTGTGGCATAGTGTTTTTATTACAGCTGGAGTTCTTATTTTTTCCAGCTTTTCACTTGGTCCAGGTTTATAGCCTCATTTAAATATTCTCCCAAATTATGGCTTCTTTTTTTATTTCAAATGCTATAATCAAATAATTTGATTTCTGAACTGTCAAGATAAAACCCTGGAAACTGTCTTTTAATTTAATACACACATATATATGTGTGGGCTTGTGTTTTCATGAAGACATAATAGCTTCCCCCTTACTTTGAATTTGCTATTAAAATATTCTTACAGAACTTCCAGGTTGGTGAGCACGTGGAGGTGCTGGGAGAGCTGCATGCCCAGAGAGGGCATGGAAGCTCCATGCCCCTTCCCATACGCCTTGCCCCTTCCCTTACACATCTCTTCGTCTGGATGTTCATCTGTACTTTATCATATCCTTTTATAATGAGCCAATAAACATAGAAAAATATGTATATTCTTAACAAAATCAATGAGGAAAAGTGGAATCTAAATATTTTGCTTTGTTATTGATCTTAATACCTCAGGTAAGAGTCAAGTGTGGTTAAATAGGTGAAGGCTTTGTCGGGCCAACATTTAAGAAATTAAGCAGAAAAACAATGAAACCAGAATTAGATTATGAAACTGAAAGTTAATTCAATGATTTAGATAAGATAGGGTGCAAAAATCATGCAATAGAAGTATGGTAATTTTTTAAGCCCATCCAATTTGTTTCAGGATTTAGCTTGATAACCTGTGGTTTTGTTTTGACCACTTTTTTTTTTTTTGGAAAAGGGTTAGAGAACAGGAACATGACAAAAAAAATCCTGTTTTTTTGCTACTAGTTTGTTCACTTAAAAAGGTGTTCATAGACAAAATTTATTTAATAGGCAATCTTTAAAGAGCAAATCTTATAAACATGTAGAGCATTTTGTAATTTGAATAATCTCAAAGATGGAAACTGTTAACTAACCAACTGGTGAAATATAAAGAGGAAGTGGAGAAAACCTCAGATTTAATTTTGACTTTGGAGTAAGAAGATTTTTGCTGCTTCTAGTTAAAACATGCTGATTCTAGTTAAAGCTTCTGAGTAAATAGCTAGCTCAAAGGAAGGCTAACACATCCTCAGCACAAATAACCTCAGGAGGATTCTTCCAGTAGATAATGCCTTTCAAGAGTTCTAGTCCCCTTCCCTCCTTGATAGGCAGGTGCTCTGTTGTGTTGTTTTCCATAGTATTCTCAGTGCCTAGAACAGTGCTTGGTACATAGTAGGCATATGATAAATAACTGTTGACCAGGTAACTCTTGGAATGCCATCAAAACAAGTTTGTGAAGTTTCTGTATTTAGAGAGTCTCTTAAAATGGAGACACCTGTTCTTTCTTCTCTGCTTCTTTCAACTATCAACAAAAGTAACTGATGAAGTATCACAACTCAGAGCTCTATGTTGGAGCAGAAGAACCAGATCGTTTTTGTGGCTGAAACACAATTAACCATTGGGGAATCATCATTGGTTGTGATATAGATGAAGTAACAATAAATAGTGCCCCAACAATTATTTCAACAAATATTTAAGTGTCCCCAGAATTCCAAAATTTATTAGGCTCTCCTTTTACCCTAACTTTCATGCAAGATTTCCCTAAATCATTCTAAAAAGTTGAAATAGAAAAGAGAACCTAAGACTTCTGAACTCCAAAAGAATTACCCAGACCTAGTCAGAAAGTGGTGGCACTAGGTTTGGAGATGATTGTTCTTGGAAAATAAAGTTAATAAAAGTAAGCTTCTCAGTGCAGTGTTGGGGGGCATCTAGGCTTCTATAGCCTATAGCTAATAGCACAATTAACTATATCAAGGGTGGTTCATTATTAGTGCTAATGGCCTAACTCAAACCCTCTCATATGGGTTTATTATAATCAAATATTTTAGAGACAAGATGTTTATAGTAATGTTAAAATTTCATAAAATTCCTAGAAGATTCTTAGGAATTCATTTCATATGTTGCCTCAGTAGTCAGTCAAGGATTTTTTTTTTAACTTAACATTCTTTGTCAAACCAAGAACTAGTATTCAAGCCCAATATTTGCCATAGTGGATGGAGTTGTTTATTTTAGAGGCAATAAGAGAATATCCCTGAGGGCAACCGGAAGTTTTTAGAAATCTTCAAAGCACAAGCCACAATCCAGTGAAATCCAGAAGCATCTCCCTGAATCTCTCTTCCCAAACAACTTTAATACTGTTCTTCCAACCATGTGTGTCAAAAATTAAAGTATGGGGAAATGACCATTTTCTTGTTTGTCCAAAATTCCTCTGATAACTTTGGAAGTTGGTCAGCAGGAAAGGAGCACCACTCTCTTACAAAGGAGTTTATTCTTTGTGAGGTTGTTGGAGAAGAAAAAGCCTCCATAGGATGTGGGGAAAATGGAAGTTCCTATGGCCAGGATCATCACCTGATCCTAAACTACCTGATGATGTAATTGGCCAACCGCTAGGCTACTGCTTCCACACTGACTGAGTCACTATATGAAGAGCTCTTCCCAGCGCTCTGGGTGGCGGCAGAGTTGGAGGAGGATTGCAGACCTGCAGACTGCTGGATGCAGATGTGATTCTAGTGCTTGACCTATTGCGGAAAGGATAAAGTAGGGTATAAACCCTTTTACCCCAAGGACGTTCCATTGTCATTTCTCAGTCTCACTGACTCCATAGTGAACTTGCCCAGGACTGAAACCCTCAGGCAAGACATGGGAGTAGTTAGACATTTCAAAAACTGTAGAGCATTAGTGGAAGTAACTATAAAGTAACCTGAAGAAAAGAAATGTCCACAGATCTTGGAAAGGGAAATAAGAGAAGCTCTGTATCAGTCCTACTGAGATTTGGCAACCAACAGTGAACTATTGCTAAGGCAACAGGCAGTGCATGGGTCATGCTGTAGGTAATATTCTAGAACAGGACAGAGGTAGGAGACATATCCTGTAGACATCTCTTCCCATTTGACAAAAGCTATTGCATTATTTCCTCTTGTAGGCCTGGTCTTGATAAGTTTTAAGTACTCTGTCATTCTTTCCCTTTCTCAGTATTTTCTCTTCTTCTTAGCCTTCTCATTTCATTATTATTCTATGCTCATGATTGGATACTAACGGGGTCCCTGCTTGCTCCACATGTTATTCATTTAATTTGATTTTCATGCATGGGTTACTGATCAAAAACCCAGGAGAATCAAATGAACAAATAAATGGGAGATCTTGGGGGCACGAATCAGTCACAAAGATTGAGGTGCAGAGTGGTAAGAAGCAGAATACTTAGTCATAGTCAGGAGTCCAAAGGTTCTCAATCAGGACTTCACATCAGAATCACCTGGGGAATATAATTTTTAAAAATATAGATACCAGGGCCCCAGCCAAACTTGTTTAATCAACATCACTGGGACTGGGTCCAAGATCTGTATTTTCTTTTTTCCCAGATTCTGCAGATGATTCTAATACAAATTTCTAGTTAAGAACCACTTATTTAGGGAATAAACTAGAAATTATACATCTGATTCAAGGGCAGGCAGGAATATTAGAGGAGGGCAGAGAATTTTTCTAGAGTCTCAGTGCTTCATGGGGAGAAATGTGGTCTCATTAGAGGAAAAAGGGAACATTGAATCTGGCAACTTCCTTCAGAAATCCATTTTAATAGCTCTTTTCCTTTCAGGACGTTGTTCCTCATGAAGAACCCATTTCTTTTTGGTTTGTCCTTTGTGGAGAAAAGCAAAACTAAAAAACCTGATCACTGTCTTTGTTTCTTAATATATGCACCATGTCTTCTCTCTAAAGCAATTATCAAATACCAGTCAGAAAGTTCATGTTTGGGTGAACCTGGATGAAGTAATTTTCTGGCACATTCAAGAATTAAGCCAATACATTTACTGTATTGTGGATAATTTAGCAAAACTCCAGTGCAGTCATTTAACCATCTCTGAAAACTTCATTTTGAGAAACAATCATAGTTCAGTTCATTTTTCTTCAGAGATGTTATTTTGTAAAGTACAGCTTTTTTTTCTTTTTTTTTTTTTAGCAAATCTTTCACCTTATAGTTTGTGCATTTGGGTGTATTTAAAAAATCCCCTCCTGTATCAAGGTCACAATGATATTCACCTCCATTTTCTTCTAAAAGTTAAATGTCTTTTAAAATTGTTTTCCCTTATACCACTTTTCAAATTCTCATATGTTATTTGAGCCCGACTTGTGATTCAAAGTGTAGGAAGTTGCTGCCCAACACTGAGAAAAACATTTGCATAGCTCCTGTTATAGAATCCAATTAAAATAAAGCATTCAATTGCAGAATAAAATAGGAATGTACAAACAGATAAAAAGGTATAGATAGCAGAGCAGTATCAGCTAATGGCAATATAAATTATCTTAAAGTCTATGTATATTTTCCCTAGAGATACCAAAGAGATGAGGCCTTAAGCCTCGAGAAGAGTGAGCAAATGTGGGATGCGTAGACCAATAGCTGTGATCACACTGTGGATATGCTTATCATATGTTTGTCAAATGTCCAGCAGAGATATGCTTATCATATGTTTGTCAAATGTCCAGCAGAGATATGCTTATCATATGTTTGTCAAATGTCTAGCAGAGATATGCTTATCATATGTTTGTCAAATGTCTAGCAGGGCCGTTTAAGATACCCTTGAGGAAAAGTCACTTTACAGCTCTGTGTCAGGTCTAATAAAAAGGCCAACCACCTCAAAGAAAGTAATCGTTTGATAAAATTCCTAGAAACTGTCCCAGATCTGAACCCCTTCTCTGGCCTCCCATACTTATTACTTCCTCACGCCCTTGTCAGAACTTTGGAACTGGTTGTCAGAATTTGGGCTCTAGCTCTTGCAACTGCTTTATAAACATCTGTTACCCACTGTCTTCTGCCTGCCTCCAGGATTGTGCAGGCCCCCAGGTGTGCCTACCTGTGATGGACTTGACTCTCCTGTATGCCCTGCCTTCTGTAATCGGAATCATAGAGCCTCCCTGTAGGATCCTTCGTACCATCTCAAGCTGATGAGAATAAGCTTCCAATCACAACTTTCCAACAGTTACCTGGGGGAGACTATTAATGTACTGGCAGAGTCTAAACCTTTAGGATACTCTCCATATACTCGAATGGTCTGATTGACAACTGTCCCAGAAAAGGAGGCGTTTCTATTGATATAGAATGATCGGTTTCTGAAGATGTGCCTTGTGTCAGGATAGCCTGGGCTAACAGAACCCCTCTTTGTGGGAGGACCTGTTTTTCTTTCACTAAGTGAATCTGGTAGTTGAGCGGCCCATGGGGATGATTCTGCTGCCCACCCCCAGCAGCTTTCCCTCCTGTCCACTGTGAGAAGCATTGCTGTCACCATGACCTTGCCCGGGATGGGGTGGACCTCACATGGCAGGGGGACCCAGCAGGGTGTGTTCAGCTGCCCTGGCTGGCGGGGCCGGCGGTCCCGTCATTCCTCTCTGCCTTGTGTGCTTCCCCAAGTCTGCCTTCTCAGTAGAGGAGCACAGGCTGCCTCACATTCTTTCATTTCTGCCACTTCCAAATTCTTTCTTCTCTCAATAGCCCCCAAATTGGAGGCCTTGCCATTATTGATCCCCCAAAATACCCTTCTCTCCTATCATCATTGCCCATGGGCTCTCATCTGTGTCCTGCTGTAAAGCCCCCATTTATTAACATTCTACACAGAGGCAGTATTTGTGCCTGGGGAGCTCTTAGGCCTCATAGAACTCATCTGTCACCAAAGTCCCTGCAGCAAACTAGGGCCCTGCTTAGCTTAGCTTTAAGAATTGTGGACCTGGAATTCTCCTCCACTTCCTTCACAGTTTCAGGTGAGCTATTACCACTCCCAGGGTTCCCTGTCTGCTGGTAAATCTCAAACCTGACCAACTCCTGAGTTACAGTTTCTCAAAAAGCCCCACAAGTGTTCTAGTCACTTAGAGTTTACAGCTCTGTCCCGGGTATATAGGCCAGATCAGTTATGAGCAGCACCGTCAGACATGGGGATGTACTCGGTAGCTCTCCCCATCCGATGCAGGAGTGTGTCCATGACCCAGGTGAGGTTCAGCATGCGTGGACCTTCTGCCTGCTGGCCATTCCCCAGTTCTAGTAGAGAGGCATTCACGGAGGCTCCCTAGACGATGTCCCTTTTGAGAGAAACACGGCCTTAGCATAGCCCTTTAGGTGTGCTTCGGAACCCCTGAACCCTTGGCAGGCTTTTTGAGTCCTCCACCATCTGGGACAATATTTATTTTATGCTTGTTGTAGTAGTTTCTTATTGTTGCTGTAACTAATTACCATATACTTCATGGCTTTAAACAACACAGACTTAGTACCTTTCAGTTCTGGAGGTCAGAAGTCCAAAATCCTCCTCAGTGGGCTAAATTCAGGGCGTGAACAGGGCTGGTCTCTTCTGGAGGCTCTAGGGAACCTGTGTCCTCATCTTCTCCATCTTCTGCAGGCTGCCCACTTTCCTTGGCCTGTGATCCCCTTCCTTTATATTCAAAATAGCAATGTTCCAAGTCCCTGGTCCTCCTTCTATAGCCACATCTCCCTCTGACCGCAGTTTAGGAAGGTTCTCCACTTTCAAGGATGTGTATGATTAGATTAGGTCCCCTGGGTGATCCAGAATGACCTCCTCACCTCAAGGTCCTTCACTTCATTACATATGTGCTTTGTGTACCTTTTCCCAAGTCTCTTTTGTCATGTATGATAACACGTTCACAGGTTCTGGAGGTTAAGGCATGGACACTTTTGGAGGACCATTATTCAGCCTCCACATGTATTTTCATAGGAACAACACACAAGATTATTCATAAATGAAATGAATGCCATTCTGTAAGAGCATAATTGCCCCTAGTGTATGTTTTCCCATATTTTTGGTACCTAGCATTTAGCTCAGTGCCCTGCATATAGTCAGTGCTCAACAGAGCTTCGTTTATAAGAATAGCATGCCCAGTCTTGGGGTGGGGGCTTAAGTTCTGTCTGTGTGTGTGCTGGGGACAGGGAAGGTTCATGGTAGCAGGCAAGGTAATAATACAAGCTGCAGTCGGTTGTTCAGACTTATGGACAAGCTGGTCTGGTTTGGCATGATTTCTGGTAAAGGAGGCAATGAACCAATATGCTAAAAAGTAAGCAAACTGATGGAATAAGAGGAAAAGCTGAAGATTTGGTGGCCAAAGTGCTGATAGAGAGCAATTGTGATCTAAAGCGGACTTGAAGAGTGAGACCTCCACACTGGTCAAAACTTCTAGTCAAGGAGAGCTGTTCTTCTAATGACAAACATCTTTTGTTTACTTGAGCAAGTCGTTCTCACCTTTCTGTCTGAAATATAACTTTGCCAGTAAAGTATTCTTAGCAGATTTCTTTTTCTTTCTGCACTTTGAATATGTCAACCCATTTTCCCCTGGACTGCAAGGTTTCTGTGCAGAAATCTGCTGATAGCTTAATGCAGGCTCCCTTCTATGTGAGGACTTTTTTTCTTCTACTCTGCTTCTAAAATTCTGTCTTGATTCTCAACAGTTTTGTTGTAATGTGCCTTGAAGAATATCATTTTGGGTTGAAATTTTGGGGTGATAAATTAGCTTCATGAACTTGGATATTCAAATGTCTCAGCTTTGGGAAGTTCTCAGTCATTATTTCTTTAAGTTTTCTACTCCTTTCTCTGGGACTCCAATAATCCTAGATCGTTTCATTTAACAATGTCTCATAATTCACATAGACTGTCTTCACTCTTTCTATTGTTTTTTCTTTTTGCTCCTCTGATTGTATAACTATCTTTTAGTTAACTCTTTCTCTGCTTGGTTGAGTCAGCTGTTGAAACTCTATTGAATTCTTCAGTCAGTATGTTCTTCAACTCTAGGATTTCTGTTTTTCTTTTTTACTGGTTTCCATTTTTTTTGTTGAACTTCTCATTTTGTTCATATATTGTTTTCCTAATTTCATTAGCTGTCTTTGTAGTTCACTGAATCTTTAAGAGGATTATTCTGAACTCTTTGTCAAGCAGTTCATAGATCTCCATTTCTTTATTGTCAGTCACTAGGGAATTATTGGTGTCTTTTGTTAGAACTGTGTTTCCTTGATTACTCATGATCCTGTGGCCTTGCACTGGTGCCTATGCATTTGAGGAAGTGGTCACTTCTCCCAGTCTTTACAGACTGACTTTGGCAGGCAAAGCCCTTCACCAGTCAGCCCATGCAGAAATTGTGGGTGGGCTGTCTGGTTGTGTCCATGGGCAGGCTTGCTGCTGAATTCCTTGGGTAGGCAGGTCTCATGCCTAGGTCAGCAGGTAAGCAGGCTTGGTGTTGGGTAAAGGGGAACCAGCCTGGTGCCTGGGGGAATGGGGGTGGGCCTGGGGCCTAGGCTCACTGGGGCAGGCCAGTTGCTTGAGTCTGCATTGATGGGCCTAGAACCTGGGTCTGCATGGGTAGACCTAGATTTTGGGTCCAAAGAGGCCAAACAGGTGCCAGGGAGCACTGGGGTGAACCTATTACCTAAATCAGCAGGGATTGATCTGGTAGTGGGACAGAATGGGAACATGATTTCACACAAGTTGGTTTGGAGTCTGGGGCCATAGGAGTCATCCTCTTACCTGGGACCTCAGTGGCTAGCCTGGAAGTTGGTTCTCTGGGTCCACATTGGTGCTTGTGTGGATTGAGAGCCTGGGTCCATGGAGCCAACCTTGAGGCTAGGGCCTTGGAGGCTGGCCTAGTGATGGGGCAGACTAGGATCCTGGGTCTGTAGCAGCCCATCTGCAGTCCAGGTCCACAGGGATCAGCATAGTACTGGGGTGGGCTGGAGGCTTGGGGCCATAAGAGCTGGCCTGGTGCTTGGATGGACTGAAAGTCTGGGTCCATGGTAGTCAGCCTGGTGCTAGACCCAACCAGGAGACTTGGTGTGTGGGTGCCCACTTAGAGATGGGTTCATGGGAGCTGTTGGGGAATCAGGAGACACAGGAGCTACCCAGGGCTGTGGGAGGTGGTTGATGATGGGATGTGCAGAGAGCCTGGGTGCATAGGATCCCACCAGGGGCCTGGTGTTGCTGGGCAGCTGCATCTGGGGAGGTCTCTCCCTGCACGGTCTCTCCCTGCAAGGTGAGACCTCAACCTGGACAGGGGAGGGTTCTTGACTCTGAATAAGAAATAATTCTCTAGCAGGTCAGAGAGTGTAGGTAAGGAAGGAATTCATTAAAGGGAGAGTAGCAGGGAATGGCAGCTGCCTTGCAGGCAGCAGAGAGCAAGGAAGCTCAAGTAGGACAGAGAGTGAAGACTTGTGCTATAGTCTGGAAAATAGAATGAAATAACAAAGTGACAAAGATGTTTACTACTGGAAGAGTGCAGAGACAAAATGCAGTAAGTTGAGCAGTGAGAAGTCTTTATTTAAAAAGTACACACTGGAAGAAAGGGGAGTGCAGGCAACATCAGAGAGGGGGCCCCCTTAAAGGCTTAGGATTCTGTCTCTTAAGGCTTTCAAGAATGGGGCAAAGGACAGGGGTTGGGGCTTGTTGGTCCAGGCTTGACTTGTGGTGTCATGAGTCTCTTTCTGGTGAGAGACATTATGTCACTATCCACAGTCAGTCCTCTAGGTAATTTTGCAGGATAAACTTAACACAAGGAATTTGTTGATCCAATTCTTCTCCAAGATAGTGTTTTCCCTTAAGCACTGGGAACATATCAGTTAAGATTGCTTGCCCTGCCTTATGATAGAGTGGATTATTGTCTGGTACCTAAAGAATATGCTAGGAATCATATCTCCTAACTCCCTGGTTTTTAAAATGGAATCTTAGCTTTAAGATGGAGTACCTCCTGTTCTTCCTATACTGTTTACATCATGGCATTTTTCATCATAGGCATGATGCTTGTTGCATGTCCCTGTCCTACTTCACTGGGGCCATGGAAGCTTCCTGGGGCAGCTTCCCTACCATCCTCAGTGGCACCCAGGTGGTCCATGGGCCTGGATTCATAGGAGCCTTCTGGGAGCCTGGAGCCATGGGGATCCACTAGGGCCACTGGAGCCTGCAGACACTGGGGTGAGCCCAGGGCCTGGGTTTGATGGGACCTGCAGAGAGCCACCTAAGGCTGCAGAGCTGACTGGCTGCTGGGGCAGGATGGCTGGGGTCCACAGTGAAGTCACATACTTACTTCACTCTCCTTCTCTCGTAGGTAGGGTATCTTGGCTGTCCAGGCCTGGAGGAAGGGTGATGGGAATAATGTGGATATATCTTCCCTACCATCCTCAATGTATCTTTTCTTATTTCCATGCTTCTCCTAGGTTCTGTAACCCATCACCTGGAATCTTTGGCTCTTGTGAAGATTTTTTCATACATGGATAGTTGTTCAAATTGATGCTTCTGGGAGGAGATTAGCATTAAAAACTCCTATGCTGCAAATTTTGCCAATGCCACTCCTATCTTGGATCATGTTTATTGTTTTACTCTGACAATCTCTATCTTTTAATTGGTGCATTCAGAGCATTGACATTCAGAACAATTACAGATATGGTTGGATAACCATTACTACAGGTTGATATGTTTTCTATCTATTGCCATTTCTTCTTCTGTCCTTTGTAGCTTTAACTGACCACTTTTTATCATTCTCTTTCCCTTCCTTTCTTAGCATATCAGTTATACTTCTATTGTACTTTTTAAAGTGTTTGCCCTAGAATTTGCAGTATACATTTACAACAAATCCAAGTCCACTTTCAAATAATACTATACCTCTTCATGGGAAGTGGAGGTACCTTACAATAACAATGTAATTATAATTTTTCCCTCCTGTCCTTTGTATCATTGTTATCACTGATTTTATTTATTTACATATTGTAACTCCAGGGGGAAAATCCAGGGGCAAAATACCTTTGAAACCAAAATCAGTCAAAGGGAGAAACAAAGTGGGAGAAACCCATTTATTTCTTACAAGCAGTTCACTTTTGTTCTCCCATGTCTCTAGTGAACTGGCTGCAGAAGAAGAGGCCCCCATCCAACCTTTCCAGTCCATATAAGCCCTCACTCACCCTTGTAATTACCTATTGATATATAGATGGACTACTTCTCTCCTCCCCTTGGGAACACCTATTGACATTGAGATGCACTAAAGCCAGGTGAGAGATTCTGGAAATATTGCAGTTTTACCCACAGCACCCCCTCCAGAAATCTCGCCTCACAATCTACTTGTTCCCCGTCTTCTGCAATGGCTCCTGTGCAAGATAACTGGAGCATTGTAACCAGACTAATAACATACAATATCAACAGCAATAAAATCGTGATAATCCTTAAGCTCGAAGATTCAGCTAGTTTTCAAAGTCTTATGCAGATTAAGTCCATAGCTCTCCCATTCCACAGGCAGTCAGTAGCTGAACAGGTAGGGAGTCCAGAGCAATCATTATGCAGCAACTGCAGCCAGGGGGTGTATCCAGGCCACAAAGACTGTAGAAGAAAATAACCTTGACATGTTTTAATGACACCAGCATAGGCAAATCTTGTCCATCAGGTAGGATGCATGCAAGAGAGTGGTCCTGTGATAGGACAGTGGCAGGAGAGGGATCTTGTCCTGGTCTAGTATACCAGACTTTCACCCCCCTCCCTGTAGGAGTTATGGATGGGTCAATATGTGGGGCTATGGGAGGTACATGCACTGGCCATAAAGATAAAACAAAACTTCCCTGTAAAATGCTCTTATCTCCTGGACAATTTGAGTATACTACCATGATTTTGGGGAGCCACTCTGCTGTTATTCCAGGAATTTGTAGGAGGCCATCTTCCAGGCTTTTTACCCAAGGAGCCAGAAGGACAAGTCATTGCTGGTCCATGTGTCAAAATGTCCAAGGCCACGTCCACTCAACAATGTCTCCAGGGTTGAATGCAGTACAAGCTGGTAGGAGGATGTTGTTCTGCTGGCCATATCCTGGCTTCAATAACTCCTCTTTGGTTTGCACATACAGTTGTATAGGAGAGGCAGCAAGGTGTGTGGGCATGTCCACAGGGCTCAAGGCTCCTTTTCAGGGCTTCTCTCAAATGCTGTAGGACTGTCCATAAACAAACTGACCAGTCCAGTAGACAATTGGTGTCTGACTTCAGGCCAGATTTCAACAAACTATTGTGCCTCTCTATCATGCCTGCCCCAGTAGGGTTATATGGTACACAAAACTTCCACTTTATTCCTCATTGCTTCACCCATTCTTGTAATGCGTGTCCATTAAAGTGGGTGCCTTGATCTCTTTCAATCACCTGAGACCAGCCATAGGCTGCAAAGAGACCGTCTAGGCCCCTTTTGGTGCAGGAAAAGCAACCCACAGTCCAGTAGCTGTGTCCACACAAGTCATGGCATACCAATATCCTTCTGATATGGGCAGAGGCCCAATATAGTCTATCTGCTACCTGACAAGGGGCATCAGCTCTGTTACTATTGTCCCATGTTTCTGCGGGACTCAGTGTAAATTCCTCTTGGAGCACACAAGCACTCCTTCCGGGCTCTGCTGACTTCTACAAAGGTCAAAGGCAAGCCCCACTGATGGCTACAGCCCACATTGTCTTTTGCCCTGTGTGCAACAAATGCTAATGTAACCATAGGGCCGCATCAGAGGCAGGCTTTCCTTCTAGGCAATGCACCTGGGCCAGGGTGTCTGCTTCATCATTCCCTGGGGATGCCAAAGACAATGGCCAGTCACATGATATATGGTGACTGTCTTAGTCTGTCCAGAGGCCCATAGGTCTTGCCGCAACTCTTGCCCCCAAAGGGGCCAGTGACCAACCATCCAGTTGGTATGGTACCATGTTGGTAGCCACAGGGTCAGGCCCTGATAGGAGGCCCTACTGTCAGTGCAGAAAACTCTAGGGGAGGGCTCCTGGGTGATCACAAGCCATACTGCCTGAAACTCAGGCCATTGGCTGCTCTTTTCTCCATCCTCTATCCATATTTTCTCAGTTTTCAGATGGAATACCACAGCCCTCCACTTTGTGGGCTGCCCATGACTGGATATGTCTATATACCAAGCATCTTCAGGTATAGGGGCTTTTCCTTTCTGATAAGGACTCTCGGCTACCAATGGCTCAAAACCAAGTTCTTCCTGCTTTCCACTGGCATACGTCACTAGCCCCAAAAAGCATTGGAGTTCTCCACTTAAGGGGCTAGTAGAGAGGGTGCTACACTGCTGTTAATATGCATCCAGTTTGGCCAGTGTAGTTGTCTGTACCACACCACTCCATGGTCTTTGAGTCCAGTCTCACACCTACCCCATGATGGGAGGTAGTTATTACTTGGTCAGAGCTGTTCTGGTGATGGGCTCTGTAGCCAAGAAGGAGTGCTGCACCCAGCCAGTTGCTTCTCTATCAAGGTATACCAGACCTCTGCCCCTTTCCATAGTTGTGACCAGAATCCAATAGGTTGGCATGTACTGTTCCTTACTTTCCTGTGCTATGTCAATAGAGAAGAAAGCATTAGCAAGGTCCGCAACATAAAGATACGTCCCTAGTACATGACTGAGGGTGTCCATAAGGGCTGCTATAGAGGGGACAGCAGCATGCAAAGGGGGTGTGACTTTACTCAGTTTCCTGTAACCTATGATGATACACCAGGAGTCATCTGGCTTTTTCACTGGTCACACTGGGGAATTAAAAGGACTATGAGTGGGCTTTATGATGACCACCTTCTGCAACTCCTGTAGAGTTTCTCCAATTCTGCTGTGCTCCCCAGGGAATTTATACTGCTTAGTATTTGTCACTCGCTGAGGTACAGGCAGAGCTACAGGTGGGTCCTTAGCATTTCCCCTCAGAACTGCCTTTACCACACATACCCTCAGTCTGAACTCACCTGCAGTGGTCTGTAACCACAGGTTCTGCAGGATATCCACCCCCCAAATATATTCAGGGATGGGAGAAATTTACACAGTGTACTCCTTGTGGGGTAAATGCCCTATTCCCAATGGGATGTGGGCTTTCTTCATTGCCTTACCCCTATAGCCATCTATATATGCTATATATAGTAGGGGTCCTGGGAAGACACTCAAGGTTGCCATAAATCAGAGAACTTTCAGCTCCTGTCCACCAGTGCCAGGACACATTATACATTCAGAGGGGACCAATGAACTGCTAATTCTACATGTGGCAGCCAGTCCCCAAAGGTGGGGACCTTGACCCTCCCCCCTTGGTCAAACCATGATGCCCAATCATCATCCTGTTGGGGGGAAGTCTTGCAGGGAGACTTGCCAGACATGAAGCTTTGACTCTGGCTTCCGTGTCCTGGGCCTTAACGGCTGGAACTGCTGCTCTGGCTTTAATTGGTGCCACAGTTCTAATAAGGTCCTATTGGGCTGCCCATCAAGTTTTTCTTTCACTACCATGGTCTTTATCAAATCAACCCACATCTGGGTCCTTGAGACCTTCACAGCACTTTCCACTATCTTGAGGAAAAGAGCTGCTACACGGCCTCTAAGGAGCCTTCTATCTCACAGAGGGCTAATTCCTCAGCTTCTAGTGTCTCCACCCTTCCCCAATTCTGGGGAAGGCCCCACTCCTCTAGGAGGTGCTTTACCCTAGACCAATTCCCCACTAGGGGCTCCCCAATTGGAAGCCCCACAGATAGGGGGCTCCTGGGTGAAGCTGCATCTTTTATGGCTGCAACCACTGTGGCCTCCCCACTATCCACAGGGGCAGGTTCCTGGTATCTTCCCACCATCTCTAGGGTCAGCCCACCCAAGGGTAGCACCCATGTAAACAGATTTTGGGTTCAGAGGTCCTTACTACCACCAGATGTAACTCTGGGAGGAAAGTCCCAGGTCAAAATACCTTTGAAACCAAATTCAGTCAAAGGGAGAAATAAAGTGGGAGAAACCCGTTTATTTCTTACAAGCAGTCCACTTCTGTTCTCCCATCTCTCAGGACCCAGTTGCAGAAGAGGCTCCACCTAAACTCTTCAGTCCAGATAAGCCCTTGCTTGTCCTTGTAATTACCTCTTGATATGGAGATGGACTACCTCTCTCCACCCCTTGGAAACACCTATTGATATGAAGATGTACTAAAGCCAGGTGAGAGATTCTGGAAATATTATGATTTTACCTATATATATATACACACACACACGCACACATATACAAACATACACACACACACACATAAGCATATAGAGTTGAATATAGTGTTGCTTTTATGATTTTGGAAAACTTATCTGTTAGATCAATAAGAATAAGAAAAATAAGTTTTAATTTTACCTTTACTTGTTTCTTCTCCAATGCTTTTCCTTTCTTTATATAGATATGAGTTTCTGATATATACAATTTTGCTTCTCTCTAAAAACCTTTTTTAACCTTTCTTGTAAAGCAGCTCTATTGACAACAAATTCTCTTAATTTTTGTCTGGGAAAGTCTTTATTTCTCTTTCATTTTTGAAGAATAATTTTGCAGGCTACGGAATTCTAGGTGCTAAGATTTCTTCTCTCAACGCTTTAATTTATTCTTGCTTTATTGCTCCACTTTATTCTTGCTTGCGTGGTTTCTGAGAAGTCAGGTGTAGTTTTTATTTTGGCCCTATATAGGTGTGGGTAAAATTGTAACATTTCCTCCAGAATATCTCGCCTATCAGTAGGTGTTCAGAGGTGGAAAGAAGTATGGCTTTAGTGCATCTGCATCATTCCTCAAGGGTGGAGAGAAGTTCATCTCCATTATCAATGGGTTACATGGGCAGGGAGGGCGTATCTGTACCGGAGAGGTGAGGGGAGTGCCCATTTTGCTTCTGCTGGAGCAGGAAAAAGAGATGGCCTGGGACTGCAGTTCATGAGTAATAAACGGATTTTAAGCTTTATTTCTCCCTTTGACTGATTTTGGTTTTTAGTGGTATTTTGCCCTGGGATTTCCTCTCCCCATACTTACAACAGGTAAAGTATTTTTGCCCCCTCTGGCTTCTTTCATAATATTTTCTTTATTTTTTATTTTCTGTAGTTTGAAAATGATATGCAAGTTTGGTGTTCCCTGAGCTTCCTGGATCTATGGTTTGGTGTCTGACATTAATTTGGGGAAATTCTTAATCATTACTGTTGAAAATATTTCTTCTGTTCATTTTTCTCTTTCTTCTTCTGGTATTCCCACTACACAAATGTTACAACTTTTGTACTACCCCGACAGTTCTTGGATATTCTGTGGGTTTTTTTGAGGCTTTTTTTCTCTTTGCTTTTCACTTTTAGAGGTTTCTATTAGCATAACTTTAAGCTCAGAGATTCTTCCTCTGTTTATTTCCAGTCTCCTAGTAAGTCTATCAGAGGCATTCTTCATTTCTGTTACGGTGTTTTTTATTGCTACCATTTCTTTTTTGTTTTCTTAGAATTTCTATCTCTCTGCTTAATATTGCCCATCTTTTCCTGCATGCTGTTTTCTTTTTCCATTAGAGCCCTTAGCATATTAATGATAGTTGTTTTAAATTCCCAGTCTGATAATTCCAACATCTCTGCTGTATCTGAATCTGGTTCTGAGGCTTTCTCTGTCTCTTCCACCAGTGTTTTTTGCTTTTTAGTATATCTTGTAATCTTTTTGATAACTGGGCATGATGTACTGGGTGAAAGGAGCTACTGTAAATAAGCATTCAGTAATGTGGTAGAAAGGTGGAGAGGAAGGGAAGAGTTTTGTAGTCCCATGATTAGGTCTGTCTTTTAGTGTGCCTGTGCCTGTGGACTGTGAATTTCACCTGTGCTTCTAAGCCTTCCCCCCATAACCTTAAGTGGGACAGGATGGCTAGTTGGGGCTGGAGGTGGGTATTTTTCTTCCCCCAGGCCCAGTAGGCTCTGATAAAACCCTTGTCAGTTACTCTCTCCTACTCCTGAAGGCAGACCTTGCTAACAACAGAATGCTCTGGTACATTTCAAAATGTTTTCTTTCTCCTCCTCCTTCCAGAAGCAAGGTGGGAGGAGGGTATGGGATTTTTCTCCAATACTCACTGTGAGAATCTGATAGAGATCCAGGAGGCACATCTCACAAATGTGTGGGAGCCCCCAGTGACTGGGTCCCCCTGGAGTTTTTAACTCTCAGAGTTGTCCACACTGAGTCCCCAGCAATTTGTCATTTACAGTTGCAGTTTCCCTATTCTGACAAAAGTTGCTGCTGTAGTAAGTTGTCATTCTCTTTGTCTATTGGTCTCTCCAATTTTGGGAGCAGCGTTTTTGCTCCGTGTAGGTAAAATTGCAGTATTTCCAGAATCTCTCACCTGACCTTAGTGCAACTCCAGATCAATAGGTGCTTCCAAGGGGTGGAAAGAAGTAGCCATCTCCATATCAATAGGTTATTACAAGGGTAAACAAGGGTTTATCAGGACCGGAGAGGGTGACTGGGGGCCTCTTCTGCAGCCATGTAGCAAGAGACACGGGAGAGCAAAAGTGGACTGCTTATAAGAAATAAGCGGGTTTCTCCCACTTCATTTCTCCTTTTGACTGATTTCAGTTTCAAAGGTATTTTGCCAGGGATTTTTCCCTGGGAGTTACACACTGTAACCTCAATTCTCTTGGATCTCAGCACAGTTGTTAATTTTTCAGTTTGTTCAGTCTTTTCCTCGTTATTAGGATGGAGTGGCAACTTCCAAGCTTCTTATATGCTGGACTGTAAATCAGAAGTCTCCTATTTACCTTTTCATCACTGAAACATGAAAAGACTCGGTGATTGTTTATAAATCATTGCTAGGTTCTCATCTGTTCCTGGTTTACCCTGTTATTTCATTGGGGGTCCCAGAAATTAAAAGTCAATGAGTGCATCTTCTAATGACAGAATGTCCCCCATTCAAAAATATGAAAATATAAATAGCTGGAATGGCTTGATCAGTCCTCCAGTTTCTAATACTAGTTCCCCAGTCTGTCATCCAGTCATTCCACCCCTCTTCCTTTTGGTTCTTAATCTGATCCCTCTTCAATTCCAAGATATAACCCAAAAATTCTCATTAGTTTATCCTATTTTCAAAGATGCTTGTTTTTTTCTTTTCACCATACTTATGGTTTTGTACACTGTTTTTTTTTGGTATCATTAATCTACAATTACATGAGTGACATTATGGTTGCTAGACTCCCCCCATCATCAAGTCCCCACCACATATCCCATTACAGTCACTGTCCATCAGCATATTAACAAGATGTAGAATCACTACTTGTCTTCTCTGTGTTGTACTGCCCTCCCCATGCTCCCCACCCCCTACATTATGTCTGCTAATTGTAATGCCCCCTTTTCACCCTTATCCCTCCCTTCCCACCCACCCTCCCCTGTCACTTTCCCTTTGGTAACTGTTAGTCCATTCTTGGGTTCTGTGATTCTGCTGCTGTTTTGTTCCTTCAGTTTTCCTTTGTTCTTATACTCCACATGTGAGTGAAATCATTTGATACTTGTCTTTTTCAGCCTGGCTCATTTCACTGAGCATAGTACCCTCTAGCTCCATCCATGTTGTTGCAAATGGTAGGATTTTTTTTCTTCTTATGGTTGAATAATATTCCATTGTATATATGTACCACATCTTCATTCATCTACTGATGGACACTTAGGTTGCTTCCATTACTGGCTATTGTAAATAGTGCTGCAATAAACATAGGGGTGCATATGTCTTTTTCAAATTGGGCTGCAGCATTCTTAGGGTAAATACCTAGGAGTGGAATTCTTGGGTCAAATGGTATTTCTAGTTTTAGTTTTTTGAGAAACCTCCATACTGCTTTCCACAATGGTTGAACTAATTTACATTCCCACCAGCAGTGTAGGAGGGTTCCCCTTTCTCCACATCCTTGCCAACATTTGTTGTTGTTTGTCTTTTGGATGGTGGCCATCCTTACTGGTGTGAGGTGATATCTCATTGTGGTTTTAATTTGCATTTCTCTGATGATTAGCGATGTAGAGCATCTTTTCATGTGCCTGTTGGCCATCTGAATTTCTTCTTTGGAGAAGTGTGTGTTCACATCCTCTGCCCTTTTTTTAATTGTCTTATTTGCTTTTTGTTTGTTGAGGTGCATGAGCTCTTTATATATTTTGGATGTCAACCCTTTATTGGATATGTCATTTATGAATATATTCTCCCATACTGTAGGACACCTCTTTGTTCTATTGATGGTGTCCTTTGCTGTACAGAAGCTTTTCAGCTTCACATAGTCCCACTTCTTCATCATTGCTTTTGTTTCCCTTGCCCGGGGGATATGTTCATGAAGAAGTTGCTCATGTTTATATTCAGGAGAGTTTTGCCTATGTTTCTTCCTAAGTTTGTGGTTTCATGACTTACATTCAGGTCTTTGATCCATTTTGAATTTACTTTTGTGTATGGGGTTAGACAATGATCCAGTTTCATTCTCTTACATGTGGCTGTCCAGTTTTGCCAGCGCCAGCTGTTGAAGAGGCTGTCATTTCCCCATTGTATATCCATGGCTCCTTTGTCATGTATTAATTGACCATATGTGTTTGGGCTAATATCTGGACTCTCTATTCTATTCCACTTGTCTGTGGGTCTGTTCTTGTGCCAGTACCAAATTGTCTTGATTACTGTGGCTTTGTAGTAGAGCTTGAAGTTGAGAAGCGAGATACCCCCTGCTTTATTCTTCCTTCTCATTATTGCTTTGGCTATTTGGGGTCTTTTGTGCTTCCATATGAATTTTAGAACTATTTATTCCAGTTCGTTGAAGAATGCTGTCAGTATTTTGATAGGCATTGCATTGAATCTGTAGATTGCTTTACGCAGGATGGCCATTTGAAAATATTAATTCTTCCTACCCAAGAGGATGGGATAAATTTCCATTTGTTAGTGTCCTCTTTAATTTCTCTTAGGAGTGTTTTGTAGTTTTCAGGGTATAGGTCTTTCACTTCCTTGATTAAGTTTATTCCTAAGTATTTTACTCTTTTTGATGCAATTGTGAATGGAATTGTTTTCCTGATTCTCTTTCTGCTAGCTCATCGTTAGTGTATAGGAAAGCAACAGATTTCTGTGTGTTAATTTTGTATCCTGTAACTTTGCTGAACTCAGATATTAGTTCTAGTAGTTTTGAGTAGAGTCTTTAGGGTTTCTTATGTATAATATCATGTCATCTGCAAATAGTGACAGTTTGACTTCTTCTTTACCAATCTGGATGCCTTGTATTTCTTTGTTCTGTCTGATTCCCATGGCTAGGACCTCCAGTACTATGTTGAATAACAGTGGGGAGAGTGGGCATCCCTGTCTTGTTCCTGATCTTAGATGAAAAACTTTCAGCTTCTCACTGTTAAGTATGATGTTGGCTGTGGGTTTGTCGTACATGGCCTTTATTATGTTAAGGTACTTGCCTTCTATACCCAGTTTGTTAAGAGTTTTTATCATAAATGAATGTTGAATTTTGTCAAATGCTTTTTCAGCATCTATGGAAATGATCATGTGGTTTTTGTCCTTCTTTTTGTTGATGTGGTGGATGATGTTGATGGATTTTCGAATGTTGTACCATCCTTGCATCCCTGAGATGAATCCCACTTGATGATGGTGTACAATCCTCTTGATATATTTTTGAATTCAGTTTGCTAGTATTTTGTTGAGTATTTTTGCATCAATGTTCATCACGGATATTGATCTGTAATTTTCTTTTTTGGTGGGGTCTTTTCCTGGTTTTGGTATTAGAGTGATGCTGGCTTCATAGAATGAGTTTGGAAGTATTCCCTCCTCTTCTATTTTTTGGAAAACTTTAAGGAGAATGGGTATTATGTCTTCTCTATGTGTCTGATAAAATTCAGCAGTGAATCCATCTGGTCCAGGGATTTTGTTCTTGGGCACTTTTTTGTTTACCGATTTAATTTCATTGCTGGTAATTGGTCTGTTCAGATTTTCTGTTTCTTCCTTGGTCAGTCTTGGAAGGTTGTATTTTTATAGGAAGTTGTCCATTTCTTCTAGGTTTTCCAGCTTGTTAACATATAGATTCTCATAGTATTCTCTAATAATTATTTGTATTTCTGTGGGGTCTGTTGTGATTTTTCCTTTCTCATTTCTGATTCTGTTGATGTGTGTAGATTCTCTTTTTCTCTTAATATGTCTGGCTTGTGGTTTATCTCTTTTGTTTATCTTCTCAAGGAACCAGCTCTTGGTTTCATTGATTTTTGCTTTTGTTTTATTCTTCTCAATTTTATTAATTTCTTCTCTGATCTTTATTATGTCTCTCCTGCTGACTTTGGGCCTCATTTGTTCTTCTTTTGCCAGTTTCAATAATTGTGACTTCAGACTCTTCATTTGCGATTTTTTTTTCCTTCTTTAAATAGGCCTGGATTGCTACATACTTTCCTCTTAGAACTGCCTTTGCTGTGTCCCACAGAAGTTGGGGCTTTGTGTTGTTGTTGTCATTTGTCTCCATATATTGCTTGATCTCTGTTTTGATTTGGTCATTGATCCATTAATTATTTAGGAGCATTTGTTAACCCTCCATTTGTTTGCGAGCCTTTTAGTTTTCTTTGTACAATTTATTTCTAGTTTTATATCTTTGTTATCTGAGAAGTTGGTTGGTAGAATTTCAATCTTTCTGAATTTACTGAGGTTCTTTTTGTGCCCTACTATGGGGTCTATTCTGGAAAATGTTCCATGTGGACCTGAGAAGAATGTGTATCCTGTTGTTTTTGGGTGTAGAGTTCTGTAGATGTCTGTTAGGTCTGTCTGTTGTAGTGTGTTGTTCAGTGCCTCTGTGTCCTTACTTATTTTCTGTCTGGTTGATCTGTCCTTTGGAGTGAGTGGTGTGTTGAAGTCTCCTAAAATGAGTACATGACATTATATTTCCTCCTTTAATTCTGTTAGTATTTGTTTCATATGTGGAGTTGCTCCTGTATTGGGTGCATAGATATTTATAATGGTTATATCCTCTTATTGGACTGACCCCTTTATAATTATGTAATGTCCTTCTTTATCTCTTGCTACTGTCTTTGTTTTGAAGTCTATTTTGTCTGATATAAGTACTGCAACACCTGCTTCTGTCTCCCCATTATTTGCATGAAAAATCTTTTTTTCCGTCTCCTCCTTTTACTCTGTGCATATCTTTGGGTTTGAGGTGAGTCTCTTGTGAACATCATATGGATGGATCTTGCTTTTTTATCCATTCTATTACTCTGTGTCTTTTGATTGGTGCATTCAGTCCATTTACATTTAGGGTGATTATGGATAGATATGTACTTGTTGCCATTGCAGGCTTTGGATTTGTGGTTATCAAAGGTTCAAGGGTAGCTTCTTTACTATCTAACTGTCTAACTTAACTCTCTTATTAAGCTATTATAAACACAGTCTGATGTTTCTTTATTTCTCTCCATTCTTATTCTTTCTCCTCCATTCTTTATATGTTAGGTGTTTTATTCTGTATTCTTTTGTGTTTTCTTTGACTGTTTTTGTGGACAGTTGATTTCATTTTTTGCCTTTAGTTAATATTTGTTTGGTCTGTTTTCTTTGCTGTGATTTTCTCTGGTGACATCTATTTAGTCTTAGGGGTACTTCCATCTGGAGCAGTCCTTTTAATTTACCCTGTAGAGAGTTTTGTGGGAGGCAAATTCCCTCAACTTTTGTTTGTCTGGAAATTGTTCAATCCCTCCATAAAATTTCAATGATAATCGTGTTGGATACTGTATTCTTGGTTCAAGGCCCTTTTGTTTCATTGCGTTAAATATATCATGCCATTCTCTTCTGTTCTCTAAGGTTTCTGTTGAGAAGTCTGATGATAGCCTGATGGGTTTTCCTTTGTAGGTGACCTTTTTTCTCTCTCTGGCTGCCTTTAATACTCTGTCCTTGTCCTTGATCTTTGCCATTTTAATTATTAGATGTCTTGGTGTTGACCTCCTTGGGTCCCTTGTGTTGGGAGATCTGTGGGCTTCCATGGTCTGAGAGACTGTTTCCTCCCCTAGCTTGTGGAAATTTTCAGCAATTATTTCTTTAAAGACACTTTCTATCCCCTTTTCTTTCTCTTCTTCTTCTGGTACCCCTATAATGCAAATATTGTTCTGCTTAGATTGGCCACACAGTTCTCTGAATATTCTTTCATTCCTAGAGATTATTTTATCTCTCTCTGCTTCAGCTTCTCTGTATTCCTGTTCTCTGCTTTCTATTCCATTAAAAGTCTCTTGCACCTCATCCAGTCTGCTCTTAAGCTATTCTATCAATTGTTTCATTTCTGTTATCTCCCTCCTGACTTCATCCCTTAGCTCTTGCATATTTCTATGCAGGTCCATCAGCATGGTTATGACTTTTATTTTGAATTCTTTTTCTGTAAGCTTGGTTATATCTACCTCACCAGGCCCTCTCTCTGGCATTGTCTGAGTGATTTTTGACTGGACCAGATTCTTCTGCCTTTTCATGGCGATAGAAGTGGTTGCAGACAGGTGGCACATGTGTCAGCTGGTAGATCAAAGTCTCTTCATGCTTGTTGATCACCTTGCCCTTCTCCACTGCCCATGCCAGTTACCCACACCCTGGGAACAGACTCTGCGACAATCTCCTGAGCTGCTGTGAGTGGTCCCTTCATGCTTTTTGGTCACCTTGCCCATCTCCACTGCCTGTGCCAGTTACCCACACCCCTGGAGCAAACTCTGGGACAATCTCCTGAGCTGCTCGGGCTAGCCTAGAGCACTGCGGAAGGTCTCAGCCATGCCAGGTATATTCTACTGCAAGAATGGTGCCCCTTCATGCCTTCCGGACCTTGCTCTGGCTTCTGCTGCCTGTGCCAGTTAGCTGCTTGCTGGGAGGAGACTGTGTGGTTGCTGTGGTCAGAGCCACTTTATGGCTGCTCTGCAGCTGTGGCAGGTCAGCCGGTTTGCTTGTAGTGCCGGCCGGGGTGAATGAATGGCAGACTGCTTATTGCCGTGAGGGCCTCAGTGCTGCTTTACCCCCCAGGGGTTAGGGGGCCCAAAGTTTCTCAAGATTCCTAGTCTGCTGGGCTGAGTGTGCTCAGATGATTCCATCCAGTTGTTGAGCTCTTGTTCCTTTAAGACTTTTAAAAAGTGCCTGCTTTTCTTTTGTCCCAGGGGAGCCAGCTGTGGGGACCGACTAGAAGTCTCTGTGTCGTACCCTTCCATTTCCCTACTATCCAGCACACCATGCTATGTGTGTCTGTGCTCCCAGTGCAGATTACTAGGGTTATTTAGCAGTCCTGGGCTCCCACTCCCTTCCCACTCTGACTCCTTTCCTCCTGCCGGGGAGCTGGGGTGGGGGGAGTGCTCAGGTTCTGCTGGTTCACAGCTTTGTATCTTACCCCCTTTGTGAGATGCTGAGTTCTCGCAGGTGGGGATGTAGCTTGGCTGTTGTACTGTATCCTCTGGTCTCTCTTTTAGGAATAGTTGTGTTTGTTGTATTTTAAAAAATATATATGGTTTTGGGAGGAGATTTCCACCACCCTACTCACACTGCCATCTTGAGTCAGTCCCCTGTACACTGTTTTATGGGCCCAGGTTGTACTGTTTGTGCTGAGCACTTTATATACTTTACTATTGCTTTATATCTTTTGTTGCTAGAGTAATATAATCTCTTGGATTATGATTGGGTTGAGGCTTCAAATAAATCTCTCTTTAAACTTTAGCCTTTCAGTTTTGTTTTACATGTATTTCCTTACTCCTGAGCTCAAACTCCTCATTCCCTATATTACTTAATATTTTTCTCCTGAGTCTTTTATTCAATGTGGAAATTCTGGTCATATTGATATAGATTAGCCTCACATATTCTCTCTTTTTAGTGAGTCTTCTCTCTGTTACCTTGTACCTCTCACTTCATGTCTAGTCTCCCATATGGTCTAACTCCTCTCAGTGTCTTTCCATTCCATATTATTTTTCTATGACAGTGGAATACTTTTAATCTAAAGTAATAGAAAATTCAACTCAGACATAGATTTAAGCAATGAAAGTGATTTATTGGGTCACAGGACTAAGAAGTTCAATGTATGGTAGGCTTCAGGGTTGGTTTGGCTTAATAGTTCAACCATGTCATCAAAGACATGGCTTCTTTATCTTTCTCTGCTCTGCACTCAGTCTTGTCAGGATCAGTACAACATCATTACAGAATTTCAGGCAATGCTGGCAAACGAAGGCATTTCACTAATACTGTTGTGCCCTGTTTCCTTGAGTCCCCTGTGTGGAGCCACAGTCACCAGGCTCAGTCACAAGATGCAAGAGCAAAACAGGTCTTTATTGCTAGTTCGAACTAGGGTCTCAGTGGCCCGTCAGAACACAGGACTCGGTCTGAGACCCTGAACAAAGTTCCCTCTTTGCTTTTATACTTTTGGAAAGTAATTAACAATTAGCAGATGCAGCAGAAACAGTTAGCAGATGTAGCAAAAAACAGGTAGGGGCTTTCCACGGGGGGTGGTTTATTGTGACCTTAGCTGATTGGCTGAGGAGGGTCAGAGTCTTGTTGCACAGGTTGCTGGGCATGGTTTCTGCGGGAATGGGCGTGACTTGAGTAGGAAACTTCTTACTCAGGATGGAGGACACAGAACAAAATGGAGGTGGTCCGGTTGACCAGGGATCATGTAGGGGACATACTTATTCAAGATGGAAGACACAAAATGGAGGCAGGGGTCACATAGGGGACATAGTTATTCAAAATGAAAGACACAAAATGGAGGCGGGGGTCATGCTAACCTTCCAGGGGTCCCACATTCCCCCCTTTTCTTTTGTGCCTGAGTGAGCATTCTTGTCCCACTATGGGTCTGCATTCAGTTGGTGACATTGGTGGCGTAGCACTATAAGCTGAATAGTGCTGAGGCGTTGTCTCATGTACTGAACTAGACGGTTAAGAATGCAGGGACCGAAGGTAAGAAGGAGTAGGAGGATTACGACGGGCCCAATGAGGGTGGATAAGAGGGTGGTGAGCCAAGGGGAGCTGTCAAACCATCTTTCGTACCAACTCCAGTTCTCTGTACTCTCTCTCTCTTTTTGCTAATCTGCCTCTGACTTTAGCTAGAGACTCTCTTACTACTCTTGAGTGGTCAGCATAAAAACAGCATTCTTCTTTCAGGGCCATGCAGAGCCCTCCCTGCTACAGGAACAATAGGTCTAAACCTCTTCGGTTTTGGAGCACTACTTCTGCTAGGGAAGAGAGGGAGGTCTGGAGATGAGAGATGGACCTCTCCAAATTCTGGATGTCTGAGTCTATGGCTACCCGGAATTCATAGTAATTCTTCCCTTGAAGGGCTAAGGCAGATATTCCCATCCTGGCGCCAGCTACTCTTAGGCCTAGTATCAGGGAGAGTGTGAGGGCTGTGATGGGTTCCCTCTGCCCTCGGTGAATGGGTCCTTTACTTAGTAGAGTTTTGGCAATTTGGTCTGGAGTGTGGTAAGTAAGTCGAGGCAGGAGTTTGACACAGGGCATTAAGTCAGTGTTACAAGCCCACCAAGTGTCAGAGTCAGGAACTCCATACAGGCCTGATGGGTCTATAGGGCCTGGAAGAGTCTGCTTACAAAGGGTGCTATATGCAGGGGGTGCCTGTCCTAGGCAGGTTCCTTGCCTGGACACTTCTTGCAGAGTCAATCCATACCCTTGGCTCTGGCTCCATCTACATTGGTTAGGATTCTTTGTCTGAGTGTAGTTGGCCTGCAGTCCTATGGCCTTGTAGTAGGGGGGTCTAGCTGAATAGCAGAGCCAACACTCAGAGGTCAGGCCAGGGTCCATGGCGTTTAAGACATAGTAGGTCTGATTAATGAGATGCCACAAAGCGGGGAGCTCAGGGTTTGCCTCTTGGCGAGGGGTATTTGGTTCTTTTGGATGGGTGGTGGCCAGACTAGGAGGGAATGCCATACTTGCCACTGGAGCTTCTCTGTTTTGGGGAATTGAGGCTCCTGGGGGGGCTATTACTACATTAGGGCCTACTGGTTTAGGTTTCTTAGCAGAGGTGTTGACTATACAGACAGTAAATAACTGCCCCGGATCATAACCAGTGGTGTATAGGTGAATCCCCCAGGTCATTCCAGACTCCCATCTCTGAGTTCTTCCAACTGTGGTGAAACTCAGGAGGATGGTGTTACAGCGCCCTCCAGTGTTCCCGCCAACTACGGTTGCCTCATGGCATGCTCCTCCCCATCCCAGAGGTATGCCACTTGAGGCATGGATGGGCCGTGACCTTTAGATTTTGCTGGGAAAGTGACGGTTAAAGGACTCCCAGCGGCGGGGTAGGTGAAGGTCCAGCCATCTGACTGGACTATGGTGAAGGGGTCTCACCCAGACTCTGACCAATTGTATGGGCTATAGTTCCCTCCCCTCTTAAGGGTGATGTAATCACCTCCTTTCAGTGCCCAACCGGAGGCAATGGTCTCACAACCCCATGAGTAACAAAAATATGAATCTTCTCCTCCACACTTTTGCTTCCAACTCTCACCTTTCTTCCACCCAAGACATATGTAAAAGTCATGGTCTCTGATTCTGGCTTGTTAGAGGGGGGTCTGACAGTCTCCCAAGCCCTCTAGGGCACAAAGGTCAAACTCGAAGACTGGCCACCAGGTGCCGGAGTTGGTCTGCTGCAAGGTGGAGTTCACGATCTTCCCAGAAGCCATGTCGATGACCTGCCAGGTTACGGTCATGACTTGGTGTGAGTCCTTCGGTCCAAAGTCAGTCGTGCCTGCGGTGATGGCGATGATGAGGGGGACTGAGAGATGGGGGGGCAGCAGCTGGAGTGTCATGGTGTGGGGTGGCGATGCAGCTTCAGCTTAAGGGGGTTTTGTGGATGCGCTTTCACTCTCCACTGTTCCCCACCAGGTGCAGGTGTCTTCTCTGGGTTGGCCCGCCGGATGTGCGAGTAATGGATCCACGGCCCAATGCCGTCTACCTTAAGGGCTGTAGGGGTAATAAGGAGTACAACATAAGGCCCTTTCCACCTAGGTTCTAAAGTTTTGGAACTGTGACATTTCACCCACACTTCTTCCCCTGGTTCAATGTCATGTTGTGTTTCCTGGTGGGTGGGGCTCCCCCCAATAGGTCCTAAGAGGGGCCACACCTCTCGGTGTACTTCTTGCAGTCTCTTTAAGGCCTCCTGAAGGGCCAGGGGTCCCAGGGATTCAGGGGTTGGGGCTGAGCGGGGTAGGATAGGAGGGGGTCTCCGAACATTATCTCAAAAGGGGTCAATCCTAACCGATAAGGTGTGTTCCGAGCCCGAACAGGGCAAAGGGAAGGAGGGTCACCCAATCCCTGCCAGTCTGTAGTGCCAATTTAGTGAGGGTCTCCTTTAAGGTCCAGTTCATCCTCTCTACCTGTCCTGAACTCTGGGGGTTGTACCCACAATGCAATTTCCAATCTACCCCCTTGTGGGCAGCCACCCTCTGTATAGGCTCTGCGGAGAATGCTGGTCCATTGTCTGATCCTATGGTCAAGGGCAGGCCATACCTGGGCATGATCTCTTCTAGTAATTTCTTACCCACTACTAGTGCTGTTTCTCTTTTTGTGGGGAATGCCTCCACCCACCCGGAAAAGGTATCTACTAACACTAGCAGGTACCGGTACCCATATTGGCCAGGTCTCACCTTGGTGAAGTCCACTTCCCAATGTTGCCCTGGTGTGTGGCCCTGAAGGCGAAGTCCTGTGTGTGTCCCTTTAACTTGGTCTGATTGCATTACCTGGCATGCAGTACATGATCTCAAGAGAGCCTGTATATGGGCCTTGGTCCCCGGGATCCGGATCTTGGCTTTTTCTAAGAGCACTTGAGTCTTCTTTTCACCCAGGTGGGTAGAGGAGTGCAAATTAGTTAGTATGTGGTTCCCCAAGGCCTTGGGTAATATTAGCCGTCCGTCTTGGTCTCAGTACCATCCAGAATCCATTTTCTCTATCCCGGGCTGTCTGTCGATCCATTGCATGTCTGAGGAGGAGTACTCTGAGGTGAGGAGAAGGGTCCCCATACCTGGTGGCGATATTTGATGCAAGTGTAGCCTGAAGACTTGAGATGTCACGGCTTGTCAGGCAGCCTCATCAGCTCTGTGGTTCTAGATGGTTGGAAATGAATCTGCGCATGGACTTTGCTTAGGAGATCTCAGCCCAGGAGGGGGGTGGGGCACTTCAGAATCACTAAGAAAGCATGCTGAACAGTTTTGGACCCCAACTTAACTTCCCGGCAAGTAGTCCATGGATAGCACTTAGTGCCGGTGGCCCCCTGTACCCAGCTCTTTTGGGAGGAAATGGGTCTGGCACTCCAAGTTATGACAGAGTGTTGAGCCCTGGTGTCCACCATAAAATGCATCAGTTCCCCCTCAATCTGTAGAGTTACCCAGGACTCGGGGAGGGGGCTCGAGTCCTGACCCCCTCAGTTGCTGCCTTCTCCTGCATACATCACCCGATGTCTAGGGGCCTCATCGGGTTTTTGCCCTTCTCGCGGGGTGTGAGGATGACGCCAGCAGGGGCACTCATTCTTCCAGTGCCCCATTTCTTTGCAGTAGGCACACTGGGTGGGTCCTAGTTTTCCGGGGAAAGGCCCCACATATTTCTCTATTCCAAAATAAGCTGCCATTTCCTGGGCAGGTGCAAGAGTAAACCCCTCTTCCTTTCTCCTGTCTCTCTCCCTTTAAGGGGCCCGAGGAGCCTTGGGGCGGACGGCCATCCTGGGCCCCCAAGTGGAAGATGCGGGCTAGTTCCTTTTGATTTTTTCAGTTTTCTTCTGCCCTAACTTTCCTCTCTTCCATCCAGATCCTGTCCTCTCTTTCTTCGGGGGTTTCTCGGTTGTTGTAGACCCACTCTGCTATTCGGAGTAGGTCTTGTATAGTCTGCTCCCTGAGTTTATCTATCTTCTTTAATTTTCTCCTGATATCAGGGGTGGCCTGGTTAACAAAAGCTAAGACTAAGGCAGCCCTTGTCTCATCTGCTGAAGGGTCTAGGGGAGTGTATTGTCTAAACGCTTCCATTATCCTTTCGAGGAAAGCGGCTGGGCTCTCGTGGGGCTCCTGTCTAACGGAATTTACCTTGGCCAAATTAGTGGGCTTCTTGGCAGCTGCCCGGAGACCGGCCATCAGAGTCTGGCGGTAGATTCGGAGACGCTCCCTACCTTCTGCTTTTTCAAAATCCCAGTTGGGGCACGTTAAGGGGAATCCTTCATCGATGAGGTGAGGCTGTATGGTGGGTTGACCATTGATGCCTGGCACCAGTTTGCGAGCCTCTGTCAAGATCCTCTCCTTTTCTTCTGTGGTGAAAAGTACCTGGAGGAGCTGCTGGCAGTCCTCCCAAGTAGGACTGTGGGTAAAGAGGATAGATTCTACCACGTCGATAAGACCCTGGGGTTTCTCGGAAAAAGGGGCACTTTGTGTTTTCCAATTATAGAGACCACTAGAGGAGAAAGGCCAATATTGATAGTTATGACCCCCATCAGGCCTCCGGGGCCTGATTGCTTGGACCAGAAAGGCTTGGACGTTGGAGTCATCCAAATCTGTGTCCATGGAGGCAGAGGATTTGCTAGTCTGGTGTCTACCCCTGGTGCTGAAAGCCGGCCCCCCTGGTAGCCGTCCCTGGGTGGGATGGGCCTGAATGGGCTCAGGGTCCTCCAGAGGTGGACTGCCAGCCCGCAGATATGCGGGAGGGAGAGGCAGTAACACTGGCGCAGTGGGTTGCTTTGGCCTCCAAATCAAGAGCCCTAGGATAGGGGGCTGACTCTGAGAGGACCTTGGAGCCTGCCGGCTTCTTGTCATCTGAGGTGGTTGCTATCATGACTTGGACTGCTGGGGGTGGCGGCCCCGGGGTGGGTAGGTGCCGTGGGAGCTGGTGGAGAGAGAAAAGGTTTTAGCCAGTGAGGGGGGTTCTTAACAAGGGACTGCCAGGTGAGTATGTAGGGGACCTGGTCAGGGTGGCCTCTGGGCCCTGGGTCCATGACTCTGTCCCGAACTGCCTGAACCGCAGAGAGGATGAAGGATCCTGCTCGGGGCCATCCCACACCGAAGGTGGGCCATTCTGCAGAGCAAAAGGTTATGAGTTTGCTCTTCCAGACTTCCAGACTAAGATTACGAGCCTCAGTTGTAAAATCAGAAAAATGGTCAGTCATAAGGGTCAGTGGCGAAGATTGCCCTTGCCCCATAGTTGGATGATGGTTGAGAGTAAGAGTGATAGAGGGAAAAAGTCAGAACTGGCCAGACAACAATGACAACACAAAACAGGACAATAAGACTAACAAAAGTAAATAATGACAACACAAATCAGGACAATAAGGCTAACAAAACCAGTCAAAAATCAAATCCTCCCAGAAGTCTGGCAGAAATATCTTTCAGTTAGTCTTCTCTCTAGAGAAGACTGACCCCAGCTACCCAGGACCGTTTGCTATGGTCCTGAGCCTGCAACAGCCTCCCTGTGCGTCCGCCAGCCCCGGCCTTACGTTGCTCTGTACCAGACGGAGGCAGATCCTGCTAGGACTTCTGCCCGCTCTATTCCAGCTGGCCTGCGGGTGGCGTGACTTGTCACTTCCAGATTCAATAAAGACCTTACCCGGTGGCTGGGGCTGCTGCTCCTCACGGGGATCCCGGACGAGCCCCCAAATGTTGTGCCCTGTTTCCTTGAGTCCCCTGTGTGGAGCCACAGTCACCAGGCTCAGTCACAAGATGCAAGAGCAAAACAGGTCTTTATTGCTAGTTCGAACTAGGGTCTCAGTGGCCCGTCAGAACACAGGACTCGGTCTGAGACCCTGAACAAAGTTCCCTCTTTGCTTTTATACTTTTGGAAAGTAATTAACAATTAGCAGATGCAGCAGAAACAGTTAGCAGATGTAGCAAAAAACAGGTAGGGGCTTTCCACGGGGGGTGGTTTATTGTGACCTTAGCTGATTGGCTGAGGAGGGTCAGAGTCTTGTTGCACAGGTTGCTGGGCATGGTTTCTGTGGGAATGGGCGTGACTTGAGCGAGAAACTTCTTACTCAAGATGGAGGACACAGAACAAAATGGAGGTGGTCCGGTTGGCTAGGGGTCATGTAGGGGATATAGTTATTCAAGATGGAAGACACAAAATGGAGGCGGGGGTCATGCTAACCTCCCAGGGGTCCCACAATACTAGTCCTGTGAAACTCTACCTCACACACCTCCAGACTTCATCCACTTCTCCACACCCTGCTCTCCCACCCGGAGCTGAGCTCCCCCTACCTGCTCTCATCAAGCCTAATGCTACACTCTCTCGAGTGCCCCTTGCTTCTTCTGGCCCCTGCACAGCAAAAAGACTGACTTTAACTGTTTCAATCAGATGATCTTACTCTCCTACTTAAAGCCCCCACTTCCCATGGCATATTTGAGAATAGAACTTGTAATCTCTCTCTGCCTCAATCTCCCTGTTCATCTCTTTTCACTTACTTGCCTGGTCATTCACCTCTGGCTTCTCTCAGTTCCTCTGCCTGGAGTGTTTCCCCTCAGGTCACAAATATCTGGCTTCTTATAACGGAAGTCTTAACTCTCTCCTCTGCCTGACCACCCATTCTAAACTGCCTCCCACTCCCTGTATGTCACTCTAGACTACATCTTCCAATTTTACTTTCTTCATAGCCCTGATCTAAACAGAATATGTCTTGTTTACTTAACTGTTTCCCCTCTAAATGCAAGCTCTGTGAATGTACCTAATTTGTTCATCTCTACATTCCCAGCCCCTAGAATAATGCCCAGTGCCCAAGAGTAGTCAATAGCTCTTTGTGGGATAAACAAAACCACTCAAAGATTTATTTTCTTTTGAAATAGAAAAAGAAAACTGTTATTCTCTCTCATAAAAATGCATTTACTAAGAATGTACTTTTGTGGTATTATAACACTTAGGGTTTTGCACAAACTACTCTTAGGGTTATGTTAGTTTCTTAGGGATCCCATAACAAACTACCACAAATGGCTTAACACAACAGAAATTTATTCTCTCACTATTCAGGAGGCCAGAAGTCCAAAATCAACATGCAGAATTGATTCCTTTGGGAGGCTCTGAGGAAAGAACCATCCCATGCCTCTCTCCTGGTCTCTGGAGGCTCCTGGCAGTCCTTGTCATTGTGTGACCTGTAGATGTATCACTCTAATCGGGATTCAGGTCCCACTCTGATTCAGTAAGATCCCCTCTTGATCCTTAACTAAGTACATCTGCAGGGTCCCTGTTGTCAAATAATTCACATTCAGAGGTTCTGCATGGACATGAATTTTGGAGGGACATGATTGAACTCATTAGAAAAGTTTAAAATAAAATGTAGAAACTAACAATCTACTCTTGCTATAGTGTAGTGCACATGGCTTATTTTTTAAATGACTAACAATCATCTCCCCTTTCAGGAGCTCCCCAATTTCCTATTGGGGAATTACCTTTTCCTGTTTATAGGCAATCTTGGTAGGGATATAAATCAATATTCCTCATTCCACTGCAACCAAACAGCCACATGTGATCCAAGGAAAGACAGCTGGACTCCTGGGGTATTTTATTTTTCCAAATTTTTATTTCTTTATATTTTGGCAGTTATTCAAGAAATGGCTTTTACTCCATACTAAATTTCTCATGATTTTAGCACTAGAAATCTGAATGCATAGAACATTAAACCATCTGGATTCTTGGAAATTTCAATTGTGGGTAGAGGCACACGGGGCTGGGAGATAAAGGGAGTATGTACATTGGAGCAGCAGCACTGCAACGAGGTCTGTAAGCTGTTCTCGTTGCCTCTTTCCTGTCCTCCTTCCTGTCTTGTGTCCAGGCCTGGCCCTTCTGCCTCCCATGCATGCTGAGAGTTCCTGGCTAGGCCTCTGTTAAAGTCCCCTTTTGCTTGAGTTAGCTAGATCCCTTTCCTAGCATTCTCAACCAAAGAAACTCCACTGCTACGCTGAGAGCCAAGATTTTTTTTATATACTGGTGCAGTTTTGCGTATTTAGTTGAGTTCTGACATGCTGAGTTTACTGCTATATGAGATACTACCTTCAAAATGTCAATATCATCCCAGACCTGTAAATCAGTGTAATTACAAGACAGCATATGAGCATTACTATTAATTTATTTATAACCCATCTTGGTCCAAAAGGATTTCTTTGTGTTAAATTATCCTGCAAAGTTACAGCAAGGAGAAATACATTTAAAATAAGAAACAAAAATGAGATGAAGGGAGATTGAGGCTAGAAAAGTGAAATGGAGTCAGGAGTGAGCCTAGGAGCTAGACAATAGACAGAGAAAAGATCAATAATGGGAGAGGGTCTACAGTCTTCAGTTGTTGCAGGGGTATGAGGTAACAATACTTTCTGCTTGAACTAATGCCTTCCCAACTGCATTTCTCTTAAAAGAGTTTACAATCTCTCTACAATTAAGTAACTTGTCAAATAGGAACTGCCTAACCAAATATCAGAAAAGACAACAGATTTCTTAAAGTCATTGTCACTTTAAAGATGGAAAAAAAAAATAATCCAAAGACATCTGCTTTATTTATTTTTATTTTGGTTAATAATACTCAAAGAAACTCCACATTGTAGTGCCTTTTTAAAAATTAGTGATAACATTTTATTTTACCCAATAGATGAACTTTGAAAAACTTATTTTATAATCTATTTTTACAAATTGAAATATTTAAAATAGGATAGAGGAAATGATTTGTTTAAAAGAACATTTGTAGTAACATTTTTTCAAATGGAACATTACTTTCTTATTATTTTAGCGATGTGGGTTTTCACATATTACAGAAATGTTGGTTTCCCTCTTGCAGCTTTTAGAAGGAAGTGAAGCACAGATTTAAATGCAAACAGAGCATGAAGATATTGCTCATACATAGTAAACAAAATCGTAAGATACTGATCTTCATTATTGTAATGAAGATTTCCCCATTTTAATATTTATTGCATTTTTTCTACCAAACCTTTTCCAAAATGAACTTGAGGCAACTATTAAATACATCACAAGTGCCACCTAGTGCTTTCTTTTAAAATCACATTTTTTCTCTTCAGAAACAAGAACAAAACAAGAAGGCCCATACTCTCAGGGCAGAGCTTGTTTAACTAGCTCTGTTTCTTAAAAAAGTATTTGTTTTTGGTCAAAAAGGTTTTCAAAGAAGAATCTGGAAGTGAATTTCCTTGACCATAGGCAGATCTCCTAATATTGCTTGGTTTTAATTCTATATAGGTATAGATGGAGTTCAGTAAAGGACGCTAAAGAAAGGGGAAATGAAAGCATTGCGCTGGAGAGTTAACAGCTATATTTTCAAAGAATTTTCTTCCATTTCCTTGTGAAAGCCAACATCTCAACAATGGTTCAATTCTATAGTCATTATTGTATGCTCCAACTCACCCGTCTTCCCAATTTTTCTGTCTTTAATGCCTTGAAAATACCATCACCATCATCATCACCACTGCCACCATCCACAGTCGGTGTCACACACACCGGCTGAGTGACAGCTGCTGTAGGACCCAGGGCTGGTGTCAAGGCAACAGCACAGGCTTTATAGTCTGTACCATCAGGGAGCTTCATGGCACCTTGTAGGGAAGGAAAAGAAAAGAAAGAAGAGGAGAAACAGGAAAATATGTGTATAATAATAAAATAGCAATACTAGATTAAAAGGCCATCACCGTTATTCCAGTTCACAGACCAGAAGGTGTAGCAGCCCTCCCTACCCCTTTATCCACTCCTGGCACCTCAGTCCTGTATCCTCTTTTGAGATGCCTTTCTGATATGTTCTGTTTTCCTTCTCTATTGTCCATTTATTCCTCCACCTCATTCCTGGAAAATTGCCACAGACTTATCCTTCAGTTTCTTGCCTCTCCTACTACCAGGTTAATATTACTAAATGCTGCATTTAACTTTTCATTATCTTCCTCTACTGCAGGTACAAAGGGAGAGACGTTCTTCCTTATCTTAAAACTTGGTCAAAGGATCCGGTGAGGCAGGGGTTAAATGTTTAGTCTCACAGGACTTCAGTGTTGTTTCTTATGAAATATGAAGTCTTGCACAAATATTCAAACTGCCACTAGCTCATTCTGTTCTCTCTAATATAAATCTATCATTGGAATTATTATTTGAATAAAGGAGTCTTGCAGATGCTAGAGATGTTAGAAATTGTTGCCATGTCATGTGACTTAACCTGCAATTCTGTCTTGTTAAGACTTGTTAAGATAGTCTTATCTGTTACCCTGGTGATAATGTTGTAGTTGATGCCTACGTTCCCAAGTTGTACAACATTATCAGAGTTGCCCTGTCAGATCAGAAGAGGACCCTTGGCTCTGTCCTCTTCCTATTTGCATAGCAGACAAACTAAAAGTCTACTGTGCTACAGTGCTTCACATCTCACAGAGTTTGAGTTTTGTCTTTGTTTATATTTCTACTATATTTGAGTATCTAGTTGCTTCAGCACCACAGATCGAAGTGACAATTTCTCAAACGAATAGTTGGTTTTATAAGATATTTCATTTCTAATACCTGAGTGCTATTTGAAACATGTCACCTCCACATTACTTGCAACATGTATTATTTCAATGTCCTTCTGGAACTTTAGGAGGGGAGAAGAAAATATGATAACAATATAAAAAAGAGAAAGAAGCAGTTCCTTTAACTAAAAAAATTTTTACTCCCTTCTCCAGATACACACCAAGGCAATGTCCCAGAATATTCTTCTAAATATTGTGAAAATCTTGCTACCAAAATCTCTATATTACCATAATATCAAATCTACTAAATATATTACTGTATAGAGTAATCAGTTCTAGGAAACAGAACAGTAAAAAAAAATATCATAGGAAGGAAACTTTTCACAGATTCATATGAACCTCCATATCATTACTAGAAGTGATCAGATAGACCATAGATGATCAGAACAGAGTTCAGAAGTAGGTGCACATGTAGATCATTTGATTCACCAAAGTGTGAATGAAATTCATAGGCTTTTCAAAATATAGTAGTGATTATAAGGATATCTGCATTTTAAAATTGGACAGATATTATCAAATTATTCACCAGGAAATTTACACTGATTTATACTCTTACCAGCATGGTTGAGGAGTACTTCAGGGCCTATCCATGTAAATGTTCAAGGATGTTTTAAAAGAATGGACATTCTGTTTATTAAGCACAAAGTCTTCTATGTGTATATATAATGCAATTCACTCATTATTCAATCAACAAATATTTACTGAAAGCCTCGTACATTCTAGGTACTGTTCTAGGCTCTGGGGGATAAGGCTGAAGGCAATTTTCTTTCTCAGAGCTTACATGCTTGTCAGGGAGAGGACAGATTATTAACAAATAGAAAAATAATATAATTTCATGGGGTTCTAAACACCCAGCAGGTTAAGGGGTTAGAGAGAGTCTGATGTGAGGCTTTAGTTCAGACAGGAGAGTAAGAGAAGTTCCAGATACACACCAAGGCAATGTCCCAGAATATTCTTCTAAATATTGTGAAAATCTTGCTACCAAAACCTCTATATTACCATAATATCAAATCTACTAAATCTATTACTGTATAGAGTAATCAGTTCTAGGAAATAGAACTGCAGAAGTGACCTGGATCCACAGGGTCAGAAAGTACATCAACATTTGTCAGGCCTCAGGCTGGGAGGGGAAAATGGGGAGTGACTGCTTAATGGAGGTTTCCATTCAGGGTAATGAAGAAGTTCTGGAGCTAGATAGCAGAGATGGTTGCACAACATTGTAGATGTACTAAATGCCATGGAATCATGCATGTTAAAACGGTTATAGTTATAAGTGTTATGTTATATGTTTTACCATAGTAAAAATATTGAAACTACAACAACAAAAATTTTAGGATGTACATAGGGAAACTGAGTTAGATTTGGGTGGGCCATGTTAAATTTGAGATGCCTATTAGATATTCAGGTGGAGCTGGATGAAGCAGTCAGGGGGAAGTTCAGATCTGGAGAAATAAATGTGGGAGTCCTCAGCATAGGGTGGCATTTAAGGACAGGGCCGGGCGACATGGCCTAGGGAGGTAGAGCACAGAGAGAAGATAGGGGTGACTAGTCCTGGGCTCCCTGGACACTGTGAATTCAAACAGGAGCAGGAGCCAGCAAAGCAGAGTCGGCACAATGGTCTCACAAAGCAGTAGGGACGTCAGGGAAGTGTGGCACCTCTGGAGTTCAAGAAGAGAACGTTTTGGACAGAAGGAAACTTATCAATGGCTGCTGAGAGACAGTCAGACGAAGACACTTGGATTTTGTGGGAAGGAGGTCCCTGTGAACTTTACAAGATTGACAAGATTGTTAGTTGCAGGTGGTTAAATGCATTATTACTCAATTTAAAACAATTTTTTGTTCATTTAAAACATTTTTAACCATTATAAAAGTTTTTTGATGAAAAATGTTTAAACATTTCTGAAACAGACGTATGAAAGATTTGATCAATTTTAATTTCTTTAAATTTCTAATGTCTTGCTTTTTAAGTTTTTAAGTTCTGTATTAAATGAATAAAGGTTGTTGAATCTCATGTCTGGTTAGTATGTTTTATCGTTTTATCATCTGGAAATAGTCTTCTTTCCCTTTAAGGTTTTAGATGTCTACTTTGTAAACAACATATAGCTGGATTTTATTTTTCTTCAACTAACACTTGGTTTCTTAATATGGGGACTTAAGTCATTCACATTTATTATTATAAAGTGTTTAAATATATTTGTGTTTTCTTGGTTTATGTTTTCTATTTAGGCTGCTTTTTTGCTCTTTTGTCTTTCTCCATTTCTTTTGTTAAGATTGGTCAAGTTTTTCTTTGTTCCATTAGTTTTCCTTCAAGGGTTGGTAAAGTTATGTATTCAGTTTCAGTTATTTAGATGGAGAACTTAAAATCTGAATTCTCATGGTTATGTATGTGTTTTATCTGTATCTAGAATTAGTCCATTAAATCTTCCCATTAAATAAGAAATTTATACTCTCTGACTTCCTCCTTTCACACTTACTAACCTCTACAAGTGTGAACGATTTTGCCAAATTAATTTTATTTTAATTAAGTTTACTGGTTTTTCTTTTAACTTACTTTTTTTCTCTCGTCCCACATTATTTTTCCCTTTGGCTTACTTTCTATCACTGTTGTTTTGTCATGTGCATTTTTTTTTTTGGTATCATTAATCTACAATTACATGAGGAACATAATGTTTACTAGACTCCCCCCAACACCAAGTCCCCCCACATACCCCATTAGTCTGTGCATTTTTGAGTACTGTAATTATTTTAGAGATGGTGAGTTTTGGCAAAACTTCTAAGTCCTTGTGTGTTCCAAATGGCTCCAGTTGCTCTTCCACTTGATGGTAAGTTTGCCCCAGTGCAGGTTTCTAGGTTCAAAATCACTTTCCCTTCAGAATTTTGAAGCTATTGCTCTGGTTATCTTTAGCATGCAGGATTGCTGATAAGTCTGATGTGATCTGCTGCTTCTTTGTAGGTTTATGTATGTGGGATTTTTCAGTATCATGTTCTTTATCTGTGGATTTCATAAATTTCACTAGGATTTGTCAGTAGGCACTTTATATCTATAATTTGTGCTTTCATCAGCTGAGGGAAATTTTATTTTTTTCCCTTGATGAAATTTTTTTTTTAATTTTTTAATTTTAATTTTAATTTTTTTTGGTGTCATTAATATACACTTACATGAACAACATTGTGGTTACTAGATCCCCCCATTATCAAGTCCCCACCACATACCCCATTACAAGTCACTGTCCATCAGCGTAGTAAGATGCTATAGAGTCACTACTTGTCTTCTCTGTTATACTGCCTTTTCCGTGCCCACACCCCCCATGTTATGACTGCTAATCGTAGTGCCCTTTTTCCCCCCTATCCTCCCTTCCTGCCCACACTCCCCAGTCCCTTTCCCTTTGGTAACTGTTAGTCCATTCTTGGGTTCTGTGAGTCTGCTGCTGTTTTGTTCCTTCAGTTTTTTATTTGTTCTTATGCTCCACAGATGAGTGAAATCATTCCCTTGATGAAATTTTATCTCATTTTCCCCTTTCATGGTTTCTGTATCTCCCCTCTGGAGCTCCTAGTAGATGGATTTTTGGATTACCTGGATTACTTCTCCATATTTTTTATAATAAATATAATAAGCTTGAGTTATTTTTTATATTTTCCATTTACTTTATCCATTTTGTTTTGATTTTTGAGGGATTTTCCTATCTTTATCTTTCAGATCACTAATTTGGCTTTTAGTTGTACAAGATCCATTGATCATCCATTCAACAAGTATTTAGTGAGTTCCTACCATGTGCCAGTATTATTTTAAGTGCTGAGATTCAGTGAGGAATTAAACCCTCTTAACTGGACTTTTTTTTCCCAGTGAGTCTTAACTACCTGAATGCTCTTGTTGTATCTAGGCAAAATATTCTCAAATATCCCTGAGTATAGCAAATAGACTCTTTTTTTTTAAGATGAAAATTTTATTCAAATCTCTTTTTCTTCCAAGTGAGGTCTGTTTGTTCCTTTTTTGTAGATTTGACTCTCATGCTGTTGCTTTTCCTTAACACCTAGTGTCCTCTGTTACCTTTTGCTTTTACAAATGAAGTACTAGGTTGATTGTGGCAGGTATGCAGCATGGGTTTAGCTGCTTTTGTGTGGGTCTGCTATCTGGCAGACTTTTCTGAATCTGATATAAGTTCTTTGTAGACAGGTGGAGAATGTCCCCAGGAATCATTTACTTAAAATGGATGTGGAGTCGGCAGATAGGACATTTTGTATCAGAATTCTTGATTATAAATAACAGAAAACTGGCTCAGGCTCATTTATGCAGAAGAATAATTTATTGGCAGGCTATTGGGTAGCTCACAGAATTGACTAGAAGGTCAAAATCAGTCTTGGAAAATCAGCAGGAATCAAGAGGACCGCAGCCAAGGACCCTCTGCAGAAGTCGTCTGGTTAGGTCATTGTTGCCAGCCTGCATGACTGCTCCTCCAAATCCAAGCCCTGGGTGGAGCAGCCGGCACCCAGCTGTCAATCCAGGGAGCAGAGCTTCCTGCCTGTCACACAATAACTGCATGTGGTAGGCAGAAAAATGGTCCCAAATATGTCCATCGTCGAATCTCTGGAATGTGTGAACATGTTCCCTTACATGCAAAAGGAACTTTTGCAGATGTGATTAAGTCTAACAATTTGAGACAGAGTGATTAGCATGGGTTCTCCAGGTGGGCCCAATTATATGATTCCTTAAAAGTAAAAAAGCTTTTCCAGCTGTGATCAGAGGGCGCTGTGGCTGTGGACAAAGGTCAGAGAGATGCCCTGCTGCTGTCTTTGAGGATGGAGGAAAGGGGCCATGAGCTGAGGAATGCAGGGGCCACTAGTACTTGAAAAATATAAAAAGCAAGTTCTCCCTTAGTCTCCAGAAAGGAATGCTGGCACCTTGATATTTAGCCCTGAATTTCTGACCTACAGAACTGTAAGATAATAAATTTGTGTTGTTCTAAGTCACTAAGTTTGTGGAAATTTGTTATGCCAGCAATAGAAAACCAATGCACCCCACGTTTGCAGCAGTTTCCTGTGTGATGCTAAAGTAAGGAAGGTTTCAGGCCAGTGGCTGTCAGTGCGTATTTCCTTCCCTGCAGAGCTACAGATTCATCTGCTAACACTTCCTTCTGCACACACACCTCCCATCCACCAGACCAAGCACTACTGTTTTCTTTCTGCCACAGTTTAGGAAGGCCAATGGGCTGCATTTTCTGGGTACGGTTCTTTAATAAATTTTCTTCATGGTTGATGCAGGGCCTTCTTCTGTAATATTATAAAAGTCCCTCTAAGTTTGAAATCTCTCTGGATTTACTCTTATCTTCCCATTATTTTAATCATTCTTTGCTTTGTTTTCTGCATCCAGTTTTGGGATGTGATTTTTCTTCACTCTTGTTAATGTTGATTTCTTAAATTTTTTATCTTCCAGATGTTTCAAAGTTTTCCGATCATAGTGCACTTCCCTATTTACCAGTTCTTTGTGGATTTCTTCTTTAAAAACACTTTACCCTTGTCATAGTTGGAAAATCTGGTTAAAGGGGACATGGTCTCGAGATCTCAGTTCCCCATCTTGATTCAATGGTTACCTCTTATTTAGGCTGACTGTTGTATACCTGGTGGGGCTCAGACAGAATCCAAAGGACTAGGAAGTCCCTGAAGAGTAGGTCATGTGTTCCAGTGTCAGCAGCGATGGTAGACATGTAGATTCATGGTGGGTCAGCACGTGGGGATCCAGAGGAAGCAGCTGGGACACAGGCTGGGAGGATCCAGTAGGCATCTGGGGAGCCCCTGAAGGAAAAGAAAAGGCAGACCTGGGTTCAAACACTAATTTTGTCCTTTGCCACTTGTAATTTTAGGCAAATGTGGCCTCTGTGAGCTTCAGTTTCTTGAGTTATAATATGGTGATAATACCATCCATCAGACAGGGCTTTTGCAAGGATTAAACAAGATAATATAAGGTAAAGAGCTTAAGATAGGCTTGGCATATAGTAATATTGGGTACTTACTGAGTGCTTTTTCAGGGATTAATCTTGTTTAATCCTGATTATTAAGCCTGTTACACAGATCAAGAAACTGAGGAATAGAGAGTTTAAGTAAGCTGCTTAGGAATAACCATTAAGTGGTAGAGCGAGGATTGAACCAGGGAAGCCTGGCCCCGTCATCTCTGCACACGCACACTGTGCTACAGGTATCCCATGGGTGAGTGCTGCCGGGCTCAGTGCTCTGCTCTAGCTTTTTAAATTTCCTGTGCACTTTTGGGGGAGGGAGCCAGATTAATTTTAAGAATTGGGAAGGGGTTGAGTCAGTAAGAGGGGACTAAGCAGCCCCAGTAAAAAAGGCATGCTGGAGCTAACAGATCATTGTAGGTTATTGTTTCATCTATGTGTTTGTTGGTTTATTTGCTTTTATTGTGTATTTTGTGAAGGTGACTGTAAATCCTTTCCCTCCAACACCAAATGCAAGGTGTATTTTTTCCCTACGTATATGTATAACAATAACAATATTATACACAGCAGTAAAAGTAGTATAACTCCATTTGGGTTCCCAGACCCGATTCCAATGTGTGTAAGTATGTGGGAGGGGGTCTTCCCCCCCCCTGCCCCACCAAGTGATTCCTGAACACCAGCAGGGGGTTGGAGAACTCAATTCTGATGCTATCTTCCCGGAGACAGCACCAGATTCCCAGGTTAAGGGCTCCATCCTACAAGACCTGCCTCTGTCCCTAGTCCAGATGCTGGTTGCAAGCCACAGACAGTTACCTGTGCTTCTGACCCACCAGCTACAGACTGGAGATACTCATGACATCCCCTTAGGTTTGATTAATTTGCTAGAGCGGCCCACAGAACTCAGGAAAACACATTTACCAGTTTAATAAAGGACACAGTAAAGGATACAAGTTAACAGCCAGATGAAGAGAGACACAGGGCAAGGTCCCAAATGAAGGAGCTTCTATCCTTGTGGAGCTCGGGGCCTGGCTTGGTGGCGCATGGAGGCGTTCTGGTTCCCCAAGCGTAGAAGCTCTCCCAGACCAAGAAGCAGGATCCCACCGAGCAGAGCAAAGCTCAGAGAATGATAAACTCTTCTTAGGGGATTTTGTGAGGGCTTCATTGAGTGGTGCTGATTGACTATCTTATTGGCCAATGGCTGATTCAGCCTCCAGCCCGTGCCCTTGGGTGGGGTTCAAAAGTCTCTCATTAACATGCAAGACACCCAGTTCACCTTTAAGACTGCAGTGTTTCCAGGAAATGTGGATGAAGAACAAATATATCTGGTCATATGAATGACCAAATATGTATTTCTTATGCCTCATTATATCACAGTAATGTTTACATTAAAGTGCACATATCTTAAGTGTACAGCTCAATGAATTTTCATGTATGTACTCACCTGTATAATCACCATCCAGATCAAGATATAGAAAGTTTTTAGCCCCCTAGAAGGCTCCTTGTGCCCACTACCTAATACCTGAACAAAAGGTAACTGTTGTACAAAATGCTATCATCGTAGATGAGTTTAGTCTGTTTTTGAACTTCATGTAAATGGAACATGCTCTCTCACATGTGGTTTCCTTCACTCATTCTGTTTGCTTTCTATTTTGATAAAGAACCAGATGCTTTACAGGCCTTGAATCTGTGAGCAAATGAGCACACTCCATGAGTAGGTAGCTAAGAACTCCAAGCATGACCCCCAAGGGCTCTGTGAACCTTTTCATGCATCTGGGTAGCTAGCTGTGGGGGATGGAGAAGAGTAGGACAAACCTGCCTGGGCAGGGCTGCCATCTGCCTGACACCCTGTGAAGGCTCTTAGGACTCTCTGGGCCTCAGGGGTAAATGTTCTTGGTACACTACAGGTATGAAGTCAGTGTCAGCTCCTTCTCTCTTTCTGGGCTTTCCCATGAGTCAGGTTCTAAGATGGGACAACTGCCTAAGTTTGGTTGAGAGCAGCACGTTCTTTGTACTATTACAGCTTTGGTGGGGTGGATAACCCTCAATTGCTCTGTGTATTGGATGCAAGAAATGTCCACATCTCCCTCCAGTCTCTGGGGAACCCATGTTCTCAAGGTAAAGGCCTATTCATCTTCCCTATGAAACACTGCCTTTCATCTCCTCCCTGTTTAGGATAATTCCATCTTCTTTAATTGATGAGCCGAGAGCTCTCACATCCTGGTGGGGGCTTTTTTCTAGGATAGCTTTTGAAACACAGCTAAGCTCTTAAAACTCTTACACGCGAGCATAAGAGCACCCGAACTTCAGAACAAAAAACCACGTTTCCTCCCAGAGAGGTAAAGAAGGAGAAAATCACCTTTCCTTCTATCAGATAAGTCTCTAACAGAAATAAGAATAGGGCACAAATGTCTAGGTCAATGATCTATCCTGTCCATAGCACTGGGTTCTGAATCTACCCTCTGCCTTAACCATGGGAAAAACTGGCAAAATCACACCACTTTGTAGCCTGTTTCTTCAACTACAAAATGTTGCTTATGTCAACCTTATAAGAATGTTTTTGTTAACAAATAAAATCAGCTATGTGTAAAGCTCAATACTTAGGGTTCTAATAAGTATATTTTCTTTTCTTTTTTTTTTCTACAGGAGGAATCATCTGCTTATGTGAAAGTAAGCATTTCTGAATCGGGTGGCCCGGACTGCAGGGCTCTGAGAACAGAAGAGTGATGCATGTTACCAGATGCATGGGAGGTAGGCTGGGGCTCAGGGAGGCTTTTCTCCCCATCTCTTTGTGGTTCTGAGCAGGTAAGAGGTATGACTTAGGAGGTACCTGGAGGTACTTCTGTGCTTTCAACAGTAGTGCCCAAACCTGACTGATTAAAATTACATGGGGAGTTTAAAAACATTCCAACTCCAGCTCATTTCTTTCTCCTACCTTGGCAGAAAATCTGAGTCAGTAGTGCAGGGGAAGATGAAAATATTTATTTAAGCAAGAATCCTCAGGTGATTCTGAGGACCTGGGGTTTAGACACTACAGTTATAAAATATATTCCTGCCTGGAAGTCCCAATAGTTTAAAATATTTCCATTCTGTAACACATCTTTCTATGTTGATGATAGTAACTGCACTAGATGGAGGTAGGCTTTAATAATATGGGTAACTGTTGAACCACTGTGTTGTACATTCAAAACCAATATAAGATTGTATATCAGCGATACTTTAATTTTAAAAAATTTCCATATTATCTCACTGAGTGGGGGTCCTCAAGAGTAGGACAGGAGAAGTCATGAGTCACCTCAGCTACCCAGAAAGTAAAAGACTTACGTGAAATTATCTAGATTAAATAATCTTGTCACTTCCATTGTAAAGCCTAAATTTTGGTTTCTATTCTTTTCTGTGTCAAAATTTTCTTCAAGGTAGAAGAACAAAACCTACTAGTACCTTGTTCAAGTAATTGGTACCACCTTCATTCCCCAACTTCCAGGCTATAACTTTAATTGGAAATTTTTATTATATTAAAGTAAATTAGAAAGATTAGGCATGCTTGAAACCTTTTCTCTATGGCTCTTCCTTAGTTTCTGTTACTGAAGACATATTAATGCCTACCTCTTTAAGATATAACCTCTGAGCATTCTGATGAGAGGAAATATGAAGATGATAGATCCTTAGGTTTGTGAACTTGGAGCTGAAAATGTCTCTTGAAGTAGTTTAATCAGATTGCTTTTCTAACTGCTAGATTACATCAGCTCACCAAGTGAATGGGCCTTAGAATTTGGATGGAAGAAGGCTTAGGGGGATTGAACAAATCCATCATTCTAATACTGTTTTATTACATAATGCTGTAATTGAAACCTTAATTTTGGAATTTGTAATTGAATTTGGGAGAATTGAAAATTCAGAGAGGCAGACATGAGAAAGGCTCAAAGAAGCCAGACGACATGAGTATAGTGCAAGTGCAGGTAGGGGATGAAGGGATATGGAGCCAGAAAGCAAGAGGATGGTAGAGGTAGAAAGTTACCAAAGATAAGTATTGTTTTCTTCAGCCACTTACAGTTCTTGCTTGGTATTTCTCAACCCAACTTTTCTCCACTTCTTGTTACTATTTCATCCTGGTAGAACTGAGAAGTAAACTAGTTTCTTGCACTAGTATCAAAATGACTTAAGTGGAAGTCTAGGAGTTGCTTAGATATAACCAGGAAAATAGCTACATGTATCAGACTACAGTTTTTTCCTGTATTGTTCATATATGTTTTTGGGGGCCATGCTCAAGGATCTTCTGCAAACAATTAGAAGCTTGGAGGGTATCCTCATCACTCTTATTTTTGATGAAGTTTGAATACTGTCTGTCTATGCTGTTAGTGTGTGTGTGCGTGTGTGTGTGTGTTGCATTTGCTTTTTTGGAAGGTTGGGATAATGAAGTCATATTGGAGCAAAACTGGCTTACTGATGTTAAGAGGTTTGATTTTTGGTTTTGATGTTATTTATAGAAAGTGAACGAAGTGTAAAACTGAAGTTTCTTGGTTCTAAGTGCACCAGGTTTACACCTTCTCAAAATGAAAAGAGGCTTTACTGAAAGTGAATAAATGACTTTTAAGGCTTCAGACACCAACTTTAGCAGCAATATGTAATAAAACATTACTAGAATTTTATTTCTGTCTAAAATTTTTCTGTTTCGGACCACATGGGCTAGAATCAGCAGTCTACAATCTGATAACATTTAAACAGGACTGAGTTTCTTTGGGAATACTTACTTTAGGATAATCAGGAAGGCTTTTCTCCATTTTCTCATAATAATAATGTAGATAATGGGAGTTCTCATTCCCAGACTGCTGTTGTAGCATTCTCTTGAGACTTCCTTGATTTGGCCATGCTGAAGAAGAAGAAGGCCTATTCCCAGGAGGCCTGGGTGAGTGTGACTGCCAGCTCCTGCATGGGCCATGAAATCCCAATAGATTCATTGGCCCAAATGGTTGCTGAGTCAAGGCAGAATTGTTTACTTACGCTTCTTCTTTTCTTCTTTCTACTCTTTTCTCATCTCTTGTTTTAAGAAAAATGAAATAAAAATCACTATTTAAAAATAAACAAAACAGGAAAAAATTGTTTAAGTTAAGAGTCACCGTGTACACATCATCCAGCTTCCCAGTTATTATTCATAGCCTGTCATTCCCCACCTCTGACTCCCTTCCTGACTCCCATTGGATTATTTTGAAGCATTTGAGGTAAATCTCAGATATCATGTCATTTCTGCTATAAGTATTTCAGCATGTGTCTCTAAAAGATATGGACGCAATATCTTTATCACTCCTAAAAATATTGACAAAGATTCCTTAATATCATCAAATATCCAGTCAGGTTTTAATTTCCTCATTCACTTTTGGATTTTGCTGATTACTTCACTGTGGTGTTGTTTGACAAGTTCCTCTGTTCCCTGTACTTCCTGTAAGCTGAGTGTCAGATTTAGAGGTTTAATTTGATTTGGTTTGTTTTTTTGGTAAGAACACTTCATAGGTAGCTTTGTATAATTCCATTGGAAGACATACAATGTCTGCAGGCATTAATTATTATTATCTAGAAGATTATCTTCTTCATTTCTGACCACCCCTCAACTCAACCATCAAGGTATACCCTGTGGCTACACCTCACGCACATCCTCTCCTTTGTAGTGTTTTAACTGATTAGAAAATGGTTACTTGGCATTTCACAGATATAATTAATTTCCTTGAAAAATAATCAGAAGGCTCTATTAACCCTCTTAGGGTATATATTTAAGTAAAACTTACATTAAAGTGCATGTAAATAGAACTTTTCTAAATTCCCACTGATGGCAATGTTGCTGGTTGTCTATTCAGCTGCCATCCTCCCACTTTTTTTATGTGCTTAGCAGAGCCCGCCTCCCATTTAAGAGGCTGGCCAGTTCTTCACTTTTTCAAGCCTGACTTGTTTCTGGGAAACTTTCTTTCTTAGTGAAGGTACTCTCAGCATTGTGCCTCTGGATGATGTGTGAGGTTGTTATTTGTACCTGCAGCAGCCGTCTTCTGACCATGAGGGGCAAGTGCGAGGATTAACACCAATCTCAGCGTGACAGGATGAAAATGTGGGAAAAGTCAGGGTCCTCAGGAAGTCACTGAGCCACCGAATTAGCTGACTCTACAAATGCCATACCTCTAGACTTATGTGAGACTGTAAATTTAATCCACTTTTAACTGGTCATTTGTAGCTATAAACAACTAACCAATATACCAGGTATGTTCAAACAAATCTGTTTTACGTTTCTGTTTACTATTTAAAGCCCTGACATAAAGGGAGAAAATCTATAGACTTTGCCTTCAAATTTCCCATAAAATCACAATCTTTCCTACCCACTCCAACAGAGCTAAAATGATAATACAGATAGCACAAAACATTGAGCCATCAAAATTTACTCATTATGATATTGCATTTTAAATAAAATCAGCTTTTAATAGGATATAAGTTGAAAAAACACACAGCAACTTAAAAATGGCGATGGAGGAGAAGAAACTTCTATGTTGGTGATAAGAATTGGAGTTGAAATATTTTCTAAAGATTATTCTCAAAGCACATAACTAAGAGTTGACTTTGAGTGTTGGCAACAAAGAGTAACTCTTCTATTACATTATGCTGGATAGAACATTGTTATTAAGCAGGAGAACTGAAATTTCTGAACCTCCTCATTTGCAACAGAATAATTCCCAAGTTTCAAATTGAATGCACAAGATTAGCAGGCAGAGTAATGAGGATTTAATTTAAAGAAAAACCAAGGATTTAATTAAAAAAAATATGATGTTTAAAATCTGTGTAAGAAGCAGTTATAGAACTGAAAAAGTAAAGGACAGTCTACAGTCTGTCCTGTGCTTGCTCCTGCTTCTTGTATTTTGCCTTCCCAGACTGTGTTGTTTTGAAGCAAGGCTTCATTGCTTTTTGGCCAATATATTACACCTTTGTCCTTGCAAAGTGATGACAGCAAGTGGTTTCAGGAAACCCTCGGTAATATACACTCCTTCTTGTGTGTGAGGAAGCTCTGGCTCTTAAAGGGATGACATCAGTCCACCTCCCACCCACTCCTCCGGATCCCTCAAGTACAGAAACTCATTGTGAAGGCTTTCACTCTGAACAGCTGCTGGCCTCACTGGCTTCGTTCCCTGCGAAGGTGGTGATCGTATACCCCGGATTTCAAATAATCTGTTCTGTTTTGAGATCATGTGTCAGGCCTTCTGCTCTGGTGTCTGAATAGGAAAATATGATCACTCTAAGAATGACACAACCCTTTCCAACTTCTCTGCCCGTTTGGAGGTTTCCCCATGTCTCGCCGCTTCAGATGCCTCTTCAGGTGGTGGTCCTTCTCCCTTGTCCGACATAGAAGATTCCTGATGTGTCCTCAGTGGAAGTGTTGTCTCTTTAGGGGTCCTGCTGAGAAGGGACTTCAACTTAGTCAATACTAAAATTAGACCAAGTAAGGTGAGAGGCTACTTCCCTATGAAGAGTGACCTCATTGGAATTCTGAGATAAATGTCCATTATCACAGCAAAGTTCAAAGTCTTCAAAAACACATAAGGTGGTACATGTGAGTAGGTAAACATAACATCTTGGAAAAGTCACTGAAGGGAAGAAGCCAGGGTTCGGGTTTAGCTTTGGAGATTATAGAGAAGAGCAAAAAGCGACTTGAAAGTCCAGTGGGACAGGCTTGCTGTCTACAGGTGGTGGACCAAGCAGTGGACTCTAACAATGTGGCTTGGAGAACATACTGGAACCTCTGCTGTCCTCTGTATACTTGATGTAATGAGCCAAAGGTGCACAGGAAATATTTGCTGAGCTGCACTGACAGTGAACTTTTACTTGGATCTGCTGTGTTTGCTATACCAGGTAAATGCATTTGCAACCATTTTCTGGTTGAGAGTATCAAAATGTGCCTGAAATACCATGAAGAATATTTGTATTTGAGGTTAGTTTTTCTGGGAGGTAGGGCTTTGATTTTTCTTATTTTACTTACCTGACTGTACAGCAAGAATATTAAAAATAAAGGTAGCTGAGGACAGACAATCCTTGGGTATAAGGAGGTTGGTAATGGCTTGGGACAGCTGAATAAATAACATATATTTATCTGGCTCCCTGGGCCTTACCCAAGCCTTTTTACAACTACCAGGTGTTTTATAGACACATTTTTCTATGAAGTAGTCAAACTGTAAAACAGAGTGATTCCTGACTGATAATCATGTCTTAAAATGAGAGAGAGAGAAGAGAATCACCGTCATCGTTTTCCTAACAGGAGTGTCTTTTGTCTTTGTCTTTGGAAGCACAGCACCAAAGGTGTGAGGGCAGCTCTGGGGCGTGACACATGGCCTGCCTTCAGCCACTCCGTGCAGGTCTGCCCCCTTGATGTGACTGTGCCGTTCCCAGAGGACTGGTGTCCCAAGCCCAGGACTGTGGTGTTTTGAACACAGAAGGGTAAGTGCACAGTCAGTGCTTGCTGGTAAAAAAGGCACCATATGCCATTTAGCAGTATTTGTGAACAGTGTAGCTTCTCCTTCATGTTCCTAAGTTCCTTGAGTCAAGGATTAAATCTTCTGCACCCAAGGATCCAAGGATCTCTTCAAATACAACTGTACGCACTGTGCATGTGTGGGTGGGTGTGAGTGAGGGGAGGGACAGCGTGTCCATGGCCACCATGGGAAGCTGCTGTTAACCTTCATGCCCTGTCACTAGCAGTGCCTGCTTAGCAACAGAATTGTTCTCCTGCTTCCTTTCAAGGTCTCAGATTCATGGTAAGAGCTGGCAAAGGACCTGAGAGATTTTTTAGGCCAAACTCTATTTTATAAATGAAAATATTAGGTCTGTGGAGATGAGTGACTTATTCAGAATCGTAGAGCTAGTGTTTGGCAAAGCCAAGGAAAAATTTGTCCCCTTGAAAGCCATTTTTTTCCTTAAATATTTTTAAATTTTAGCTAAAAGATCTTCATCTCACTGCTATATATGTATGTATATGTCCTCAAATAGTTGTTACAATCAATTACTCCTTAAGAAAACTCTGAGAGCTTTTAGCTAGTTATTTTCTTATGACATATTTCAATGTGTTAAATAGGTTCTCATTGAGACATCAAGATAAAATACATGACAAGCCAAAGAGAGGAGCCATAGTAGAAATCTTCAAAGGGGTTATCCAGAAAGTGGCAATATGACTCAAATCCTTTCTAGATTCAAGGTAAAAAGATGTTGGAGCTCTGAGGGGGCTCAGTAAATAGCACCTGTCTTCCCCTTCCCAGGTTCTGAACAAATCGAGAAACAAAACAAAAGGTAGCAGATGGAGGACAAAATACCACCTTCGTTTCCAAAGGAGGCTGAGCTGGAGGCAGGGCTTAGTGTGGTGGCCAAGTACGGCTGCTCCTTGAACCCCAGGTTTAGGCCGACCTTCTGAGCAGGACATGCCTGAGGGCAGGACCAGTGCCAAGATGCAGAAGAGGCCAGGCTAAGCTTTCCCAGTGGGAGAACAGTGCCTGTAAGCGATGCCAGGAAGGCCCAGAGTGTTACAGCTAGCGCAGGGCTCTCTGCAAGAGGAGGGAGCAGCCGTTCCCCGTAACAAAGAGCCAGGGGTTGTTAAAGAGCGGCAGGGAAGATTTGTGAAGAGGGTTTTTTCTGGAGAAGGATAACTTGAAAGCCCTTTCCACCCCAAAGTTGCTTTCTCACTGAAAGGGCTCCATTCAGAGGGCTTTACACACATCTCCTGCAGGAGGGAGGGTGCTGGCGACTGGTGGTTGACTCCTGCCTGGAAACTCTAAAAGGAAAGAAAGTTCCAACAGCGGGAGAGAGGGAGAGGTGGCTGGGCCGGGTGGGCCGGTGATGAGAGAGGGAGAGAAGAGAGGCCGAGCGCCTGTGCAGCAGGGCCACCTAGCTAGGCTCGTGGGCGTCAGCAGGACGCTGCTGGGGTGGGGACGCAGAGTGGGGGGGAGTTTCCGCCACTCCGGGGAACTGCAGGTGGGCGGGGGTCTCTGAGGGACCAGGGGGGTGGCCTGCACTGGGAGGAGGCAGCGTTCAATATCTCAGCCTATCGTGAGAGACAACTGGTCAGGGGAGCCCTTGTCTCCTTCCCCTGCTTCCTTTCTTAACCCTGGAACGAACCGTGATCAGTGAAATGGGGTCAGAGTTGGAAACAGCAGGCCAAGGAAAGGAAAAGATAGAGCCTGCCTCGTGCCTGGTCTTGGCTGCAGGAGGCCCCGTGGCAGTGAAGGCGGGGAGTCAGACCTCTCAATCTGATTCTGGGAGTTGATTATCACACAAGGTGGGAGGTTCTAACTTCTTAACTGAGACTGTGTTGGGCCCTTAAAGTGGCCGGAGGAATCTTTATTACTTAACAGGGATTAAAAACAAGTCATAGGATTAGGAAGGTTTTCATCCAGGGGCAGGGGAAGAACTCTCCCCCACTGAATAATAAAAGAGACAGTGGGAATCAAAAAGTTGCTTTCGGATTTGAATAGATTATTTTCTTCTTCAAATTGAGAACACATCAACTTGATTTTGTTGGTTTTAATTTCTCTAACACACCAACATGACGCTGTTTGCAGTCATGTTTATTAAGCCTGCTGCCTAAACCAGCATCTGGGATATGAAGAGCCCTGGAAACTAAAAAACCCAGGGCCCACTCCTACTGATGGCACCTGTGACATTTTCCTCAGGCGGCACGGTGCATGGACAGCAACGCCTGGGCTGCTCCTCCAGAGAGTTACGAACAAGAAAGATCAATGCATTCAAGTCAGTCCTGGTGGTCTTTCTGTGATCCCGTTCTTCTTGAAGCACTCTCCCAGCAAATGGTATTGCTAATTAAACCTGTTGGGGGGGTAAACCAAATGAAATATCTTAAAAGGCTCCATCCAGTCCTGCCCAAAGCCAGGCAGAGGAGGCCAGCTTGAGTTCTCACCATCTCCCAACGCCTTTGTTTTTGATTAGAATAGTTTCCTTCTGTAATACATTCATGATTGCCAAGGCGGCTTTTAAGAAGTTCCTTTATTATATGTGAAGTGATTGAAAACTGCCAATCACGAATCTGGCAATCCTTTCTCATGAGCTTAAAGACTGTTCTGATTACGATAATTACATTTTTATGAATATCCTACCTAGAGAGTAACAATTTTACTGTGTTAGACTACACCACACAAAGATGCATCAATTTCATCTGCAATGAAAAATAGAGACTAATAGCATAGTTATATTTATATGATAGTCAAACATCAAGATGCAACATAAGTACTTCCACTGAAAGAATTCTGATCATTATTTAACCTTGAGATGATGATTAAGGGTGAAGGCTTGTCAGCTTACATGAATTATTTTTTCATGATTTTTGCTGTTTTGATTTGATTTTTTAAACTCCATAATTAGCAGATATTAACATTTGAATTCCACCCCCACCCCCATGATATGTGGGCAAGGCAACAACAAAAAGATAACAGATGTGATTAATGGTCAAAAAGAGTATTTGGTAATTATAAGACATAATTAAAATTATAGCGCAACAAGGCCATGCCAGCTGGTTGGCTACTTAGGTAAGTTTCTCCAACCATGGTGCAAAAAATAGAAACAGTATTTAGGTTTGGTGCTACAAATACATCATAGTTTAATGCAAAGTAAGCGATTCCACTATTATAGATAGTGATCAGTACCAGTCAAAAAGTGTAGTCGGAGAACCAGCAGCATCACGTGTCACCTAGGAGCCTGTTAGAAATGCAAATTCTCAGGCCCCACTCCAGACTTGCTGAATCAGAATCTCTAGCAGCGGGGCCCAGGACTGTGTCTAAGGTCTGAGAACCACTGCTGCAGCGTACTCTAACTGTTGCCATGCTGCAGAGAAACACAGCAGCCTGGAGGCTGCAGTCCCAGCTGCTCGGTAGTATTTCCTGTGAACTGTAGGGGCGCGTGTTCCCGCAAAGCCTAAATGAACATGCTGCTTTGGTCAAGTCCCTGAGTCCAGGGGTTCCTCTTAAGTGGGTTTTCTCTTCTGGTTAAATCTGTAAGGTCACAAGCCAAGGTTTCTTCCCATTACTGGTCATAATTGTCAGTCCATCCTACCCAGTTTACGATATCCTTTATAATGTCAAAAGATTTCCACCACCCTAAATCCCTCCTGATTCTTTCCCTCTGTAACAACCATTTCCTTAAAGTCATCTTGAGCTGCTTAAAAAATTTTAACATTCAACGTGATGCTCTGTTATATGTCTTTATGGCAGTACCTGCTCTATCATGTTTTGATAACACTATGGGTCAAAATTATTTACAGACTTCATCAGAAAATTATATGGTGAGAGGCCACACTCTGCAGGCATAACTGATGCAAGAAAACACATATATTTAGTAGAGAGCCAGGACCCTGCAGTGCAGTACATACACATTTTTCTCTGGTTAAGAGGGTACAGTAACTCTAAGCATGGGGGAAATGTATCACAGGGCTTGGTAATGGACAGACTGAGATACAGATGATTTTTTTAAGAAAAGTATTTTAGAGACGGTGTTCTAACGAATCAGCATTCAGGGGGCAGTGTTAAATGGAGTAAATGAATATGACAAAAAGTAAATGCCATCCTACTAGTGGGCGTGAGGATTTAACTGTATGGGTAACTAACTGTTGAACCACTATGTTGTATACTTAAAACCAATATGAGATTGTATATCAACTATACTTCAATTAAAAAAAAGGTAACATAGATGCCATCTTATGATTCATTGTTTTTCACACTATAATTTCATATGTTCTCTCTATACAAATATATTCTCTTAAAGACCTAAGTGAAAGAGTAAAACCTTAGAACAGTGATTCTGCACCCTCACTGTTCAGGACCTTCAACCTTGGAGCTTGTGAACAATAATGATTTCCTATGCTTGCCTCGGCAGCACACATACTGAAATCAAATACAAAAGATTAGCACCATTCCTGTGCCAGCATTACACACACATCTGTGAAGTGTCCACACTAAAAAAAATTCCCTGGGTTCCAAGAGGTCTTTATTTTGGTGGGTCGGAGGTGGAGCCCAGGAATCTGTATTTAACAGGCCCTCCAGGTGAGTCCGGTACAGGCGGTTCTTAACTTTCATTTTGAGAAACACTACAAAGCTAACTCAGAAAGATGAGCAACCACCCGTGAGGGTGAGACCGCAGGCTCAACCGATTCACAGGAGTTGTACTCTCTTCGGGTCCCTGTGACGCTGTGTTTCACGCGCTTGAATCGGATGTGTATCCGCTGGGCTCTGCGTTATTTGGGTCCTTGCCTCGGCCCCCGAGAGACTTTAAGCAGGAGACTGTAAGCTTCCTGCAGCACCGGGTTTCCGCTCGATACTGACTTTTCTATCTTCAGCTGGACTCACCCCATGCCTCTCATCATTGAGAAGGTGCACAATAGTATTTGTCGAATGAATGAAGATAATAAGGGTAAAAATGAAATTTAAAGGTAATATTGAAACAGAGGGGTTTGGTCTTGGCCCATTTGCCCCCCAGCTGTAAGACTGAGAGTCACTTCATCTTTCAGTGCCTCTGCCCTGCATCTAGAACATGGGACGTAAGTTTCTTCTTCCTTTGCTTTGAAATTGTAGAACCACTTATTTCAGTTTTTTTTTTACTATGACTGTCTTTTTGCTCTGTTTCCTCCAGAATGAGTGCTAAGTGGTATGACTGAGGCAAAGAACACAAAGTGTACTTCTGGCCATTATGCAAAAGCAGGTCTTATTATTTGGAACTTGAAAGAACAACATAACTTTTCCAACTTCAATGAGAGTAAAAAATAAATTCAATTCTAAAGATTTATAATATGAATGGAAGAAATATCCCACAAATAATGGACAGTACAAAGGAAGGGAAATATACAGGGCAGCAAATTAACTGTTCACATTGTAGTTTGATTCTGAGGTGAGGAGGTTCAGAAATCTGTGTTTAATGAAATTATGTCTGAATTTTAGTACCTCCCTTGAGATTACCTTAAAAGGTACTGTGTGGCTGATGAGTTGAAAAGTACAGGTATATAACAGCCTTTAAAAAACCTTAAGGCAGTTTCCCCAAAGAAAACAAGAATCCCTGATTTGAAAAGATATATGCACCCCTATGTTTATCGCAGCACTATTTACAAGAGCCAAGAAATGGAAGCAACCTAAGTGTCCATCAGTAGATGAATGGATAAAGAAGGTGTGGTTCATATACACAATGGAATATTATTCAGCCATAAAAAGAAAACAAATCCTATCATTTGCAGCACCATGGATGGAGCTAGAGGGTATTATGCTCAGTGAAATAAGCCAGGCAGAGAAAGACAAATACCATATGATTTCACTTATTTGTGGAATATCAAAACAAAGCAAAAACAGAAGGAACAAAACAGCGTTAGATTCATAGACACTGAGAAGTGACTAGTGGTTCCCCGGGGGAGGGGAGACAGCAGGGGTGGTGGGGGGTGGGAGGGCACAGATGAAAGGGCACAATAATTTGCAATCACAGTATGTTGATTATGGGGACTGTTGAACCACTGTGATGTACATTTGAAACCAACATAAGATTGTATATTAATGATACTTGAATAAAAAATAACAGTGAAAAATAACACCTCAATGAAGGAATTATGACCACCCCTCAAACTATAAAGATCAAAGAATTCAAACTATCATTAATCAAATTAAATCACTTACAGTAGGCAGTGTGCCCTGGATGGTAAATGCTCATCCAGGGCTAGAGAAGGTCCACAGCCAGTGAGGAAAATAAGGGCAATGTAGCTAGTTCCCATGAAGCTCTATTAATTCAATTGAGCCTACTGTCTTTTATTCTAAGATTAGGTCTTCCCTTATATTGGCTTATTAAAGTGTCCTTGCTTGTATGAAATGTCAGTAATTCTTCACACTGGCAAAAGAAAAGTTGACAATGATATTACGACTCTCCATTCACATGTACTTACTCAGCTTTGAGGTTGAATTCTGGACCCATTCAAGGCAAATGATTTGAGACAAATTTCTAAGCCACTCCGGCACCATTTCTCCTTGTGTACAGTCACAAAAATTAACAATAATATATGCAATAATATTACCGATCTTACCACAATTTGTAGAACACAGTAGATGATCAATAATTGGTGGTTATGGTTATATGAAAAATAAAGATGCTATATAAGTGTTGTCATCTATGTTAAGTAAAGTAGAGTGTCATGATGATATAAACTTACTGTTTCTACTACTGTGTTAGATAGGCTTTTCCATTTTTTCATGGTGACCTCATTTGGGACCTATCCATGCCTTCACTCCAACAGTGAGACAAAGCAGCAAGCAGCAAGCACCAAGGGGTTATTTCCCTTTCATGCACACAGCCAACCGAACAGCCTTGTGGTGATGGTGAGGAACATTTCACAGCCAGTGGTCGAGTGGGGTTGTGGCTACTGGCTGCAGTTCTTGGACCTAGAATTTAAACTCACACCCTTGATTCTTGGGGTGGTACTTCCTGTTATACAATACATATCTTTGTATTTCCATTGCTTAATAAATTGTAGTCAGTCATTATTTGCTTATAATTTGAATAAATGTAAAAATTGAATTCTGGTAATACCATAGCTCCATGTAACATTAGGGTTTTCCCAATTATCTGCTGCTGTTTCTTTCAGGGACCTATCTGAAATAGATGGCATTTTGGCAGGTGACCTTTAACTTACTAACTTGCTAAGGAAGACAGTAAACAGGAAAAGGGTGGGAGTTATTCATGACTAAAACCCATGATAGATACTCCAGGTGTTCTGGCAAGTTTCTTCCTGGTCAAGGTTTAAGCTAAATTCAAGCTCAATGTCTAATAACACCCAGACTTGTTTCCTAGGTGCCTCAAAGGTCAAAAATGTTTTCCTAGATGGGTCACATTATGGGACTTTTGACTGACTTTAATGCAATGTGGGCAGTGCAATGACTGAATGCTTTAGCAGTATCTGCAGGCCACTCTGAGAAAGCAGAGGCAAACACTTTTGTGTCAGTTTGTCTGAGATTCTCATGTCACTCATGGAAAGCTGGTAGCTTGTCCGCTTGGGTGGAGTCCTGCATCAGAAGCTGGGGAGGGTAATAATGCAAGGACAGATCCAGGTTTTGTGAGGCCAGAAGACTTAGACAATTTAGGGTACTCTATTTAAGAAAGTTAACAGGCATAAATTTCAAAATTAGATATAAAGTGAGTACTTAGGAGGGATCCTTGCAAGTGGAGGAACCAAAGCTTGAGCTTCATTAGCTTCCTGTGAATGTGCCTCTGTAATACTGGAAGCAAAATTTTAAGACAGAGGAATTGTGAGAGAACCTTGACAGATAGGACATTTCCAAACATTTGCCAGTAAGAGAAACATGTGCACGTATCTCCTGATTTTCAGAAGTTCGAGTTAATGCTACTTTGCTTTATGAAAGACCTACATTAGCACCTGGTTTTGGTTAATTGGAAGACATCCGAAGATTTTCACTTTTAGGAAAAAAGGCAGAAAGTGAAAGTAGTGTCAGACGTTTGTCTGGCAGTAAGCCCTTACAGAGGCAGCACGCACCCCAAGCAGCTAGAGTGGTAGGGCTGCCAAGCTCCTTCTCGGGCAACCAGAGTCTCGGCATCAACAGCTAGAGCTCCGAACTGTGTCTGTGTGCATCTGTGCATTGTTACCTTGATTTATTTTGTGCATCTATTGGCAGCATGTGTCCTCAGGCATCAGGGAAGCCTAAGAGATTGTTTTTGGGTAGTGGAATGCTCAGAAAATTTTCCATATAAATGAGCAGTAATTGCTTCTTTGCTTGACTCCATTTCAGTTTAAGAAGCTTTCATAGGAACGATCTACTTTCAGAGAAACCTGTACATGCTAAATGTCGCTCCAGAGATAGATATTAAGTACCAAGTGCTCAGTGGTGGCAAGTGAGGTTTTAGAGAAGACAGCAGAGAAGGGGCCAGTCTAAATGCTGTTTCCAGGAAGCCGTCAGTAAATTGGAATACTTAGGAAACTGGGAATCCTTGCGTTTCCTTCTCAAATTATTCAAAAACAAAATGACATCATTTATGAGCCCTCAAAACTTTTCTAAATACTTTTTCAATTTTTCTGTAGGTTTAAACATTTTTTAAAAATCAATGTAATTTGCCCATTAAGATTAAAGGAGAAAAGAAACCAAATAATTACTTAGGAAGGGGGAAATGATAAAGTATTCACTTCCCTCCTTAATAGAAAGTGCCCTGTTGCTTGAGTGACTTAAGTTGCCTGCCTGGTGAGAACAGGGATGCTGGCCCCCATAACTGTCACACAGGAACCGCTCAAGTGACATAGTGGTGGGGACACTGGTTTGATTGTGGAGGCAGGCACACCTTACATCAAGTGCTCAGTGAAAATTTATTGAATAGATGAATCAAACAAATGAATAATGCCAGTTTGAACAAATGAAGCCAGTTTTGAAAGCAATTTTTATTTCTAGAAATTCTGTAATTAAATTTTATCAGATTTGTTTGATTGCATTGAAGATTCCTTCCCTGAATATGACCTAGGTTTGCAGGCAAAAGGACCAGGAAATGGAATGGCATTGACTGTGATTAAACACCTGACATATACCAGATATTTTGTACATTTATTTAAGCTTTGTAACAATTTGCAGTTGAGGAAATTAGAGTTCGGAGGGCTTAAATAACTTGTCAGTGGCCTTACAGGAAGCAAATGGAATAGCTAGGATTCAGATCCAGGTTTGTGTGTCCGAGGCTTCTTCTCTGAGTCTGTAACTTGTCATTTAGCTGTTTCTTTCCAGCAAATATGAAAGACACACAAAACAGACTTTAGAGGTAAAAAGAATTATAAAGTAGAATGTGGTGTGGTTAAAAGTCATACTGCTTGTCCATTGGTACTATGTGATTCGGGGTCTTAAATCACCCATTCGCAAGACCAGAGAGTTGGACCAGATGACCTCTGAGTGGAATGATCACATGGCCGAGTTTACTGGGGCAGTCCTGACTCACACCCATTGTGCCAAGGCAGCTATTGTTAGCACCCCCTTCCACTCTCAAAAGTGTACCACTGGGGATCATCAGTTCTAAGGCTGTTCTATATAAAGTTCTTCCCATGTCTTACTTCTGTGATTTCAAATGAATGTAGTAATTTTTTTGGTGATTAAAGCAACATGAACTTTCATTTTTCATGCCTGTTAGCTATAAGGAACTGACAGGATGTGAAGGGACCTTCGATTATTAGTCGCTTTCCATTACTGGTATAGATATTTTTTCTGCCATTGCCCCTTTCCTTTAGAAGTACAATAGTAGATCCCCTTCTAGTCAATTTGTTCCAGTTGATTTGGGATCATTATATAAGTATTTGTTTCCTACTGCATACTAATAGTGGCTATTACTTATTTAGTGCTTAGAATAAGTCAAGCTAAGTTCTGAGTTATCTCATTTAATGCACTTATTAATGCTAAGATAGTTTCTCACTTCCTAGATAAGGAAATTTAGGCTTAGAGAAGTTAAATGACTTGCAAGTAAGAGACAGAGGCAGGTCTTCCTAGTCTCTTAACCATTATACTATAGTATGATATGTGCACACACATACATAGAATATAATTTTAAAAATGATCATACCTCTACTAGCCTTTATTGTATTTATCAGTGTCAATGCTAGTCTTTACAATTTCATCAGCCATTGCTTGCACCATCAATCTTTAACTTAGAGTAGAAGCATCTGACTCAAATAAACAGACAGCAGATTTTGACTAAGATGCAGGTTTTCAAGAAAAACAAGGGATTAGAAAGTAGATGTGATGACCATTTACTTATATGGACCTTTACTTCTTCTTCTTTTGAGTTTGCCTTTCTTTATCAGAGTGTAAAACAAAACACAGACACTTGCTTTTTCATTTACATGTACACAGATAATACTTAAATTAAAAACCACCAGTTGACACTCTATCATTCTGCTTTTATTTACTGTCTGGCTAACTTACAAAGGTGCAGATGTATAGGGTAGACTCTACCCCATCATTTAAACCAACCTGATTACATAGATACCATAATGTGCATGTTTACATAGTGCAGTGGTATAAAAAACAATTTTTCTTCCTTTACAGTCCCTGACTACAAACAGGGAAAAATTCATGCCAAAAGTTTTTGGGCACTTTAACAATCATCCCATTTCTGCTACTAAAAAAACAAAATTGGCATTAAAAGTTAAAATATAAAGGCCTAATGGTTTTTACAAATATGCAAATAATCTGCTACTTAGATATAAAAAGTCAATTTCTTTCAATTCACAAAATAAGGCACCATTGGATTAAACATTTTTCTTGGTTTTTACCAAATAAAATGCATAGTGAAATAAATACTGAACACTGAATTTTAATACTGTAATACATTTCAATATAAAATGGTATGTAAATGTTAAAATACTGTATTGCATCTTGAATACATTTATCTAGAAATTTATGGAAAAAGAACACATGTAAGCTCTGATTTCAGGGAAGAAAATATTCGTTTTTATGATTTTCCATAGTTTAAGATTTTAGCATACAACTTATTCAAAGTTCTGGAAGCAACTGGTTGCAAACTTTCAAAGAAAGGGTGTAGGTTTATTAATGAAACATTCACTTAAAAAATACATTCTAAAACATCTATATCTTGAATGAATAGCAACTATGAGCTGTGCCCCTCTTTCAAACTTTAGGATGGTATCTGCAGTTACGATATACAAGGACATTGGCCATTCTTACTACCCTTTTACGAAATTCAGACCCACTTTTTTTGGGTCAGGCTTTTACCAGCCCTATCTGCTAGGAAGGCCAAATTCCATCTTTTCTAAAGTGGGTCATTAGGGCTTATCAAAGGGGTTATCAACTGTTGATATCTGATCAAACAATCCAAAAACAAATGCTGCTATATTGCTGAAATATGAGAGATTAAAAAAAAATTTTTTTTTAAATACTTTGTCAAGCTTGTTACACCTTTATATTTCTCGATTATTTTTGGTAAAGGGCCACAAGTGACTTTGTCAAAGATGGATGAATGGTAGAAGAAAGAGGAAAATGACCAAATTCTCTAATGTACTGAGCCCAGGACTTTGGCAAGGAGAGTTATAAAAATACAGTATGTCAAAATGGGCAACCTCCTAATTTATTACTATCCCATTTATTAGAATTCTAAGTTCTCTTGCTTTTATATAAATGCACCAATTATTTATTCTATGAACAGGAATTGCATCTTTCAAATGTTTCTTTGGATTGATTCCTTGTTAGCATCTCCAATTATACATGAACAAAACACTGAAACTCTGATACTGATACAAAGTTTAGGTAGATATACATAAACACATGGGGCTGTATGCGTTTAAAAAACAAGTAATGGTAATTTTAAACATAATTAACCATATAAAACATCTAAATGGAAATTTTTTTTTTCCAACTCTGTAGTTAGATTTTAATGTCCCAGTAAAGTTCTGTAAACAAAATCATACAACAAAGGCAAGGTTGGCTCATCCCTGTGGTCCTCTCGTTGAGCTTTATTTGCACAGATCCAAGACAAATGATTCTTCCAGACAGATTCAAAACAAATTCCCTCCAATTTCCCGTAGCAATCTCTCTGTCGCTCAACTTCATAAGCATCAGATTTAGATTTGCAGAGTTCTGCCCGTCAACTCAAACCTATTCCCCCTTCCACGTTTCTGCTTTGCAACCTTTCCTTGACTCCCCCTGCAACTACAGAGCCGAGGACCCTCCCTGTGCCGAGGGTCGAGCTGAGTGGGAGAGGAAGGAAGCTGCTCCAAGCGCCCAGGACCGGAGTCCAGCTGCCCGGAGGGCAGGGCCAGCAGGTCCGCGTCCTGAAGCCCTCTCTGGCTTTCACTTTCTTTCTAATGTCTTTATTCCACGTGATGGTGATCCCTATTAGATCCATTTCTGACCTTGTCATTGTAAAGCAACACTTGAATACAGATATTAAGGGAAAATAAGGGAGCAAAATAAGGTCAAATGGTCTAGCAAACAAGGTTTTAGGTCCTGACTAATTACTAAAGCTCATCTTGCCTTTTTTGTTTTTTAAACAAGAAGTGTTGCACTGGCCTCTGTCTTCTAGAGCTGCTCTGTCCAGCAGGGTCGACACGAGCCACATGTGGCTACCAGGCACTTGAAATGTGACGAGTTCAAATGACAATGTGCTCTGAGTATAAAATACACCCTGGATTTTGAAGATGTAGTACCAAAAAAGAATACAAAATAGCTCATTAATGATTATTATATTGATTTCAGGTTGAACTGATAATATTTTGGATGTTTGGGTTAAATAAAATATATTAAAATTAATTTCACCTATTTCTTTCCCTTTTTTTAATGTGCTACTAGAAATTTAAAAACAGTGTTGGTGGTGGTATTTCTACTGGCCAGCCCTGTCTTAGAGCTCAGCCGAGACCACCAGAGAGCACATCCTGTGACAGCAAACACGCATGTGAGCCCCTGCACAGCGCCTTGCTCAGGCGCTCTGTGGGCCATGGAAGCAGGGAGGCAAGCATGCAAAAAGGCATAGAAAGCAAACAGCTTTCAGACACTTCAACATTACAGTCTGTAGCAAATACACAGTGAATGTTTGAGTTCGGTTAGTTGAAAGCTGGGACACAATTCATCTCTGCCTACTCGCCACAAAAACCTACTGACGCCCCCGGCAGCCACACTGGCAGCCACCACAGAAACAAGCAATAGCTTTGAGAATATACGTGATATAAAAAGCTAGCCCATGTCTTTACTGTATTTCCACCCCCCCACCACATCCCCACATCACCCTCCCTTCTTCCTACTGCCAATACAAAGGAGACAAGGGAAGACAGAGGGAGGAGGGCGTGCAGTTCTCAGGTGTCAGCTACAGAAGTCGCTCTTGGGCTCGGGTGGAGGAGAACAGGCAAGGATCACCTCGGGATGGGGGGAAGGGGTGGGGCACCCCGTTCTCTTCGGTTGGATCCACCTTAATAAAAAAACAGACAAATATAAATTTTGGTTAGAAAGCTTATGTTCTCACTGTAGAAACTCAAAGATGGTTGCAAAAGTACCCACCTCTTTATCCCCTATGAACAAGGCTGTACCTAACGGGCACACTCGGATGGGAAGTGCGGAGCGAGGGCAAGATGCAAGGAAGGGTCTGAGCAAACATTACTAGAGAAGGATTGCTGGTTGCCCAGGACCTGCACAGAGCTAAGAAAGTTTAAAAAGTTATGTTTTGGGGAGGGAGGGAGAAGGGGATTGAGGGGATTATGATCAGCACACATAATGTAGGTGGGGGGCACGGGGAAGGCAGCACAGCACGGAGAAGACAAGTAGTGACTCTGCAGCATCTTGCTACGCTGATGGACAGTGACTGCAGTGGGGTGAATTGTAGTAACCACAGTGTTGCTCATGTGAAACCTTCATAAGACTGTTTATCAATGTTACCTTAAAAAATGCCAAAAAAATTGTTTTTTTATCACATAGTGTGTATTACAGATATAGACAACATGGATGAGCAAAAAGCAAAACAAAAATTCACTAATGCTTGCACCACCCAGAGATAACCAATATTATGCACATATTTTCCATTTATTTTCTACATATTAACAGTTCCCCTTTTCTTCCAAAAATAGGATCACATATAGTCCATTTGAACATTTTTCACAGTCATTATTCCTTGCAAATATAATTATTAATGACATATTGCATGCTATTATATCCTACAGTTTATTCAATCCCTTTCTGTTGGGCATTTAGGTATTTTCTAATTTCTAAGCAATGCTGTCTTGATAGCAGCTCTCCTAGTGAGTGTGAAGGGGTATTTCACTGTAGTTTTATTTGCATTTCCCTAATGACTGGTGATGTTGAGTATCTTTTCATGTGCTTACTGGCAATTTGTTTATCTTCTTTATAGAAATGTCTATTCAAGTACTCAAGCCATCTTAAAAATTGAGGACTTTTTGTTGTCTAACTGTTGGAATCCTCTATATAGTCTGAGTATCAATCTTTTATCAGATACATTATTTGCAAATATTTCATCCCATTTCATGGGTTGCCTCTGCACTCTGTTGATGGTGTTCTTTTAAAAACTGCATATTTGTGGGCTATCAGCACACCATAACTTGGTTTAAACTACATTCACAATTAAAAAATTCATTTGTCCCATACCCATTTTTCTAAGGACCTACCAGGTGTTAGGCATGAAGCCAGGTGCTCAGACACTGTGAGCAAGTCTACCAGGGGCACAGGTCGACTAACAGGCCCGCTAGGACCACTGCTCTGAGACTCAGATGGGCTGGCACTGACAGGTTCCTCAGCAGGTGTCTTAGCAGCAACCACAGTTGCCTACTTAGAGATTTCTGAGCAAGGAGAGGAGACAGGAAAATGCTGGTGGTCTATTACCTTGCCTCTTCCTCTTTCCATCCTAACCAAGGTTTTTGGGGACACATAGCTGAGGAAAGAGTCATCTGGATGTACACCAGCCACATGTCATGGAGCCTGAGCACCAGGCACATGACAAGTGGAGAGCAAACCAGGGATGGCTTGTTCAAAGCTGTGGTGAGGAGGCCCTGCTCAGGGCTGCCTGAGCACCCCACCTGGCTGTGGGCCTGGAGGTCAAGGCAGCTCCAGGAGCAGAATAAAACCAGTTGAGAGCACTTTATTTTTGGTAGAGAGATGGTCCATTATCATTACAAAATACTAAACACGCATAGTGCTAGAAATCATTAAAACAAAAAATTTTTGGCAAACAGTGGAAATTAATTCACCAATCTAAGAAATATTTTAAATATTTTAGTATGTTTTAGGCTCTGTGACACTTAAGGAAGATGCAATATTGAGCAAGACATAGTTCCGGTCTCTAAGTGCCCACAGTCTCTAAGAAAGAGGGTGGGGAAGGAATGTGTTTACCTATTAAATTAAAAATATAGAGGGACTAGGGAGCATGATTCTGTTGCGGACTTAAATATACAACTTGCACCTAAATTAGATTAAGAATGCTTATAAGAAACCAGGAGAAAATATTTAGAGTCTATGTAAACAACTCCTTAAAGTGAATTTATTAGGCCCCAAGAGAAGAAAAACAGGCTGTATGTACTCTTATCAGATAGTGAAGCTCCTCTTCACACAAACACTCACACATGCACACTCACACACCACACACACACACACAGGCACTCACACACACACACTCATACTCTCTCTCACTCACAGACACACACACACAACTCACATTTGCCCCATGTGAAGACTTATTTTTCAACCACCAATTCTTGTATGGTAACTTTATTATAGTTTACACCTTTTTAATTAGGCAGTCTCTAAGAATGCAGTATTCCATATCAATGAATTTTTCCAGGAATTAAACTTTTCCTTTCAAGCAGCAATATTCTGCTTACTTCTAGCATCTGTTTAGGGAACCTTTCCTAAAATATTTTCTCATTCTTTGTATTCCTCAATGGAGACAAAGCACAATTTGACCTGTTGTTCCAAAGCTGACAGAAGCATCTGTACTGCCCTGTGCTACAGTACAGAGCAAGCTCTGTGTCCCCAGCTCCTCCTCGGACCTGATGCCGCCGTTTAGCATTACCCCCTGAACTCAGTAGTTTTGCTCTAACCAACCTTAACTCTAGCTATTAATTTGCTCTAAAGCTGGAATCAACCAACCAAAAATTATTGAAGAACTGTGTGTTAAAGAGCCAGCAGTATGTGGAGTGTGTGGAAGGAGGTCTGCCCAGGGACTGAGGACAGGTAGGGGCATGGTGGCAGTTATTTGACAAGCTCACACCTTTTTTTCTACTTATGTTTCTCATTTGGGAGTTGGTTCTGAAGCCAAGCCTGTTAAAGTCTGAACTTCATCAGTGATAAATATATTTCATGCTAATTCTTTCTTAGTTCAATCCATTTACTATTGTGAAATTTACTTTGTGTATTTCTGCTTCTTGTTCACATTTTTGTTTCAACAGGGGAAAAATGATTCGCTACTTTTATGAGCATTGTATATATTAGCAAAAACCAGAAACAATCTAAATGTTTAATAATGGTAAACTAAATTATTATGTGCTAATTTGATGGAATCCTGTAAAATAAAAAACAAGTGATAAAATGGGTGTTTCCTAAGCAATGTTATATGAACACCACCACCAAAAAAACCCACACTCTGTAACTATATAAATTAATCATAATTATATGGATAAAGAGAAACTGATAAAATGAAAATGCTTGTTACATGGAGAGATTATATGTATCTTTAACATTTTCATGTAATGTTCTATAAAGCTAAATATAATCATAACATTAAAAAGATCAAAACAGTTACAGTGAGCTTTTGATGTAATTAATAAAACATTTTGCTAGTCTCAAAACTAAGAGGAATAGAAAGGTGGCTCTATCTGTGCTGTCTTAGGAGGATCAAAATGCAGGATTGTTGTCCAAACAAGCAAAATAATAAAATTTAATCTGCTGCAAACCAAAGTTGTTTTGAGCTTATAATGACGCATTAAGGTAACTGTTTCTCATATCCATTGTGGTATCTCTATTTTTCCCATCATGTGAGGAAGGGGAGTTCACCAGAATTTAGGCAGCTCCAAGTGGGGTTCTGTGTCTCACTCCAGACAGGAGGCCTGGATTTCCTATACAACCCTCAGTGTACATAACGCAGGCTATTCCAGTGTGAAGCCACCAAAGCCCTTGCAGAAATACTCACTCCGGTTTTCATTTCTTGCCAATTTACTGGGATAACTTTTGGTCGTTGGAACATACGGTTCTGGAGGTGGCAAATCAGAAATCGGATGGAAGTGGAATCTGCTTTCCCACTCATCTGAGAGACAGAAACAGACAGTGTCTTCAGTGACAGACAATCTCTTGTGAAGGTTTATGTGATGAAAGGCACAAAAGAAAGAGGAACCTGCAGAGAGCATTTCTAGCTTTATGCCTGGAAGTTTAAATAAGAGCTACAAGCGTCAGAAATAGCACTGACTAGCACATCAATAAAATACGCTGGTCTGCACATTGAAGACAGATATATCTAAGTTATTTCAGCTAGAGTGATTAGGACCCCGCCAGTCCCCCTCAGGAGCTGGAGGTCTGAGATACTCTGCTTCCTGCCGGTGGATCCAGGAGTAACCGGGACCCTCCGATGACAATGGCAGAGGAAAGTGGCTTAGTATTTGTAGGCCACTGGGCCCCTTACCTACAGCCAATGGTTTAGAAAAGCAGGTAATAAGACGGTAAACTACAAAAATGGTTCTTTTTGAATTCTGGAGTCTCTGGAAAGTTAACCAAAATGAGACTCAAGCAAACAATGAGACTCAGAGAAAAATGACCTGTCTTTTCTGCAAGTGGGAGAACACAGGGAATTGCTATTTTTCATTTGAAATCATGATGCGCCCCAATAGTTAGATAGTTACAGCAATACGGTGTGAAAACAATGAGGGCCATACAAACATGAAGTTTTAATGCAAACACACAAGCAGCAAACACAAACAAATCTACCATAATTCAGTTGCTGTCCCATAGCTCCTAAGTGTTTCCATGGAGCTGAGATCATACCTCACCTTCACATGAAGAGTCTTGGAAGCCATTTCTAACAGATGTTGATGGTGGAGGTGGGGGAGGTGCCCCAGCACCAGGCCTGTCGGGAGGAAGAGGAGGCCTGGGCCCACTTCTGGAACTATCTACTCCACCCCTGGACGGCAACTGTGGGGTGGCAGGCAAGGCACGAGCCGTGCTGCCATTTCTGCTTATTGGAGGAGGTGGGAGAGGGCCTGGAGCAAAAGAAAAGAGGACATTTAGTGCCATACTGTACATCCTGTGTTACTATTATCATGTGCAATTAGTGAGTGCCTGGTGGATACATGCCCTTTAACTAGAGAATATGGAGAAATGGTAGAGACTTTCTAAGAGATTTAGCTGAGAAATTAGTAAGCACATATAAACACAGAAATTCATGTATGTACACACACAAATGTGGAGAGAGTGCATATTGAAAGCTAAATGGCTGTTTTGGCTTTGAGTTAATACTGAGGTTGGAGATGATTCAGTTAAGTTGAGAACAGGTGATAATTTGTTTATACTGACAATATACTTTACCTCTTATAAAGCTACTGAATTAATTTCTGCAACATCACACTTATTAAATAAATGCTATTTTACAAAAGAACCTCTTAAAAAGAGTCACGTAGTTATAAAGTGATTTTAGGTCTTCAGTAGAGACTGAGTTATTTAAATGCACAGCATTATTGCTAATTACACACGCATGTTTCTGTGATGCATATGATCTGTTTCCAGGCAGAGATGGCATCAGGTAACCAAGGGTCAAGCATCCTCAGGGTAGCAGGAGTTCCTTTTTGATTCTTCCTCTCTGGGGAGGCAGAATCACAGGGAGTGACCAACAGCCAGCCAGTGTGCATGGCTATAAATGCTGGTGCGGGACGCTGACCCTGAGGTTTCCTCATGAAGCTTGATTTCCTATCTACAAAGAAAGCACCAAATAGTCACCTTCTTCACAGCACTGTTGCCAGAAATAATTAGTCAAAGAGCAAAATAAAAAGCACTACTTAAGTATTTGAAACCATTTTTAAACACAGTGGTGTGGTATAATCAGAAATGTTTATGCTCTTAGAAAATAATTCAAAGTAAATTCTTTTGCTAATACCAGAGAAACCTACCTTGCTTGTCCCATCTTCCAAATGCAGAGGCTATTTGGATCATGAGTAAATAATAATAAAAAAAAGAACTTGGGCATTCCCATGCAAATCAAAATGGCCTTAGTAATTATTCCTGATCTTCAGCATTGTGTTCTGCTTGCAAGATGCTGACATTTTGTGCAAACGCATCTCTTATGGCATCATAAATGGAAATGTCTTGCTAAATATAGATTCAGAATTGAACTGGAGGACCATAAACTGAATGACCCACCCACTGCAGATATCCTTGACTGCAGAACCTTGGCTCAGACACTCATGGAGGTGGGAGGCATGCCCATACCGGCCAGACTCTCAAGGAGTCTCCCACATGGTAGGGTTTATTTATTGTCCCATCTGCTTGTCATCACTGAAGACCCAGTCAGTAGGAACTGATTTACTGGGGTGGGGTGGGGGCAATGTCTCACATGCTGTGGGCTTAGCTCTGCTGGCACTGTCAGCACACAACTGCCATGGAAAGCAAACCAGACGTCCCACATCACGGGACTAGTAACTGTGTTATTTGACAGACTTGATCTCAAGCTCTCTCTTTTTTTAAGTAAATGTCCATGTTCCTCACTCTCCCAACTTCCAGGCCCCCATGCTCCAAACTTTAGCAAGCATAACAGAAAACACAGAAAACAGATTTCTATTTCCTATTGGCAGCATAAACAAAAAAGCCATCATTTATTGAATGCTACTACATGCTGGGAAATAAGATAACCACTATGCACACTTGTCTCACTTAATTCTTACAACCCGAGAGGTGTAGGGACAGTAGACAAGGCCCTAAGTACTGGAAGGTTACAAAGCCCATTAGGAGGCTAACAAGCAGAAGAGCCAGGATTTGACTCCAAATCTACCAAATTCTAAAGCCCACTCCCTTAACAATGAAACTACCTCTCAAAATACAGATGGCCTTTGATGACCTCACATATGCTCCTGTGGGAATGTAAATTTGTAGGAATTTTCTAGACATCAATTTGGCAGTACTTTATGACACCCATAGTTTACTATGAACATGCACTGACTTAGAAATTCACCCAAAGGAAATACATCGAGATGTGCACAAACATTTAGCTACAAGAATGTATCCTTGCATTATCTGCAGCAGCAAAAACTAGAGATGGCCTATGCAACCAAGTGAGGAATTAAATAAATCAAGGTGTATTTTCAGGACCTAATATTATACAGCCATTAAAGCCAGGTTGTAGAAGAATAGTTAATCACCTCAGAAAATGCTAATGAGATGTTATTAAATGAAAGGCAAATTATCAAATATATGTGTAGTGTGATACCAGTTTTGTAAACATGGAAATAAATGCATTTTTAAAAGACTGAAGGATACAGTATATAAAAAATGTTATCAATGATTATTTCTGAATGGTGGTGATGGTAGGATTATAGATTTTTACTTCCTTTATACTTTTCTCTATTTTCTATAATAAACAGGCATGACTTGCACTATCAAAGAAACAATAAATATTCTATGTCACTGCCTATCCTATTTTGGGGAAGAATTCATCTGTTGATTCATCCACTTGGTAGAGCCATGTAAACAGCTCCTCAATCACTTTGGGGGAAAACTCATCGTTGTTGGGTAAGAAGGAAACACTGCATTTTCTTCATCTGACTACCTGTTCCCCTCTGCTCACTGGAGAATACTTAGTGAGACAACACCATGTGCAGGGATCGGACTGAATGGACTGGTAGCTTTTGGTACTTGCAGCCGACTCAGTGGCAGAGCGTCTTGAAGAGCTGTTCTCAGAGTTCGCTGCACATACAATCACAGGGAGCTTCCAGTATCCTGGTGCCCAGTGCGCCCCCCAGGCCAGTGTGACTGGAAGCCCAGCGGAAGGGACCCAGGCACCTGAGGCTTTTAAAGCTTCCTAGGTGATTCCAGTTTGTGGTCAAGCTTGAGGACTACTGATTTAAAAAGCGGTGTTTATTAGGTTTCTGAGGTCAAAGGTCAGTTAATGTCTCCTGAAGTAAAATATGTTCCATTTCTGGACATCCTGGATGTATGATAAGGTTAAATTTAAAAAGTAGAAAGTTCTACTGAATCCATCAGTAGACAGTGGGAAACAAAAAAGCACCTATTGTAACTAGGAGAGAGTACAAAGTCTGGGGAATCCTCAGATTTCATTTCACATGCTGAATGCTCTTCCCTTAGATCCAGGTTTCTCCACCCTGGGTGGGGACGGGAGGGGGCACAGACAAGCTGCAGCAGGTCCTTCAATCTATGAAATAGCACACAAATTTGAGTTTACGCTTATGAGCATTTTTATGACGAGAAAGCCTATGCCTTTATCTGATTCTCCAAGGGATCTATGTGCCAGAGGTGTTAACAGCAGCAAGAGGGACCCTTTAACATTTGTCTTTAATGAGCAGGGAAGTGGCCTCAAAGTCTGACAAAAGAAGGGAGCAGTACAGGACAAGTTCATTCGCTGCCCTTCTTATTGGAATAATGGAGCCCTCCTGTAGGAGATGGAAATTTATCCCCACAATTAAGACAGCTGAAATTCACTTTTGGGAGGCAGGGTGGTAGAATGGCAAGTTCACTTCAGAGATGAAGGAGGAAAGTTCTGGCCTCTTCTTTAACTGGCTTGTGATCATTTAATTGTACTGGTTACTCTCATCTCTAAAATATGGACAGAAATAGCAGTCCCACATTCCTCAGAGGCCAAGATGAAATCACACATGTTAAGTGTCACTTGAAAAAATTAAAACAGCCTGAGAATTTACTTAAGCTTTTGCTGGACTCTGTTCACGCCTGTGACTATCAGTGACATCTGGCAGGGTGGGCTACAGGGAGACAACTCACCCAGGTCTTGCCATACCTGATCTGCCTGGTGGCTCCCTCACTGGAGGAGGGGGTCTCTCACTGGGCGGGGGAGGAAGAGGGCCTGAACGTCCTGGCAGAGGGAAAGGGGGTGCAGCCGCAGTGAGGGACAAGTTCCGCTGTGGGAGTCTTGGGATTTCATCACTGCCACTGGAACTGGGAGGCAGGGGAGGAGGGCCAGGCCTGCTGGGCGGCGGTGGCGGAGGTGGGGCCTGTGAGGAGGAGGAAGGCCTTGGGGTAGAAGGCACAGGGGGCTTGCTGTTCTGAGGAGGAGGGGCTGGGGCCACCTCCCTGTGGATGGAGGGCCTGTTGCCCACTGGAGGAGGTGGAGGAGGCGGTTTGTCATCCAAGGCCCTGCTGGGTGTAGGGGGCAGGGGAGGCCTGTTGCAGAAGAGCGAGGAGGAGCCGGAGGGTGCCTGGCGTATGGAGCCTCCTCCAAAAGCAGCCCCTCGGTTTCCAGGGAAAGGGGGCGGGGTTGGCCCAGGGCTGGGCTGCCTGGGGGCCGCAGGCACTGCTGCAGACCCACGGCTGTGCAGGCTTGATTGAATGGGTCTTGGCGTGTTAGGTACTGGAGGGGGAATGCTGTCAGGCTTCGAGCCCACGTCTGGCCTCGGAGGAGGCATTCGGTTCCTCTGAGGCTCTGGGGGACCACTTCTGTGGCCTGGAGAAGGCACAGGAAATCTCCCTGGGCCACTTGGGCTTGAGAAAGGTTTGGCAGATGTGGCTCTTCCTCCTGGTGGCAAAATCGGGGGTCGGCTTCCTCCAGAATCTGAAAAATAAGGAAAAAAGTTCAATTAGAAAACATGAAATCTTAAAGGAAATTAGAGGACTGAAGTATAATCCCAGCTACCAGAAGTATGCTATAAAGTATATAGAAGAAACTATTATTTATATAAAACAGATTTTGTGTGGTCCCTTCTGGAGGCAGAGGAATAGGTCACAGCTCTGTTTACCTTCTAGTCCCAGGGTCTACACGCTGTCAGCTTTCAAAAGGATTTTGGAGAGCTTTCTTGCCATTATGTATGGACAAGAACCAGGATGAAGTTGCTAAGAGTTCTGGAGAGACCCCTATTAATTATGAGAGGACAAGAAAGGACGGTGTTGGTACATGGGATTTCTGCAAATGGTTTTCTTTTTCCCCATCACTATCCCTGTCCCCCTACCCTTGTACCCCTCAGCTTTGAAAAATAATTTAGTCATCTTAGGTGAAAAAATTAGCTATTCCAACATCAATCTCCATATGGGAGGGGTTACTTAGTCCCTTTGAGGAGAAATTTCCAAAAGAAAGTGGAAGACTATAATGAAAGAGTTAAGATTGAAATAAGAACTAAAAAGAAACAGCCAAAGTTTAATGGAAAGAGTGGACACCAGTGGATGGTCTTAATCTACAGAGAATCAGGCAACTGCCCAATGCTTTCCTTACTTAGTTGACTTCCACTTCAGTATTGACAGGACAGAACAACCCTGTCACATAATTAATATTAAACTACTTTGGTTCAACAAAGGGAACCAGGGTTATGGGAAATTAAAACCACCACTCCACAATCTCTTGGAACCCAAGGTAATTCTCAAAAAATGATTAGCCTGATAACTTCTACCACTTCAACCATGAGCTAATTAATGTACCATATATTTACTGAGCAATGGTCTATGCCAGCCATTATTCTAGATTCTAGAGAGAGAGGAGTAAACAAAATAGAAAAGATCCTGCTCTCCTGTAGTTTAGATACTTGTGGTGGAGATAATAATAAACCAGCATACATAAATGTATTCAGATAGTTATAAGTACTAAAAAGAAGAAGCTAGATGAGGCAGCTGGGGATGGATCTTCTGAAGATGTGACGTTTGAGCTGAGGCCAGCTACAGAAAAAGGAGGAAGATAACACTTCAGCTGAGGGCCAGCAGGTGCAAAGGCCCTGGAGTGCAAACAAGCTTTAAGTTGGAAAATGGAGGCCCAGGTGTATGGGGCACAGTGAGGGTGCAGGAGAATCCTAGCAAATAGAGGCTGAGTGGCCAGCAGGGGCTGGGTTATAAAGAGCCTTATAGCCCAGAAGGAGTTCAAATTTTATCCCAGGCACTACAAGAGACATTTGGGTGGATTTATATAGTAGAGTAATATGGACTCTAGGGAGAATATTTAATTTTAACTTAAGTACTAGGAAAAAGCTGTATTTTCCTTGATGTGTGGTATATTTCTGTCACCAACTTGGGGATAACTTGTATCTTCCAAGTTTGGATTAAAGCTGCAGTTACTATCCACATATACATTACATGGAAAGTTTCCATTATGTGGACAGTGTACTATGAAAACGTATACATCTGCTATACCATTTTGTGCACTAACTTAAATTCCATTTTCATTTTATTATTTTATGTCATTTTTTGTCTTAATTTCATCACTTATTGTTAAAGTATTGAATGTATACATTTATTACCTGCCTCAAATCCTTTTGGTGGGTTTTAAATAAATAAATTTAAGTTTAAATGTAGGTATGGCAAGATACAATCTCTCATAATTATTGAGTCTCTTTCTACGTTTTGGCAATCCAATGCTAAAAAAGTCCGCTAATTCTGAATATTCAGTGTCTTTATCGTCAAATGAATGTGAGAATCACATAATTGCCAGCAGATACATTAAAAGACCATTGAACTAGAAATAAAATTATTCTAATGCAACAAATGTTAATAAAGAAAGTTTTATGGTAAAATTTCTTGAACCTTATGTACTCTCTAAGGTTTTTTTATTTAGGCAAGGCCAGGTTCAACTTTTCTCTCTGCCATCAGGTTCACAGACAGTTCTGTAGGACTCATTTCCATGGCTCTTTGCAGGGAATACTTAGAATCACCGACCCTGAAATGCCAAATGTCCATCATGCAAAATACACCTTTTTAGATTTAGTGAGATATGTAATTATATTCCATATAACAATCCACAGTGTATTTGAGAAGTGGCTCACAAGTGAAGCATTTACTATACTAGACAGCTGGGTCAAGCTACCTCACAAAGAGAGGTGGATTTGCAAGGTCACCAGGCAGAGTTTCCAGGGGTGGCAAGTTCCATTTGTTCCTTCTTTTTCTTTCCACTCTAGCTCACCCTTTGGAAAAGTACAAAAAAGTGTAAGTTACCCCAGGGACAATGGGAAAATATTTAACAGCTCAATGAAGCTGTCTGATTAGGACTTAAAAAAAAAAAAGATAAATAGAGTTTCTCTTGTAAAACAGTGTTAACATTTCAAGCAATCTAAATATTTACAAGGATGCAATGCCTTAGAGGGGATGCCAAGCCTTCAAACCATCAAACTACCTGGTCTTGCGTTATTAAGAGAGAAGGACTCTTCTTACCATTATCCCTATTGGCCGTGGATCTCAGCTTCGGCATTCCAGCCTGGAACAGTCCTCCCAAGCCGGGGGGTCCGCCCCCTCCAAAACCAACACCACCACCACCGCCTCCTCCTCCGCCTGCACCGGATCCTTTTGGTTCTGCAGGGAGAGAAACACGGTCTCCTCATCACGTGTGAACATACCACCCGAGTACTTCACAGGCCCTCGCCCATTCAAATAATAAACAGTAATAATGAAACAAGCAGCTAGCTGACACTGATCCCATGGTGGACCGCTTGGGTTTTATTTACCCGCAGGCTTGTAAGGACTCACCCTACCCCCAGTCAAAGGAGGGTTTCCGCTCCAGGGCAGTCCTGGCAATACACGGCGACCTGCCCCAAAGCCCCGCTCTTGGCTACGGGCCCTATGCGGTGATATCCATTTGTTCTATAGCTTAACTGAGATTTGGTAAATAAAAGAATCTTCAAAAAGAACCAAGGGAGGGAGAAATGTAATAAAAGATGAGAAGAAAGGAAGTAATAATAAAGAAAAAATAAAATATCCATAATTTTACTTCCTGTAAATACCCACTGCTTTTAGTGTATTTTTCCCACTTGTACTTTTCATTTTATAATTTTTTTCTTAAAATTAAGACCAAATTCACAGAACAGTTTTTAGCCTGTCTTCATTTAATGCTTTACTATTAGCATTTCCCATGTCATTAAATATTCTTTGAAAACCTGAGTTTAAAGAATTGCATTGTGTTTTAGAACACCAATGCACTGTAGTTTGACCATGTACTTATTTGATGACCTTTTAGGTTGACTTCAATTTTTTAATATCATAAAGCACAGCAATAGGATTTAACATTTAAAAAATCCTTTGCAATTTGAGACAGTACACAGATTTTGTTTTGCATTTATTTCCAAAAAATTGTGAAGATTTTGAAATGCACAAATGAACAAAAAAAAAAGGAAGGAAGAAAAAGATTGCTAAGTATCCTGTTAGTCTTCTGGGTTATTTTCCAAATCTTTGAGATATTTTAGAACTCTCTAAGTTTATAGAAAATGGGTAACAATGTATATGATATATGTCCACAGAAACGTAAATTAGTCATGTTCAGTTTTATGTTTTAGGTAAATACTGAACTTCCATAACAATGTAAATTATTAATATTGCTAAAGATAACCACATTCTGATTCCAATGAGAACACCTCTAATGAGTCAAAGATACATATTAACTATTGGTTTGAAACATGATTTTTTTCTTCTTCCTAAATATGCACAGTCAGCAAGGACCATCTGTTTTATCTAGGTTTTTGAGACTTTCATATAGCATGGAATTTTATCAAATGCCTATTCAGGATTTCCTGAGATGATTATATGATTTTTCCTTATTTGTTATGATAGGCTGATAGACTTTCTAATATTAACAATGAGAGAAACTCTGGTCTTGGTGATTATTAATACACTATTCAATTAGACTTTTTTGGTTGGTTAGTTAGTATTCTCTCATCTGTGATCCTAAGTGGTCTATAAAAAGGTTTCTTAACCCTGGAACTGCCAACATTTTGGGTCAGAAAATTCTTTAGTTTGGGTGGCTTCTTGTTCTCTGCAGAATGTTTACAGCATCTCTGGCTTCTACCCACTAGATGTCAGTAGGAACCCCTCCGCTGACAAGTGACAACTAAAAATGCCTGCAGACATTGCCCCATGTCCCCTGGGACAGTGATACACAGGCTTTGTTTTTGTGCACGTGCTGCCTTTGTCAAGTTTTGGTATTGGGATCATGCTAGTCTCATTACACCTATCAGCTAGCTTTCCAGCTCTTTTGATGCTTAGGAATGTTAGATAGCATTTGAATTAGCAGTTTCTTAAAATCTGACAGAATTTACCGATAAAGCCACCTGGCTCTAAAGCTGTTTAGAGAGAAAGTAATTTGGTAAATTTTTCAATTTTTTTCTTGCTCATTGAAGTTTCATGAGTGAATTTTAGTAGATTTATGCTTTTTATAGAAAATTAATTTGAAGATTTCAAAATGTTTTAGCATACAAATTCATCCTTAATTTTAGAAAATCTGCCTTGAATCTTATTTTATTTGCTTTCTGAGTTCTAATTTTATTTATCTGTGTTTTTTTGTGTGTGGATTAGATTTATCATAAGTTTATGTTAGCTCTGTATCTTTTCTAGGTATCTTTTCTGGGATACTCTGCTGACAGAAGAAATAATCTGGTAATGAACTGACAAGAACTACTTCACCTAACAAGATAAATTATATTAGAATCACGGCTTCCCAAAGTGTTTGCAAAGTGCTATAAAATTTTAAATTTTTACTAATTTTAATTATTACCAATAGTATTAATAATGTTCTTTTAATTCAAGTATTATTCATTACTGAATGATACATTTTGGAATACTGCATTTTCATAGGCTACTTTTACATGATATAGAACATTCAAAAAGATCAGTGCACACTATCAAACATCTATAGCAAAAAGAGTCAGGTTCTTAACCTGGAACACTTGTGCATCTTTCAAATAGAGAAGCTAAAGTAGTTGAGGATAGCTAACTGGCTCCAGGTCACTTCATTAGTAATTAAATTGCAGGGCAAGGCTGAATTCAAGAGTGACATCATGTATAACCATGGTCAACATTTTAACATAGAGCCCAGGGAGGTTTCACCTGCAAACAAATACAAAACCATGGATGGATTTTTGCTGCTTGCAAAGAGCTTGTGACAACTGTCTGTGTGTCCAGCTAAGTACACAGACAACAAGGCCATGCATTTGGATGCATCTGTGTCCACGAAGAAAAAGCACATTCTTAAACATCACTGAGCAGTGTGAAGGGAGAAGTAACACTATTTCCATTTAATGGGAGGAGAAGTAGACCTTGAGGAATACAATGAGGTTTCCATTGTGGATTTAGGAATAGGCCCCAGACTGTCCTGTCTCAGCACTGGTGGGGAATTCACATCTACCTCTCCAGAGGTCTAGGCTCCCTCTCATAGTGGGGAGAACAACTGAGCTGTGTCCTGGAGGCCAGCAGTTGGTGGTGCTCCTCTGGCGCCATACCTGCCACCACATCTCAGACAGCTGTTGGACCAAAGGTCCTCAGACAAAAGTAACTGTGCTGGGCAACCCCAGGGAGAATCCTTTGACAACAATCAGGAGGACTAAGGGATTATACAATAACCACATTAGTTCTGTGACACTGACCTAGAGGTAAGACTATGTTAAGAGTCAAGCCCCGCATGGTCCCTTTCTAAGGCTGGTGTGTTTGCGTATGCACCGCCTTGCCCTGTAACAGAGCAACACAGAAAGGCTTGTTTTTGTCTTCCTCTTTTCCATTTTCCTCCCATACCAATGTTCTCACCTAACTCTGAGCATTCTTCCATCTGTACCCATTAGGCATTTTTCCTAGAAGTTCCTCTTATGCAATTCTACCCCTCCACTTGGCTAAAATCCTGCATCATTATTCACTTGTTTACAAAACTCCCTGTGGTGATTTTGGAAGGTCATTCAGTGTCCCTCTGTGTGCAAATGGGATCTTTGGTGTAGGATGAATTCTGGGGACATCTAGCTGGTGGTGGGAAAGTCTAGGAACGTGAGGAGACAGTCTTGAGGCCTGATTATTATAGTCATGGATAAAGTCTTCATTCTGTTGTAAATGTTAATTAGCAGTCCTGTGTTGTGGGTACTTTGTTTATACATTCCCTGTCTTGTTCCAGGAAGTATCTCAGACTTACAGTGGGTAGATATGCAAAGCTTGATCTCATTTGCAATCTCTCTAAGCTCCTAATTATCATCTTTCACACTTGAATTACACATTCCAGACAGCAACACACTTTTATAAGCATTGTCTCATTTGATGCTCACAAAAAACCCTGTGAGGGCAGTAGAGCAGGTATTACCATTTCCATTTTACCAATGAAGACAATAGGCTTGGAGGGTAAGTGGTGCACGTGCCAGGACTCGCACCCATGTCCTTGGATTCCCAGGCTAGGGCTCTTCCTATATTTCATGCCTCCTTTGACATGGTGTGAGGAGCAAGGGGTTAATTTCCAGAAGTGTTGTGAATAATTCAGAGAATCACTGCTGTGTATGTCTTGGACAAAGAATTATTATCCTGGGTTTCTCCAGCATTAGCAGGAACCCAAGCTGGAGTGGTGGCCTACAATGAGGGATACAGTCCCTTATTCTGCTAATTTTGCAGCTGCTGTTAAGGCAGAGTGTGTGTGTGTGTGTGTGTGTGTGTGTGTGTGTGTGTGTGTGTGTGTTCTGTGTGTGTGTGTCTGTGTAAAGCGTAGGATTGATTTTTAGCTCCATAAACCATTTGTCTCCATGGAAAATACTTCTTTTCACTTACTGTCCAATATTGGTGCACTTCTGTCATTGGTGACTGTCTTCTTGAGTTTCTTCCCTTTGTTGATGTCAGAAAGAAGCGCATTTCTCCCAGCCTGCTCTGACTTATTCAGGGAAGGCTTTTCTGTATTGGCCTGCAAGTAAACCATGCAAACTCTTACTCATCTCTTGAATTAAAATCATGTTCTACAATATCTAGCAGGGACAGCTAGGGCATTGGAAGCCTGTGATTAAAGTTCTTGGCAATAGGTTGTAAATTCTCAACAAGTTTTAGATCTGATGTCATTCTTTTTAAAACCCAGGCATCTTGCTGGGAGCAGATGCAGCAATAAATTACATTCATTTTTAATGCAGGAAGAGTCGGTCCCTGGTAAATGTCTCTGAAAATTCAGAACACGATCTGGCCATAACCAACAGAGCCAGGGTTAGATGGCTAGAAGTGAGAAGGGAATTTTAAGTCACAAGGATTCTGCAGGATGTGTCCTAAAGTTTCTCCTTCCTATCTTTTAACACTAACCTGATGCAAGGGGGAAATTGTTTCTAGAAAAAAGGGTCAGCTGTAAGGATTTTTTTTAATCCACAAAAGTTTTGGAAATAATTACCTCTGTCTGTCTGCCGAGGGTTTTTTCCCCTTTTTAACTGAAGGCAGATTTGAGGTATAATTTACATACAGTGAAATCACCCTTTCAGTGTCCTGTTCTATGAGTTTTAACAAACATACTTGGTCAGTCAAGTTATAGAACATGTCCATAGCCTCAAAAGTGTCCTCATGTCCCTTTGGCCTAAGGTGTTTCTGATGTTTATTCTCTTTGAAAACTTGGCTCACAGTGACTGCACATGAGACAAAGGTGCTGCTTTAAAATGTTGGGGTAGTTCCTCATTTTTCCAGAATTTCTGGTAAAGATCCTTCCTATGAAATTGGGGTCACATGTCCTCAGGGTTATCTTAGGGGGTGAGGACACCGAGAGCCCAGCACGTGGACTCAGAAGTAGTCTGTGCCTGTGTCTGCCACACTTAGAAACTGGCTTGGTCTGGCCTGGTCCCAGGGAGAGTCAGCTTCCCCAAACCCAAATGTCCTCCCAGCAGATGTGAGAGTCCTTCTGGGCTGGCCTCAGCCCTTCTGAAAGGATCTGATTTCAGAGGTGCCAGTTAGGGCCCCAGGAGGGAAACCTGGGGCCATGTAGCTTGATACCTGACCCAGCCATTTATTATCAGAGTTTGAGGCAGTGGGAGAGTTAAGGAAAACCCTGAAGCAGGCAACAAGGAATCTGTGTGTGTGAAGTGGGAAGGGTCTTAAACATTATAAAGTATTACTTGCTCATTGCAGTAATAGTTAACATTCATATCACTTTTACTGTGGGTCAGGCACTGTTTTTAGCATTTGATGTATTAATTCCTTTAGTCCTCATCAACCCTGTGAGTTATTATTTCCATTTTAGAGACAAGGAAACTAAGGCACAGGGAGGTGAACTCATGTGCCCGGTCACCAGGTCATCAGGTGAGGAGCCAGCACCCAAACCCTGACTGTACGACTCCAGAGCCTTCCCTCTGACTTGAGGGAAGGGTAAATGTGGGACTTAAAATACCCCTTTCCCAAACTGGGGAGGTGTTGTTAAAGGGTGCAAACTTACAACCTGAAGATGGTAAATCCTGGAGATCTGATGCACAGCATAGCAATTACAGTCAACAATACTGTGCAATAAACTTCAAAGTGGCTGAGACTAGCTCTTAAATGTTCTCACCACAAAAAGGAAATGAAGACTATGTGATGTGATAGAGGTGTTAGCTAATGCTATGGTGTTAATCATATTGCAATATATAAATGTATCAAATCAACACATGGTACACCTTAAACTTACACAATATTATATGTCAATTATATCTCAGTTAAAACACTAATAATATGTCCCTCTGCCCTCAGCCTCCAACATACCCCTGAACAAGCCTGTTAAGAGCTTCTCGGTAGTTACTCCAGAAATGCTCTTTGCATGCAGGGTTCACTTTGCTAATGGGATCATCCTCTGCTCTGAAACTTGTTTTTTCAACTTAACAACATACCTTCGACCTTTTGGAAAGCTCTTTTAAAATTATCTACTGTCTTCATTTGAAGGGTGAAAAAACCTGAGACCCAGAGAGGTTAACTGACATGTCCACACTGGGTCTCCTACCGGTGTGGGCCCTACTGACCCCCCAGCCTCTTATTCTGCCACAACACTTAGTTTGGCGCCTGACCTCCTTGAGAGCTAACTTCTCTCACATGACAGGCAGAGCCCTTAATCTTGTTGTTCTATTAGACAGTGTCCTGTGAAGGCCACCAGCCCCCCTCTCCTTTTCTCATCTCTGTACTCTATTTCTCTAGATCTTGCTATTTTAGTCAGGTAATAGTGGATAGAAAGTCATTCATAGGATAAACCAGGATTTCCTAAACTTAAGTCATTCTGGGTGGTACAATTTTCATGATTTTTGTCATCTTCTCATATTATGTGTGTTATTGTTTATTTAATATTTTTCATTAAGTCAATTCACTATATTATTTATTATACTATTTTTCAGTGAATGGTTTTCTTTTAAATTAATTCACTACTAACCCCTGGGTTTGCTGGGCTACTTGTAATTTTTAGGATACACATTAAAATCAATACATTAAAATGAAACAAAAATTAATCCATGTACTACTCAGCAGTGGTATACAATTGGTACTTTAGGGAAATATAGATAAAATAATCCTTTTATGTTAGCCAGATCAGAACTTCTCAAATTTACCTAAGGGAATGATGAGATTAAAAAAATTTTCCAATCCATCTTGGACTGATACTTTATAAAATAACAATGAATTATTAGAAAAATGAATTAGTAAAAAATGACACACAAAAGACAATCTTAGAAATATGAGACATAATGTTACTGGCAAATTGGTATAAGTATTTCTAATTGTTTACTTTCAATCTCTGTACCTCTCTCCTTGGGGACTCTAACTGGCAGGTGGAGGATAATAACACTTTGAGCAGCAATGAGCTAGTTAATGGTCTAGTCTTCCAATTAGGTCCCAGACTCAGATTAGCCCTATAAATGTGTCCCATGGAAGCCTGGGCAAGAGACTTTTGTTCTGAGCCTCAGTTTCTCCAAGTGACAAATGAAGAGCCCATCACTGTGAGGCTCAGCAGCAGCAAAGGCGCCACATGCTGGGGAGGTAAGGGGTAATGGGGTGTGTCGGGAGCCTTTCCACATCACCATATGGAGAACTGCCAGCCTCCTGGAAGAGGGGGCTCTAAATTTGAGGACAGGTCTACCAAGGGATAAGGAAGAGCCCAGTGAAGAAATTCCCTTGGGAATTAGACATCTAAATGCAGGGATAGATTTAAAGGGGGATGTGAGCTTTTGGGAAGTGGGGGTGGTGGTGGATGATATTTGTCAAAATCAGTGGGAAGAGAGATGGGAAAAGGCAGAGAAAAAAAGTGAGTGAGTCTGGAGGGATTTTAGTGGAGGCATTTCCCATGCACAGAGACCTGCTTTCTGGTCTGTGCTGCCCAGAAGCTAACGGCTAGAAGCTGAGTCCATTTGAGTGGAAACAGGCAGAACCACTCCTGAGAACCTGCCTTGGGCCAGCGTTTGCTCCTGTGGGAATGAACAGGACATTTCGGATGATGGACGTGGCAGAGAAAACATAACCAAACCAATCCACATTCCACCTGTGTACTGCGTATTGCACGAGACCTTAGACAACAAAACCCTTCATGTTGTATTTGCTATGCCTCAGGGTCTGGCTTACTCCAGTACCTGAAAAGCCTACCATCTAATATTTAAGCCAGAATGCAAATACATTAAAAACAAATATATGTGTGCCAGGTTCGACTGCATTTGGCTTGCTTCCTGCATGGAAGGGGATTGTGAGCAGCTACTCACCAAAGCAAACGTAGGAGGGGGTGGGGGTGCCGGAGGGGGAGGGACAGGCATCTCGGACAGTTATGCTTTCAACAGTCTTGCTGATGAGTCTGTTAAAACACAAAGAAACAAAAGACGGTCATGTGTGAGACTTCTTAGTAAAAGTCTGTCCTCATCTTCCCTCCCCATTTCCCACCAAGTGACTGCTATTCACATAGGCCAATTTTTATAACAGGTGGAAGGAATTACCTTTACAAGACTGTTGAGATGTTACTCTTCCGGATCAATCCTAGCAGGGGACGTTTCTGAGCCAAAATGCCTGAAGATACTGGGAGCCACATCTAGCATCTCATGCTGCTCAACTCCACCACCCACCAAAGCAGGTAGGTCAGTGAAATGCCACCCGGGAGGAGCCGGGCGTGCGGCAGAGTGGGCTGGAAGGTCAGCATGGCCTGCTAGAAGTGCATCGCTTCTTTCTCACTCACTGCCATGACTAAACCCTTTCTTGCACTGGTTTTATTCTCTCTGAAGTGATTCTTGACACTCATCTGGGTCTGTGTATGCACTGTAGGAATGCAAAGTGTATCTTTTTCTGGTCTTGCCCTCAAAGTTCTTACAGCACTCCAGGGAAAGAAGACTGGGAAAAGGTAAGGTAGGCAGGTGAGATGGGCAAGGTGGCTGGGTTCCTATGCTTGTGCTAACTGGCATTTCCTTACAGGATCTAGGTGGAAATAAAGGGGACAGAAGAGACAGGAGTCAAAGCTGTGACTCCTGGGCTATTTACTAGAAATACACTTAGAAAAGTTTTCTGCACAGATGACTGCTCTGGGAACAAAGGGAAGGACAGACTGTGGCTGGGTGGGGGAGTTTAGCAGTGGACATGGGGGCAGCCTGGCAAAAATCAGGGGCTGAAGAAATAACAGAACAACGGTAAAAAATGCCCCAAATGTTACACCAGCCATGAACCTGATCTCCCTTTCCCCCATTCTAGAGAGTCCCATCCCTGGCTCTCATCAGAAGCCCTGGGACCCAGCCTGTAGCTCTGCCTCACCCACCTCCTCACCCTAAGGAATCCCAGCTCCTCCCACCCTGTCCTTGCTACTCCAAGTGTGGCCCCTGATCAGCAGTGCCAGCACCACCCAGAGATGTAAGAAATGTCAAGTCTCAGCCCCTCTCCCTGCCACTGAATCTGTTTAGCATCTTAACAAGATCCCTAGGTAGTTCATATGAACTAAAATTTGAGAAGCCTGCCTTGTGGAGTTTGACCCTTAAACCAGTGACCACCTGAATAACACTGTTTCTATGGACCACATGTACTGAACCTCAAATAGCAGAATTATTTCTTTTATTCACAATAGTTTAATTGCAGAACACGTATTAGAATTTAAAGCATTAATTTAGTTTAACCTCTAGAAGTTAAGTTACACCTTGAAATAAATACTTATTACAGTCTTGCTAGATGGCTTACTTTCTGGGAACAGAAATGGAGTGGAAAAACTGAAAGGATGTGGTCAGACTTGTTAAAGCTGCTGGAAGACAGGAATTAAGACGTTTTGAGCAGTTCTCTTCCAAGTGGGCCATCTTGACAATGAAATTTTTAAGACCCCACAGCACAAAAGCAGTTCTGTCATTTATTGGCCCCAGGGCCCTTGACTTACATTGTCTCCAGCTCTTAATGGACATTGTAAACTCACAGGATTCCATTCACTTCACAAAGGGGGATCCTGAGACTCAGAGAAATTAAGTCACTCACTGAAAGACCCATGCAATTCACTCAAATCAAGTCCTAAGAGAAGCATTTTTAGGCAAAGGGGCAATTTGTGCTACAGCTCACCTGTAAATGAGGTCACAACCTGTTTTTCAGTAAGAGACAATCTCAAACAGGGATTCTTTTAAAATGTTTTCCTTAAATTGGTCTTTCCTGCATTACAGCAATTAGTCATGCGTGGGGCTCCGTGGGCAGGGTAAGCAGGTTTGGCTGCCTGTTACGAAGCCCGTAACAGGGATTCTCCGTCTGCAGGAGCACCTCCTGAGGCCTCAGAGTCAGCCATGCCTGAGGACCGGCAGGAGGGACGGGGGATTTGAAATTGCACCCAGGCCCAGCCTACTGGGAAAGATGCTGCAGCCCAAGTAGTGGGGTTCATCGAACTGGAAAAAGCAGCTGAGCAAGGAAATGGGCGGCTGAGTCTTTCCGGAGGGCCCAAGAGATGTGCTCCAGGGAGCAGGTCATCCATGTGCTTAGACGATGAACTGCTCCTCAACACCTGAATTTATTGTGTTGAATTCCACATTCACCAAATTGTCTGTCATTCTAATACTCAGGAAGGAGTGGATTCTGGTACACTGCCAGGAACCTCTTATGGGTTTGGTTCTCATGAGCCAGCCTCTGGTTCCAAACATCAATTTGAACTTCTGTCCTATACATCTTAGGGGCTAGACTGTGACAAAGGAACCCTTTCAAGGGCCTGCCATCCTGCTGGGCCTCTTTAATTTAATTGTTTTACAATTTTGTGTTGTTACTATGGTTCTGTGTGGGCACTAACTGACTTATAAGTAAATCTCTGGACCACAGAGGCTCGGTCTTTCCCTCCCAGCCACCTCAAACCACAGGGACAGGATCTGTGGGTGAGCCCTCGCACCTTTCTGAGTGGTGCAGACAGATGGCTCTTTAGATCTCTCCACAGCTGACGCTTCCCCTAACCCCATCTCTCAGTCTTCTACAGATAACGCTACTCCCTCTCAATGCTGAAAGGTGATTCCAGAGGCTTCCATAGTATCATTGTTCCTTCCCAGCTGAACAGCTGCTTATCTGGAGTTGCCCAAGCTGGGGCCTCAAGGGAGGTTTGTGGAAACCCCAGCCTCCAATCCTGCCACCTGACCACATGGGTCAAAGAAGACCAAGTTCATGTCCTCCATACCAGGGTCCTGCCAGTCTCACTTCCTGGCTGTCTTTCCACCAGACTGTGAACTCCACCAGGTCTCCCCAGAGCAGGGCTCCCACTGAATGTGTGTGAGGTGGAAGAGCCGCATGTTGGCCACTGAATAGTTCCCAGCACCACGCCTTGTGCATTCTGAAGTCTGGGCAAGGACGCCGCCCATGTCAGAGGGGCTTACCAGCATTAAGTACTGGAACTTGCTTTCCTGGCAGGCCCTGACTTTGCCGGTGAGGTAGAACCAAGGCCTTGGGAGAGCTGAGCCTTCCCTCCTCTCACAGAATTGACAGCCCACATCAACAACCAGAACTGGGCCTCAACAGCAGATCAGATCCAAAAGAAGCAGGCACTCCTAACCTGGATCCTTACACTGGCAGGTCTGGGTACAGAATTCAGGATCTTGTGCTCTTGGATGCAAAAGAAAAGGGCTTATTTACTTCTCCTAAATTCTAACTAAAATTTAGCATTTCCTTCAATTATGACTGTAGGCCACAAGACACAATACCTGGAACTTCTTCACTAATAATTTTTTACTTGCTATTCCCATATTACAATTGTTGCATATCTCTTCTGAAATTGTGGCAATGTTTAGATCTAGTGCTAGATCTTGCTGTCCATACTTCAATGTAACTAGTTTCCTTTGTAATGCTCTGTATTTTGTTTTATGCACTTAACAGAGTTGTCATCCTTTGGGTTTTACCAGACACTAGTGCAGTCTATGGAATTAAAAAGATTAGAAACCCTGTGAGACTGTGAGCCCTGGGTCAGGTGAACTTTGCTCTGCTATCTCATAACTAGGGATAAGCCTCTAACCTCCCTGCACATCCCCCCTCCCCTGCCCATGTTAAATGGGGTTGCTGGGAGGACGGATGGACTGGTGCATGTGGCCTGGCAATAGACAGGTCTAGATCTGTCTTCCTTGACGATGAGCATGGGTTCTGCTGGTGTGAATGCTACTCAAGTACCCAGAAGAGGAAGAGACTGAGCGGAGGCCCTGGCATTGCCCAGAGTCCTGTGTGGGCAGGGCTGCACAGGGTGGAATGAGGCAGCCTGAGGACGCAGCCTGGCTGCATGTGGTTCTTCCCTCAGGAGATGGGGGCTCCAGGACAGGCAGAGTGGGGGCTGTCCTCTCTGGCACCAGAATCAGCTGTTCACTTTTGAGAATGCTATGTCCTGCTTCCCACCCTTCGTAGGCTCCTTGAAGTTGGGAGGATCACTGACCTACCCATTTGCTGATCTGATCCTTGCCCTCCCAACCTACCCTCACAGCTCAGGCATCAAACTTGTAAGAATATACACTTTTGGTAATTAATTTCTTCTAAATAATCATTTCAATGCTTAAATAGCTTTCATCATAGGGAGAAAAGCCAGACTTTTCTAAAATGTTCACCTTGTGTTGAATTTTTTTTGTGCAAAAAGAAAACCACAGGGATGGGAGGTTTTTTGTTTTCACACACAGTACTGTGTGTTGCACTGTGCTGTGTCCCTCCCCAGTTTGTATGTCGAAGCTTTGACCCCTAATAGCTCAGAATGTGAATGTATTTGGAGATAGGCCCTTTAAAGAGGTAATTAATTTCAAATGAGACCATTAGGGTGCCTCTAATCCAGTATGACTTGTAAGAAGAGTTAGACACCAGCAATGTGTGAGCAGCCATGTGAGGACAGAGAGAGAAGGTGGCTGTCTGCAAGCCAGGAAGAGAGGCCGCAGGAGAAAGCAAACCTCCTGACACCTTGATCTTGGACTTCTAAGCCTCCCGAACTGTTGAGATAATAAAATTCTTCGGTTCAGACCACCCAATGTGTAGTGTTTTGCTATGGCAGCCTAGCAAATGAATAAATGACAGTTTTAATGATACACATCTATTATGTTGTGAATTTGAATAAAATATCCCATCAATTGATTTCTTATCCAACATTAAGGAAATTAAAAGTCAACCTGAATCTCAGGGTATGTGAGTGATTGCCAAAGTTTTACTTAATAACTATATGAATCATTCAAAAATAATCAAGTTTCAGTTGAAAAACTCTTGAGATGAGGGATGGGATCTTTTTATAAAAGTACTGCCTCTATGGCTTGAGAGAATATTTTGTATAAATGGCTTTAAAAATTCATTAATTGGTCCTTCTTTGTTGCCTACACACATGCACACACATACACACACAATATACATCAACACTTAGAAATCCTGTAATTTTCTAGTTCTGTGAAAGAAATGGTTGGCTTTGTTATTTTATATAAAGCTATTAGGTCAACATCATGTTTTAACATTCACATTAGACAGAATCACACACTGATCCTGGACCAACCAGGGCATCTTATGGCCCAAATGCATTTATTAAGTATGTAATACCGGTTATGAGGGACACCTTGTGAGAAAGAGTGAATTGCTCAGCCCATTCTCCACCCTACAGCAGACATAACTTCCCCAATGTCATGGCCAACCAGATGCTCAGCCACAGCCCACAGTTCAGTCCAGACTTGCCCCAGGAAACTTATGGTTTCTTTTTCAATGTGTTCATCTAAGAAAGTTGAATTACTTCTGAATGCAAAATGATCCACCTCCTTAGGATCAAGAGAAATGGCTATTAAACTGTTTCTTAAATTTCTAAAATTCTCATGCCACATGAGGCCCAAACTACAGAATGATATGAAAAGGATTAATTAAACCCTCTGAGGATCCAACTGCTAATGACATGTCCAGTGAAAATACATGATAATCCTCAGAAGGCTGGTCTCTAATCCTGAGTGGGAGTGAACTAGCCAAGATCTAGTGGAGAGGATTAGAAGCAGGTTTATCCAGTTATGTTTTATCACCATTTTATTGAAAAACATATAGCATTTTGCTATATAAATCCTGCCAAAAGTCAACCTTAATACTGTTCTACCTAAAATGAATAGGAGAAAAGTAAACTTTTTTCCAAAAGGTTGAATCAACAGAGGAGTATTTTATTTGCTCTATGTAATCTGGGTGTTGAGGGAGGGTAGATGTAATAGAAATAAAACAATTGGACCGATCCAAAGGTCCAAATGCTCTCTTTCCCTTATTATTTTCAATTTTGTCTTATTTTTATCTACATTGATTTATATTTCAGTTTATATATAATGTCCTTACTTATTTTCATATATATATATATATATATATATATATATATTTCTTGCATGCTATTGACTTCATCAGGCTTGGTTTTTTTCCTGCTTCCAAAAGTAGCATGAATTCATTTAGAAAATAATAGCACAAAAATGCACTGTGAAACTGAATAAAGGAAACCTCATTTAAAATGGAGTCAGGATGCCAGAGGGTCAGCTGACATGCTCTACCTACTCATCTTCAATTGCTTACTCCAACAGAAGAAGCCTACTTTACTACCCCAGAAGAAGGAAGGTGATTTTTTCCTTGCCTGGCAACGGTCCAGCCAATGAGAAACTGCCACAAGTTAGCCAACGAGAAACTGTTACTACCTTGAACCCTCACTTTCCTCCAACAAACTTTTGTTCAAAGCAGCCCCTCCCAACCTCCTCCATTTTTTCTGTAAGTGGTGTTCCTCTGCTTTGTTCTCTGGATTTGCCAATGGTTTTACCATAGCTTGCATGTCCTGAATTGCATTTTCTCTGCCATTTCCAAATAAACCCAAATTTGCTGGTAAAATAACTTTGTTTTATTTTCAATGTCAATATTATTTCATGTCAGTGAAGAAGGATCCAGAGAAAACTTCCAAGCACTCCAAGGCCGGTGAGCACACAGGTGCCAGGAGCCACTGAGCCCACTGAGCTCATTGCCTTCTTGCCAATCCTGGAGTTTGTGGATGAGTCTCTTCTAGATCTGGGCTATGCTCTCTTTGTGTTTTAGCTTTCTGGCTTTATTCAAGATCTTTTTAAAGGCTCTGTCCTTCCTGTTTTTGTAAAGGCTTTGTCCTTGCGGGCTCATTTGTTTTTCTGAGCTCTGGTTTTGAGTGATGGGATCCCAATCCTGTAAACTACCTGAGGAGAGCCCTCCTTTTGGGACCCTGGCTGGTTTTATGTTTAAAAACTATGGCTCCTTCTCATGCACATTTTTAACTGAATAGATCAACTTAGCTAACAATAATTTAAAACATCAATGGCCATTATGGGGAACTTGCAAACTCCCCAAACTTAACTTTTCTCAAAACCAAATGAGAAGAGTGCAGCTCTTTAATTAAACAAAGTGAACGGAATTCTATTTTAATTGGTACCTTCCAAAAATATTTAGGAATCCAAAATCACCTTTTTGCAAAATACCATTTCTAAATTAACCAAGGTGAATAAACAACTGAAAGAAGTCAAAATGGCTTCCGAGGTGTCTTCCTCTCTCCTGCCTGTGTGTGGCAGCCACCTTGTGCTAATGCCCTGCCTCTGCAGCCAGTTTCCTCTTTCCCTCCGGCACCATCCCCACCTCGCCTTTAACCTCTGCTTCTTCAGTCTAATCCTCTCCCTGGACTTCCCTTTTTCTCAGAACTTCTCCCTCCTCCTCTGAACCTATCAGAACCTGTCCCTTTAAAATTAAGCCCTCTGAGGATCCAGTTGCTAAACCCTTAATTTCCCATGTTCCCTGGACTAAAGCTGAACTATAAGCTATAGTCAAAGACTTCCCCAAAGTGACTGAGATACTTCTCTTCTAATTAAAAGGACCAGGATGGAATGGGAAACTATGTCTACTCCAGATCTAGTTAACTTAGCAAACTAGCTTGCCCACACCCTGGATGATTCAACTAAAAGGAAGACCACTGAAATCCTTAATTTTCAACTTCAGCAAATGGAGGCCCTTAAACAAAACCGAAATCCTCCTGGTCTCTGCCATTATTGCAAAAAGCCAGGACGTTGGACAAAGGACAACTTAAGCACTCCAGACCTTCAGGCTTCTAACCAGTTTTTCCAGTGTCTTCCTAATCCCCACTGATGGGGCTGTGACAAACTACAGGGACTCTTCCCAATTCTCCCTCCTAATCAGCTTGGAGAAACAACTCTCTAAATTGGGGATGAGTTTCTCTCTGTCCTTGTAGACATTGGAGCTGCACTCTTGATGCTCAGCCCTACTGCTATAAAGCAGTCCCTGCTTTGGAGACCAGAACAGTTCGCATGGTTGGGGGGACTCTAATGAACCTCACCAGGTTCCTGTCTTTTGTTTAGGTCCTCTAAGACATACCCAGGCTTTTTTCCTTAGCTCCTCTGCTTGGGCTCACTTATTGGGCCAAGATTCCTTGAAAAAATATGTTGGAGTTTCTCCCAAAAGAGGGAAAGAACTCTAGAATGTGATAGCAGCAACCAAAATACCCACCTAAGTTGATCAACTGACCCTTCAGCATCTTTCATTTGCTCTGTCTCTGATGGCACTGGAGCTAATTCTAAGGATGCCAACCACTTGTCCTTCTTGAATCAGTTACCTACCTCTTTACAGTCAAAATCCTCAACTGATATTGGCAGAATCCACAGTGTACCTCCAATTAAGATTCTAATAGATCCCTCAAAACCTCTCCCCAGAATTAATACTCCATAAATAAATAAATCCTCCAAGGCATCAATCCCATAACAGAAGATTATAAGACTCAGGGCCTCATTATTCCTGGCAGTAGTCTCTGTAACACCTCTATTTCACCTGTGAGAAAACCCAAAAGCCAAGGATGGAGGTTTGTCTAAGACCTAGGAGCCATAAACAATATTGTTATCCTGTGCCACCCTGTTGTTCTTAATCCCCATATTTTACTGTCCTCCATCCCCACTGAAAGCAAGTTTTTCACTATGATGGATGTAGTGCCTTCTTTAGCACCCCTGTGGATAAGGCCAGCCAATATCTTTTGCCTTCATTTGGGAAGGAAAACAATACACCTGGCCAGCAATGCCTCAGGGTTTTACTGAAAGTCCTTATTTCTCAAAACACTTTAAATCTGACGTAGATAAAATAAAGATTTCTGGAGGATCTACCTTGTTCCAATATGCGGATAACTTGCTTCTCTGCTCCCTTTCCCAAGCCTCTTTACAGGGCAGCATCCATGTGTTAAAACTTTTAGCTTTAAAGGAACATAAAAGTATCCAAGGAAAAATTTGCTCAAACTAACTCAGGTTTGACATTTAGCCCTTGGAACAGGGCTACATTTTGAACCAGCTGGGTTACATGGTGTCCTGAACATCTCAAAACCTGAAACTAAGCACCAGTTACAAGGTTTTGTTGGGCTAGCTGGCTACTGATGAAATAGAATTCCAAATTCCTCTCTTATAGCTGCTCCGATATATTTTACAAAAAAACCCCAACAAACCTGACTGTATTTGGGCATATCAGGATGACATAGCCTTTGGGGACTTAATGAAAAGCTTAATAAAATTCTGCCTTTGGACAGCTCCTGTTTTCTTCTTTGTATGTGAGAGGAAAGGGAATGCCTTTGGAATACTTAGCCAGAAAATAGAAACCATCATTGACCTATATATGTATTATAGGGTATTATAGCCAACGATGACCCAGAAGAATGAGATTCCTGCCACTGCCCTTTTGGTTAAGGCCACTAAAGAAATAACCATGGATCCTCTCTAACTATCTTTCTGCCCCATGTAGTAGAAGCCCTCCTGAATTCTCAACACACTCAACACCTTTCAGTCATCTATCTCACCTCCTATGAACTCCTTTTGCTAACTATTCCCCATATAACTCTCTCTGTAATAACCATAACCTTGCTATGCTTCTGCTCTCTCACTGATGAAACCCCTCGTGAATGCCTGATGCTGACAGATCACCTTTTGACTCCCCATGATAATTTCCAGAAAACTTCTCTCACCAGTGTAGGTGTTTCATGTCTTACTGATAGGTTTATTTAAAGGATGAAAATGGTTAATATTGCGCTGGCATGCTAGTGCAATCCTTTTGTAGTCATCAAGGCAGCACCTCTATCTGTGACTACTTTGGCCCAATAGGTTGAATTATGCACACTTTCTCAGGCTTGTGCCTTAGCCAAGGGTAAAACCACAAACATTTATACAGATAGCTGGTATGCCTTTGGGTAGTGCATGACTTTGGTATGTTATGGAAACTACAAGGCTTCCTTACCTCTACAGAGAATACAATTAAAATGGCTCTTATGTCCAAACTTTATTAGGTGTCATACTTTTGCCAGCTACTCCAGCTATTATTAAAGTCCCTGGGCATTCTACATTCAACTCCCTGGAGGCTAAAGAGACCATCTTGCTGATGTGTCTGATAAAAACCAACTCACAGAGAAACAAATAACCAAACCTCTGTCATGGTCCAGAGAGATGGTCCCTCAAATGATAATCTAGGAAAACTGACAAGAGATGCCCCAAAACTGATCCCAGACAGGGAAAAACAGTATTGGAAATCGAATAATTGTTGGTTTGATTAAAAAAAAGAGAACTCTGGCTTGGGCCAAATAATAATCCAGTCCTGCCAAAGACTCTAAAACCTTCATTACTAGCCACTGTACACTGGTCTACCAGTAAAATTATAGCCTTTATGAACCAACACTGGTGGGGAACTAATAAGGCCACAGAAAACGCCTATCTGCTTGTCCCACCTGTCCAAAATACAGTCCTGGGAGACCCACCACACCACCTCCAGGCATTTTAAATTGCCCAATGGACCATCTGAGGTTTGGCAAATGGATTTTATCCCATTTCCTTTGACTCATGGATATAAATATGTTTTAGTCATGGTTTGTATGTTTTCTCACTGGACTGAAGCTTTTCTTTGTAGATATGGCCTTTTTTTTGTGGCTAAAATCCTGTTAGAAAAGATTATTCTTACCTGGAGAACTTTTGATCAGGGAACTTACTTCAGTGGTCAATTCTTTGACAGATCTGTGCTATTTGTCCAGTTCTACAGTAACATGAATATGTTTTACCCTCAATCCTCAGGACTAGTTGAATGCACTGATGACATTATTAAGATTCAAGTGACAAAATCTGCAGAAACCCTTACAATGCCCTGACAAAAAACATTGCCATTTGGTCCTTCTAAGTCTCAGATCCAACCCCTTTTGTACTCATAAACTATCACTTTTTGAGATAGTTATAGGGTCTGATGCACCTGGCTTCCACTTCTTTTTGAGCTGCAGCTGATGAAAGGAGATATACTTCAATATTGTAAAGTTCTAATTGCTTCTACTGAGAATAACCGTGCTTTATAGAACGATCCTCACAGTATGCTCCTGGGAGATGAAGACTTTGAGTATCACATCTTCCAACTCAGAGATTTTTGCCTATTGGAAAAGAAACGTTCAAAAGGTCTTTCTTCAACCTCACTGAAAGGGCCCCTACCAGGCACTCTTAACCAACTCTTGTGCTGTCAAACTTCAGGGAATAGACTCCTGGATTCATGAGTCCTATCTACAAAGCACCTAACCCCAACTGAACCTGTACACTGATTGGAGACCTGACAGTAAAGTTTTCTAGGAATTGAAGCAGATGACATCTGATGGACACAGCTTTCTTCAGGTGACTAGACCAGGCTGTATACCCTTTCCTCACTGTTGCTTCTTACTCTATTTTCTTCCTCTCTTCCTTGGACAGATAATGCTCTTATCTACATTTCTCAATCTATTCCAGAAGGGGGAAACATCTCCAGTTGTTGGATTTGTCACCAGAGATTCTGATTTGTCCATGACAATAGTGACTCCTTGGTTCACCTTAATAAGCAATTTTGCTGTAATCTCAAACACCAGTGCATGCGTTACTGTTCCACAGGTCCCTTTTATACGGTTAAAATACTAAATCCACACACCCTCATTCCCTTTCTCAACTTAGTCAACCTTGGGTTGGAGAAACAAAATATCTCAAACATATATAAAAGAGACACTGTGGATGGAACAGCCAATGTAAGTTGATTATTTGGAAGCTGACGGTCATACCCACATATTAGGAAGACTTTCAATATGAGATAACATGGTATTTGAGTCTTGGCTGAATGATGCTAATGCCTCTATGTGAACAAATGGACACAGAAATGCTAATACTTATGAGGGAGTCCTTTGTGTTATCTCCTAGCTACTCTTTCATATGTGGAGGTTTTGGTAATGGCTACTAGGCTTGGGCAACTCATTGCTTTGATAGGTAGAAGATAAAAGAACAGTATGCTCTTGCTATATTCATTGTTCTGTTTTTCTCTCCATAAGAAAACAGCAACTTCCCACTGGTCCAGCTCCCTAAACTTCCATGGCTGCCTTAAGCAAGATCTTCCAGGAGGGATACATGACTCTGGATTTGCCTCCATAAGAAGAGCATTTTTTCTCCCTTCAGTCAGAGTGACTGTTAATGAACACATGATTAGAAATCTCTCCCTAGCCTTAGAAGAGCTGGCTAATTCCACAGCCAAAGCTGCAGTGGTCCAACAACCATCACTTGATTCCTTGGCTAACATAGTTTTGGACAATCACATACACCTTGATTATTTACTTTCAGAGCAAGGAGGCATCTGTGCCATAGTTAACACCACCTTTGCAGATGGAGAAACTCCTCTGGGGAAATAGAAACTGAATTGCACAAAATATGGAACAAGCACATTGGCTCCAACAGCTTCCACCTGGTTCTCCATGGTCTTCCAATTTGTTCAGTTGGCTACCTTCAAGCCTAGGGTCATGGTTTGGAACCAGTATATAGTTTGAATTGTCATGTTGCTTTTAGGTATGTTTTGTATAATTATTTTTAAGTTCGTATCTTACTGCCTTTCAAATGTTTGTAAAAACCATGTACCCAATAAAGTGATGCTAGCTCAGTGCCTCAAGATGATCACCAACATGTACAACTCTGACAAGATATAGACTTCAGATGGGAAAAGCTTGAGAGTTCTCCATCCTAAACTTCCTTGTTATTCAAAATGGATTAACTGCTATGCACTTAAATGGTTTCCAAGCGCTATGCACTTCCCCTCTGATGTGGAACACAACACCCAGGGAAGGTCCTACCTGGCACTAAGGTATACAGATGACCCAACTGTTCATCAAGTGATGCTTTCAAGGAACTATCTTGGGCAAAAGGGGGAAATGTGAGACTGAATAAAGGAAATATCATTTAAAATATAGTGGGGAGGCTAGAAGGGGGAGCTCTTACACCCTACTAATTCATCTTCAATTGTAGACCCTAACCAGAACAAGGAAGGGGTACTTTACATTTTCCAACAGGAAGAAGCCTACCTGCTACCCAAATAGGAGAAAGGAAAGTTTTCCCTTGCCCAACAACAGCCTAGACAATCAGAAACTCCCACAAATTAACCAAAGAGAAATTGTCACCACCCTGAACTCTCACTTTCTTCCAATGGCCTTTCATTCAAAACAGCCCCTCCTAACTTCTTCCTTTTTCTCTATAAAGTAATGTTCCTCTCCTCTATTCTCCAGACTTGCCTACAGTTTTGCCATAGCTTGCATCTCCTAAATTGCGGATTTTCTCTGCCAGTCCTGAATAAACCTAGTTTGCTTTTAATATAACTGGCTATTTTATTTTCAAGGTCAGTAACACAGAGATGAAACTAAAATATGACAATTGTATTTAACCACTGAACAAAGCATTTGATAATAATTAAATTCTAAGTGAAAAAGAGTTGGGATTAATAATACCCAGAGATAATTCTTGCTAACATTTTCATGTATATCCTTTCAGCTTACACACACACACACACATACACACACACACTTTCCACCTTTATACACAGTCTGTTTGACCAATAAATATTAACAGAAGGAAATTTATAATACATATAACCCAATAGTTTTAATAAGAAAAGACCCTTAAGTTCATATTGAGTTATTTCAACCATAAAAAAAGATTGCAAAGGCATTCATTCATTATAAAGGCAATTAATCCATTCCAAGTTATACTGTAAAAATAAAAATCACTTAGCAAACTCAAAGTGCTGCTATAATCCTGAATTTTAAAAAGCCCATTCTTGATTCTGTTCTTTAGAGAATCCATGATAAAAACTTAGTCTGGTGTTTGTCATATTTGAAAACCATTAAAACTAATTAAGATGAAGTTGGCTTTGTTCTTTAACTTCCTGTAACAATGCTCAACAGGAAAATTGATGCTCAGAGCAAACCACAGCCATCCTGTTTCTTTAGCACAATTTTTTCACAGCTGCAGTTGCCTGCAGTTTCTATTTTATACCAGTCACAGTGCAACATCTCTCTTCCCCCATTTCCTTACGCCCTTCTCCCTGCCCCACCACATACAGAATGCCGTTTGGCCATTTTAGAAACTTTTCATGCTTTTGCATAGTTTATTTCTATTGTTGTTACTCTTCCTCTCTCAAGTCCAAGCTCAGAGGGCCACAGGCAATGAGGCAGTCAATACAAGAACAAAAACAGAAAAGGCTGCTCAGCCCAAGAGGAAGCACAAGGTAGAGAAGAGAACAAGTTTCCTTCATAAACAAGCAAAGCAACAGCCTCACCTAGTTAGTTATCACCTGTTCTCAACCTGAGCTGGATGTGGAACACAAGGTTTCTGTACATGGACCCCTCCTTTCTTAAAATATACTTGCTCTTTTCTTGGTTGACCATTTCAGACAGTAACTGAAGTGAATTCTGCTTACAGGGTGTCTTCTCAATGGTAAGGGCCTGTGTCTCTGGTGTATTTAGAGGGTCCTTGGCTATTCTAGAAATACCTGTTTTAGATCAAGAGTTGCTTAATTTTTGAGGGGGCAGGAAAGGCATTTTTCAGAGAAGATATTTTGAAACATCTGCAATATCATTATGATTAGTAGGACATAAACCAATTTACTATAAAAGTAACTGCTGGGGAAACAAAGGTTGCTATGAAGTAAAATTTTAAAAAAACCCACTGTCATACATGTTTAATTTAAAAATTAATGCAAATTCATAGATATCCAACCCTTTTTAAAAGTGAGAAGGTAAAATGAATGACCTACTTCTCATTGTTTAACCATGGGAAAAGCAAAGGAAACCTTTTTCTACTTTACCCAAAAAACTATCAATTTTCTTCCCACTACTTTCCATCTCTTCCCAATACTGTCTTTAAGGTGCTCAAATCTCCAAGCTAAAGTTTTCCTAAATCCTCCATATCACATTTAGTTTCACCAGAGGAATAAGATCTACCCCTGTTCCTTACTGCACACACACACACACACACACACACACACACACACACACACACACACACACAGCATAAATGTCAAAACACTCCATGATTCTAGTCACTGTATCAGAGTGTAGCCTTGTAACATAAGCAGAAGTATCACAAAATTTACTTCTGAAAAGGTCAAAAGACTTAGAAAGGAATATGTCTTACTTGAGATTATTTGCTTTAAAGATATTTACTGTTGCTGTGACATTTAGAACAAGTATTTGTATAATCCTAGATTCTCAGGACTGGAAAAGGACATCTCATTGTCTCTAAACTTGGACTTAAGAAGAAAGCCCTTGAAATTGCAGGAAACTTCCTCCACATTTGTTGTTAGGTGACCTTGGGCAAATTACTTAGCCTCTCAGTCCAGTTCCCACAGTAAATTGGGGATAAGGGCACCTCAGTAGGGCTATTCAAGAGTTCAGTGAGACAAGTACTTAATGAGTATGAGCCATTTTTAAAAAAATAAACCAAAGTGAAGACCCTAACACATAGTAAGTACTCAGCAAATGTTACTATATTTCTCCCTATTTAACCATGAGAAAGAGAAACCATGAGTTGATTTAAACCTTAACCCACATGTCCACCCATGCAAACCTCTGTACTACAAATGAATGGTGAAGGGAGGTGTGTATAAGGTGCATTTTAAATTTCTCAGATAAGCATACTAATTAAGGCATTTCATAGTCTAGTATTTCCTTCAGTTTTAATTTTCAGGGGTGAGGGCTGAAAAATACAGATAGGTATTTAAGATAGTCCAGGGGAAATGCTCTTTCCAGGAAGAAATAAATGTATGACAGTCTGGAAAAACAAAAATGAGTCAAAACTTAAAGCAGAAATGTGTCACAATTTAAGCAATCAGAATCTTCAAAGTAAATGATGTGTTCATGAAATGCTAAGACTTTAAAAGGACATAAAACTTGAAAGGTCTAGAAATTAGGTAGTTGACTTCCTCTTCCATTTCTTAGCATGGGTTGGGGACCTTCCAGTCACTAGGCCAGATCTAGAATTTGATTTCATCAGTGACCAGGGTGAAACTGCTGCTGGACCTCAGGGAATAATTTTCACCATGCGGTGTTCTGCGAATATTGCAGCTCATCCAGAGTATGAGTAAGCCTTAAGAGTTTAGATATTAAAGTAACTGAAGAGCTGTGAACAATTAACACATGAATGAACTTTTCAAAGAGCATTAGAAACCCCAACTAACTTTAGAGACATCATGTAAACCTCTTTAGACTATAAAAGGAAGAGTTTTGACCAGATGGCGTTCCAGTTCAGCAGCTACATCACTTCATGAAGCTAACACGTAACACTGAAGACCCATGATCCAAGTGAATGAATAGTAAGGGTATGGTTTCCATGTGCAATGACCTCACAACCTTTCCCAGGCTTCTCATTTTCCTCTCACTGTCCTGTCTTTCTCCTGCCTTTCCACCTATCATCCTCTGTACAGGCTGTTCTACTTTCTTAATTAGGATCTTCCTGCAGCATTTCCTTCATTTTAACACTTCTCCATTTCTACTAAATACACTAGCTATGCCACTGAATTATTTAAAAGAACTTGTGTTTACTGACTAAAGTTGTATGTGCCTTCTTAATATTTTAAAACCTTATTTTACATTTCTCCACAGGGAAAAAGGAATACAAGCCAAGTTGCTTTTTCCTATGGGCCCCAGAGAAAAAAATTGGAGGAATATAAAAATGTTTCCTTAATTCTGCTCTGTAGGTCTCTGGGTACATGGCCTGAAATTTTAAAATTACAATTGTTTTGTGCCAAAATATGAATCCTATTAAATGTAAATAGTTACAACAACAACAAATGCTACAGAATTTGATTAGCAACAGTAGCTGTGCACTGCACTGTCAGGACTTTCCATAGAAAGATTCGAAAGACAAATTGTCTTCTTAAATGATAAAGGACTTGGCTTAGAAGTGGTTGTTTGGGATGTGAGCTACAGTAACATGTCTGTAGCAATCAAATGGCAACAGCTTAGTTCCACGGCACTTTCCCTTGAAGCTTCCAATGACTCCCTTTACTTTAAAGGCACTACTGTTACTGGCTGAAGTGACAATTCAAAGGCAGTTGTGTGGACAACTCCACCATACACCGAAAGGATATACTCACTGACACAAACCCCCATATTAAATGGGAAAAAAAATTCCTGTGGATCCAGACATGTCCAGTGGTCAGGAAAAATTCTACTGTAAATCTTGCTTACATTTTGGCTCAAAACACAAGTTATGAATTGCCCACAATCACCACAGTGGTGAAACTAGAATCCTGTCCAACAGGAATCGATCATATGGTCTTCTACTGAAAAATTAAACTTTGCCTGAACATACTATCGCCCATTAAGAGCCACTTAGTTCTTCCCTCTAGCTGATAAAGACATACATTTAATTTCCATGTAATTTTTCTTACCTTTAGAGGATAGTGTAGGAAGGCATGATCAGGGACACAGGCAGACAGAGAATAAGCGAGATATGAACCCAAAGTTACAACCGTCCCTGAAAACGGCATCATCCTCTAATGCAAATGTGGGGTCGTTTTGGGGCAACCATTTTGGAAAAGATCTGGCCTCTTGTTAAATGTGACATACTGAGTCAGAGGCAGAAGTCCTTCTGTGGTTATTCACTTCCTGTCTGATTAATTTGTTGTTTGTTCCTTCCTCCTTTGCTGCAGAGAAATGAACTAGATTGGTTTTATTTAAGAAGCAAGGAAAAAAACCCTAAATTAAAAAAAGTAAATGTTGCCCTTCCTAGGTGTAACATATCTGTTGGATACAGTGACAAGAGGAGACCAGGACCTCCACCCCATTAACAACCCAACTTTAATCTACATACCTCCACAAAAATAACTTTCACAGAACCTGAGATTCCTTCAGGAACATCCCACTGAAAGTATCACTCTCAATATTGACCATACCATTTAGTATTAAGGAAAAGAGTCACTCAAGACCTAAAAGCTCTCAACTAAAAATTAGGGTGAGTGAATCTTCCTCATCTACAGAGAATTCAAGCACACAGGCAGAATGTCACAAATGCAGGTGAAGAGATCTGATCAGGGATATGAAGGCAAATGAGTTTTGAAATGTGATTTGGGTGCCCAAGTCAGGATAAATGATATATAACTGAAGTCATATGAAGATTCAGAGCTTTTTATGCCAGAATGTTCCACCCTCCATACCTAATGGGTAACAATAACTCTCCCAAAAGATGCTTGACAAAAGCACAGAGGTATAATGAGTGCAAAAGGAGAAAGTCAGATTTCTCATTATTAAAGGACTCTAAGAGGTGCACAGACTATATGTAGAAAATACAGCAAAACTGTAACTATATATAAACAAGCTGAAAATGCTTGCAATTTTTTCTTGACCCATCTGAAAGGTTCAGACTTAAATTTGCAGCATAACTGAGTACATGGTATCAGTTGAAAGAATGAAAAACAGAGGCATATTTCAGAAATTAACTTAATTGTAAAATGTGGACTTCAGGTCCTGATTCTGCTGGGTTCAGAAGAAAAAGTCATGACAAGACCACAAGCTGCCTAATATTCCCTCACCTGTAAAATATAGAGCTGGACAGACCAGCAGTTCTCCATTCCGGAGGTTACTGGAAGTGTGTGGAGGCATTTTTAGTTGGCGGTGGGGGATGCTGGGCTGGAATGATGGGGGCAAGGGCCTGTAGGAATCACCTGTGGAGCTGGGACTATGAATTTACTATGATGCTCAGGACAGTCCTACTCAAAATAACTGGAAGTGCTGCTACTGAGGAGTGCTGGGGATAGCTGATATCTAAGTTTCTTTCAGACTCTAAATTCTTTGAGATATGAATCTAGCTGCAAGAGCAGAGTTTTGTAAGATTTTTGTAATGGTAAAATTCCTGGAAGTAGAGCATGGGATTAGTGACCCAGCATCCTCTACTTGGAGCCACTTGAACATGTTACTGTATCCATCTTGCCTACCTGGGGGTCTGGAGTCCAAAGGGCAACTCAATATATGAATAAATAAATAAACACAGATATGCGGCTGGACCGAAGTGGGGGCCTGCAGCTATCATATCCTTCCCCATCTACAGACCTCAGGAAAACTACCAAGTAAATGGCTGTGTGGGTCTTTGCGGAAGTCTAACTATAGTTGAGTCTATAATGAGAACATGGTCAATATGATGATTTCTCTGTGTATTTTCAGAATTATTCTGAAGTTCTCAAAGTAAAGCACTCCAAATACACACTAGCACAAATACACCTGTTCAGCACATGCACAGTTCATGGCTATTCCTACCCACTGAGGACAGTTCAGTTAGAAGGGAGTATGTCACTTAGAAGCTCCTGAAGCATGTCAGATCCCTTGAGACATGCAAGGAAGTAGTTGCCTAGAGTTTGGGTCTATTTCATCTTTAATGAAAACCTGTAAGTGTGGTCAACTTTGAACACATTTATGAGGTGTCTACTATGCACATAGGACAGAAATCAGATAATGTTCTTCCCTGCTTAAAACCCTCCAGTGGCTTCTCATTTCACTTTAAAAAGTCCAAATTCTTTCCCTAGGCCCGTAAGAACTCACACTATCTGGCCTGTCCCTTACCCTCTGACCTCATCTCAAGTAACACACCCTCTTGCTAATTTACCTTTCCAACCTTTTCTGTTCCTTAAATGCACCAAGCTCATTTGCATCTTGGGGCCTGACACTTGTAAGCCCTCTCCCGTAGTACACTCATCTCCTGGTTCCTTCTCATTCTTCAGCTGCCAGTAAAATGCCTCCCTCATGACAAAGAAATTATGCATACCACATGTCACCACTTAACTTTTTCATTTCTTTCATGGCTTATTTACTTGTGTCTCTGCTACAATGCAAGCTCCATGAGAGCAGGGACCTTCTTTCCTGCTGTCACCTTAGCATCTAGAACAGCACCTGACACTTGGAAGATGCTCAATAAATATTGCTTGTTGAATGAAAAAGAGATAAGTAATTTCACAAAATTCTAATATAATACAACATTCTCCTGAGAGCTTAAGATTGTTCCCTCTGAAGTAGTAAATAATGGATGCCAAGACTAGACTTGAACCCTCTTCTTGGGAAGGCATAAATTAAAGGGAAGCCACAGATCAATAGCTAAGCCCTTCACCCCACTGAGAGGCTGGGCAGTTGTGTGCCATCTTACACAGTGGCTTCTGTCATTGGGCAATGGGGAGAGAAAAACGGGCCAAGAAAGTGGAAAACAAACAAACAAAAACTCAATCAGGAAGGAAGGGGAAGAAATAAAAAATAAGGGAAATGAGGCAGGAAAAGAAGGAGGCAAGGGAGAGGCCATGTGGTGGGTGGGGGCTGGTCGCAGGGCCTTGGAGGCCCCCCTCTGCAAGGGGTGGCATACAGGTGTCAGATGTCCTTCATGATAAGGTGTGCCCAGATCAGGGACACCTTCTTAAAATAAAGAATTTTAAGGCTGAATGAGACCGCAGAGACCCACGTCCAAAGAGGCTAAGCGAGCTGCTCACATCACACCAAGTCAGCAGCCAAATTGGTGCCAGAAGCCTGGTCTCCCGCCCCACGGTCCAGTGCCCTTACCAAATAAGCCTCATTTTAAGTTCAGAAGGAGGGTTTCACTTAATTCCTTTCTATAAGCGTAAGAGGCAGAAGGAAGAGGGGTAGGGGGAAGGTAGTGACATACAGGGGTGAAGCTGAGACATACATCAAATACGCTGTTGGGGCCCTCACTGGAATCCAAGGCCAAGACCCAGGCCAGTGCAGTCACAGCTGACTCCAAGAGAACGTTAAATGTCTACACCTGCATTCAATACAAAGACCAGTCCGGGCTTAATGATAGATTAAAACAATAATCAGCAAACTAGCGGACCAAACTAATGTGTAAAGAATCCTCCACATCAGTCTACAGAGAGAAAAACCTAAGAGCAGACAGAAGATTATAAAACAGTGCCTATCTCACCAGTCTTGGAAAAGCAGTAAATAAATCATCCAGTAACCTTCTTGTAGTGACCCTGAATCAACCTAGACTGAGTCAGGGCAACGTGACATACATAAAATACGACAAGATTGGTTTCTTATAATTCTCATTTTTCAAGATGTGTTTCCATGACTACCTGTTAGACTGTAGTATTTGCCCTGGTAGTGGAAAGATGTTTTAGGATACTGTGTTGTCTCAATTTCAAAATACCTTCTTCAACAGCAAAACGCCTCCCTTAATTTGTATCTTTTTAGGGAGAAAAAAACAGTGCCAAATTAAATGTACCTGTTTTTTGTAAGAGGAATTATACTTTCAAAATGTTAATATATAGGAATTACGTGATGTAAAAGAGCAGAAACAAGAGAGTTTCCCTCTTTCCCATAAAATTATTAGTACAGTTACATAAAGTGCTGATCATTTAAAAATAATCTCAGAAACAGAGAGATTAAAACAAGTTTTGTACTATTCTATGCCCTGTTGTTAATATAAATCAGTAATCATCTTACTTGGGGGAAAATCTGCAGTAATTCCCGTATACTTGGGCAGCTCAGCATCCATTCACCCTACTTAGAATGACGCCCTTCAGGTGTTGTTCGGAAAAGCCTCCCTCCCTTGCTGTCAGCCTTGGGAGTCCAGAGGCATTCACTCCCAGTGCAGATACAGAACAGCAGGTGATGCAGGGCTGGCCAAGCACAGCTTTGCATCCCTCGGCCTCAGAGACTTTTTTGGTGATGGCCTGTGACCTCATCAGAATCAAAGGGACCTGTGGCCAGAGGCAAGAAATCGTCCCACAGGCTGAAGTTGAGCCCTGAAGGGTGTAGGGGCTGGTATGGCCGCAAGGAGCCTGAAACTGAGACCAACAAGAGAGGCATTGGGGGAGGGGAAGGACGGGCCACTGACTTGCTGGCTGAATCCATCTGCACCTGAGCCTAGTCCTGTTCCTGGGCTTTAAATTTACAACTAGCAAATAAATTCTCTGTGTTGCTAATGTGGTCAGGTTTTCTATCACTGCAATACCAACACTCTTAAGTGGAACAGGAATGAGCACAAGCAGTAGTGTTGAATGTGACTAACTCTAAAACTGACTGATTTAAGGTTGGGTGAAGGATAGCACAGCTCTCCTGGGCAAGGACATTGGCAATCCTTGTTATGTGATGGAAATATTGCTGGCTGTGCTGCCTCCTATTGAATCCTGGGTCTGAGACCAGGAGCCTACTGATGGTGCACCATTAAAGGATTCAGAGAAAAAATTTAGAATGTTTGTGTGTGCTGTCTATTTCTTGCAGCTTTTAGGAAGATTCACAGGAGAGAGATAGACTGGAACTGACTGGAAGCACAGAGAGAAGAAATAAAGAACGTTCTTTTGTTAATAAAGAACTTTCTTTTTTTTGCCTGTGATCTGCCACCAGTATGGGGGAGAGTCAAATAACCTGGGGATTTATGCTATGCCAACATTAGACAGAGTAGGGTCAGAACATAAGAACCATATCAGGAAATATATTTGGAACATAGTAGAAGCCAGATTCCCTGTTACCCCTCCAAAGACATTCTCTTACGCTCTCTCTTCTGAGCAAAAAGCCAGTTACTTTTATGGTTATATACTGGGATCCATCTCAGGAGCAAGGAGTAGATTATTAGTGGTTTCACCACCTCAGGACATTATTTCAAATTGTACCTAATCAGAGACCAAGGCAAAGGCCAGAACATTGGGAAGTGGAGCATGATTCATTTGCTAGGAGACAGAGTGCCTAGGCCTGGTTCCACATTCAAATACTGTGACTCAGCACAGTAATCTTGAGTTTTGGTCACTAGTCCACGAGTGCAGGGTCTGGGGAAGCTACCAAGTTTTTAAGGGCATTGTACTACAAGATAAAGCCCAAGACTAGAAGCATTTCATGACTGCCCAAATGCTGAGGCCATCCCGAGGTCCCTGAAGCCGGAACAGTAAGCAGGCCGTGGAGCAGGCACAGCTCTGCTCTCTGATCAGGCTCTGGAAGCTGGCAGATGGAGAGTAGCTCCTGGAGAGCAGAGGCCGGGCGAGCCACTGGCTGAGCAGGGTTCCTGAGCCACAGCCAACGCCGCAGAGCCACTCGGTGGGCTGCAAGACGTGCTGCAGACTGGGGACCAAGCTCGCATTTCCTCCTGTCCCAGATGGATGTTTCATCCCCAAAACCGTCTCCTGTTCTGGCTCCACCATCATATCCTGGGTGTCAAACTTGCAGTTAAGCCACTGGACGCAAGACACTACATCCGAAGCTGACTGCTAGACTGTGGAGAGCTCGGACTTGGTGCTGGACTTGGACTTGGACTTGGATTAGCTGTCTCTCTGAGAGTGTACTTTATTCTGTGGGGCCATTTTTGAAGCTGTACGTGTGGGAAGGTATGTGTGCACTTGGTGGATAGGGAGAGAGTTTACCTCTGCTGTGGCTGGGCTGTCCAGCATCCATTCCCCTCAATAATAGTAACAGCCTCAGACTGGAGGAGAGAGAGATCCACTCTTGTTTGTTCGTCTTGCTTTTGCATTTCTGGTCTTCCACTCCTTTGCTCTTCAGACTTCAGCTGGACTAACTCTATCCGGACGATAGGAATGGAGAATGACCAGCTCTGGCCAGGTGGACCCTGTGGCTCCCTGGCTGCAGTGACTGGTTCAGGATGAGGACATGACTACTTCTGCCCAAGGAGATGCAATGAGACTTTCCTAACAAGTGTGGGGCTGTGGCTGGAGGTTGTTACAGCCACACTGGAAACCTAGCAAGGCTGAGCATGGAGCCCGTGCAACGGGGGAGCCATGGTCGGAGCCTGAGGCATAGGGATACGCAAGCAGGGGCAACACGTGGGTGCTCTTTGGATCCTGGTTCAAACAAATAGCAAGTAGAAATTTGAATACTGAGCAATATTTAATAATATTAAGATTCTGCGAATTTTTAGGTGTGATAATGTTAATTGAGGTTATGTTGGTTTCTTTTTTTCTTTTTTTTACTAAGAATCCTCAAATTTTTAGATATACATACTGAAATATTTGTGGATGGAATGATATGGTGTCTGGGTTTGCTTCAAAGTAAAGTGGAAAACAGGAAAAGTGGGTAGGGGTAGAAATGAAACAAAACTGGCTTGAGATGATCATTCTTGAAGCTGGGTGCAGGAGATCAGGGCAGTTTGTTATAAAGTTCTGGCTAATTTTTCCATCTACATTTGACATGTTCCCGCAATAATAAGATTTAGAATTAAAATAAAAATAACTTGAGGCTCATTTCTTTCTTCATCCACTAGAGGCTGTTAAGAGGTTTGCTCCCTCTATTATATCTATTTCAGACCTGGGGGCTAGGGAAGTTACCTTTCATTTCTCAAAATGTTGTTTTTAGCTCATGGATGAAATAGCAGAGAGACTGAGGGCTCCCTTATATAGTTTAGAATCCAAATAGTTCTTCCAGAAAGGCATTAAACTCTCAAAATCTTAGACCTTATTAATGGCAAAAAAAATTAAAAATAAAAATTCCAACCAACGAGCCAAAGAACAACAAAAAAATCCCTCCTTCTAGATTAGTACTGTGCAGTAGAAATAAAATTTGACTCATATGTGCACTTCTGTATTTTCTACTGGCTACATTAAAAAGAGGGGAAAAAAGGGAAATTGTAGTAATATATTTTATTTAACACACTATTTCAAAAATATTATCATTATAGCATGTATTCACAATAAAAACTTTATTGGGTATTTTGCATTCTTTTTTTGACAGTAAATCTTCAAAAACAGGTGTATATTTTACTACTGGCAACAAGTGCTCAAGAGCCACTATCATACTGGACAGCACAACTCTAGAGAGTGAGGGCCTGGTGGGAAGGAGCCAGGTCTTATCCTTTTCCTTGGTAGGATGCCTGGATGACACTTAACAGACAACCAGCATCAGTCCTGGCAGTCTTGGGCTGCCTCGGGGTCACCCAGAGCTACCTCTGGGTTACAGCTGCAGGGCTAGGAGGAGTTCATCCTGCTTGGAGCCATTTCTTGAAACAGGGCATTGACTAGGTATTCTTGGGTTTGTGGCCAGTAGAAGTAAAAACCAAAACTGGCTTCTTTCGGAAGTCTTATGCTGACAATCCTACTAAAGTTTAAATCCTCAGCTGAGAGACACTATATATAATACACCTTCAAACTGGGGCCTCAGAAGAGAGTCAAAGACACAAAGCCTCAGTGGCTTTCCCTTGCAGACCAAGTAAAATCTAAAGTCCCTGCATGCCTCGCAAGGCCCCCAGCAATCCGACACTCCCTTCCTTGCCCTCTACTTCACGAACCTCTTCTCCCACCACCCTCCCCCATTCCTTTATCTTAGGGCTTTTGTGCTGACACTTTTCTCCCGGTTAAGTAGCTTGCTCCCTCACCGCATTCAGGGTCTGGTCCTCCAACTTGAGAGGGAGCTCCATGAGGGCAGTGTCTGTCTGCCCTGTGTCTCCCAGTGGCTTAGATCAGTATGTGCTGTATCACAGGGTTTTGGAAGACACTGGTAAATGGATTTCAAGAGCTTCCAACTCCAAGTTTACTTTCATCCTTCATTTAACCTGGGGTTGTGTGTTGGCTGCCACAGGCTTGGACCTAGGTAGGCAAGTGCAAGGGTGGAGCAGAGATGCGCTGGTTTAATTCCTCCAAAGAAACCTGGGAGGCTCTTGCTTCTCCTGACATGTAGTGGCATGAGACAGCCATTTAAAAAGACAACATGGGGACCTGCCAACACAATGCTCAAGAAGGGCTCTCCGCCAGTATTGGGATCTGACAGGGTCTCTCACTTTAATTAGAAAATGGTGAGGTAACTAGCTTGGAAAGAGAAATGGAGAAGAAAGAGACCCCAGCACTATCTAGAAAGAAAATCCCCATAATGGGATCATATATTCATATACAACCAATCTGTATTTTATGCTCCCAAGGATGAAATGCTGGATATACTAGGATCTGAGGACACAATGGGGAACCTCATCTCTCCACATTGACAATTTGCCAGTTTTATACTCAGCAAACAACAGCAGCAAATATTGAGGTTGGAACATCACTAACTTCATTTCTTTGAGAGAAAAATACTTTCACATATGGAAAGCCCATTCATGTTCCTTTTGAAAGCATTGTCTTATCTTATAATTTAATTAAAACGCAAAAATTTCCCAGTTGTTACCAACATCCAAGTGGCCCTTAGAGAAAAACCCATGTGAAAATAGAAGTTTCTTACAACTCAAAGGGCAAACTGGTGAAAAGCCCCATTTTCACATCCTGCCAGGTATATACTTGTGCACACACCCAGGGAGAAGCTACTGACATACAGATAGCTGAGCGCTCCTTCTGGTTGCTAATTATTAGGTGTCAAAGACCAGGATGGGATCTTTACAAGTATTTCTAGGGTGAGGACAACCATTCCTTATCCAGTCTTCTCTCCAGCTATATGGTTACTCAGTGTCTCTCACTGAAGGACAACCATATAGACATGAAAGCTATTCCCTGGAGTATTCAGGAAGCAAGGGTCTCTATAGCTCTGCACCTTTGGGTCTGATGTCATCCATCTGAACACTGCAGGAGGGCTCAGTGACCCGAGACTTCCTCTGGGGGTCTCCTCACTGCACAGAAGTCAGTCCTGCCCAGTGCAGCTGCTACCTGGACAAGGCAGCCCCAACTACTCTGATGCGGACAGGAAATGGAGGCATTTGTGGGTGTAAAAAAAAAAGGGGGCCCCTTGGGAATCAGACCTGGGGACCAGGGATGGTAGATGGCCTGCAATGTGCCAAACTGTCCCACTCAAAGAATTGTCCCACACAACCTTCAAATGCCCTTTTGGAGATTGATTTAGGTGAAAAAATTGTTTACAGTTATTGAGCCTAGACTTTTAACTACATTTTATATATACACTCGAAGTAATTATTGCACTGTTACATAAGCCCCCAAATTTTCCAGTAATGCAACTGTCATATAAATGAAATGCTATGTCTTGCTCATATTTTTTTCCCACCTTCTAGAAAACCATGTGCCCAAAGACCTTGCCATTTGCAGTATTTAAATCTGTAACTTTTACCCAAGTTAGTCTGAACTTAACAACTGTCCCGTTCACCATGATTACAGGCATAGATGCAAATACCTGGCCACTCAATTCCTTCTGTTAATGAGTTGTACTGATCACTTACAAATCAAAGTTATTTGGATTTGGGGGGAATTATATGTGAGGTCAGATTGATGAAGGTTCCCTGAAGCTTGTTAAGGGATCGGCATTAGAAAGTACTATTATTAAAAGCGGGCAGGGGTCAGACAAGGCTGAGAGCCACTGCTTCTGGTGCTAGCTGGATGCTTGTATGGGCCTGAGCTCCGTTTAGCTGTGAATGATGTGTAATGGCTCTGCCCACCCAGCCTGGCACGTGGAGAAAGGAGCCCAGAGCTGTTCACCTAATCCTGCAAGGGAGTTTCCCACTTTGTTTCCAAATAGATCACAAATGCCCACTTCTTTCTCCTGTGTCATAGCAGGCCCTGCTTCTCTCAGTGGCTTGGGGAAACAGGACTGGTTCTGCTCCAAGGACCCTGGATTCCCAGGCGATCGTGTTACTCCATGAACTTTCTCCTCTCATTTGGCTGCACAGGCTTCTCCAAACGGCTGGGAGAACAGACTGTCAGAAAAACACTTTTAGGTTGTCTCCAGGGATGGCTGCCCTCCTGGGTCATGGGAGAGATGACAGAAAGCGGCTCCTACTGTACCAAATGCACATACATTGTTTCCTCAACTGCAGAACAATAGGTGCAGGGGCAACAGAATTTTAAAAGGGTCAGATCACAAGGTGTACGTGTGGTTTCTTTTTCCTCTGCTCGGTACTGACTAAATGATTCTCTCCCTGCCACATGGAAGCTGCTTGATTCAGCCTTGGACTATTTCCTTGTGCTTCAGAACCATTCCAATAGAATGATCAGCTGATGTAAAAAGCAACCATGGCTACATTTGAAAGTTGACTAATTTGAGAATAACAAACTTCAAAGATTTGAGGTATTAAAAACCACACGTGGTTTATGTTTTATAAGCCAGGAAGATAAATGGACAGAGTTAAAAAAAAAATCTACAAGGTATCTCTCTGCTTTACCCCTAGCACCACTAAAAAAATATAAAAACTAAACTAAACTGAACAACTAAACAGAACCCAACCAAGAACTGCATGTTACTCTTGGCTTTGGGGCGGCAGTTACGTCCATGCAAGGCAAGTAAGTAGCTGCCTGGGCACCATGGCTAAGGTCAAGAATAACCTGTCAATATGCCCTCCACTTCAGCCACCAGCCCCTCGCAGGCCTGGCCATGGCCCTTGTCTGTCAGCACAGCTGCCTCCTTCCAGATGAGCTTCTCCAACCTGAGCTCCCACCATGACTGCCTTCCCCCCTCTGACCTGGCCCCGCACTCAATCACTCAACCAATCTTCTCCAGCCAGAAAGAAAAACACACAAAACAGTAGGTTGCTTTCTAGAAATAAAAATATTTTCTAGGATCTTCTACCTGCTCACCCTCTCTGTGTGCCTCTACTGCACAGCCCCTACCGAGCAGTGACATCACCAGGGCTCCTGTGCAGAGCAGTCACTTGGCAAAGACTTAGTATCTATCATGTGTCCAGGACTGTGTTAGTGTTGGGAATATTACAGTGATCAAACAGACAAAATTCTCCACCCTGAGTTGATGATAAGATAGAAGCAAAATGTATTTATCCCCCATTTTGCCAGTCAAGGTGTTCAGCCCAGTTCATCTAATCTCATACAGAGCAGACTCACAAAATCACTGCTGGCAGAGGGGCTGACTCAGGTCACCTCTAATATAATGTTCAGTGCTCCAAACTCCCTGGGGGACTGTCACTTCTATTTGAGAATCATTTCTACACAAAGATACTTGATGGCATGCTGCCAGTCCGGCCCACAAATGCATGTCACTAAGTTGAAACTTCATTTCCAGGTCTTGAAAGGAAAAGACTTAGTGGTGGCAGAGGGAAGAGGGGCTCATTATTCTCCCATGTGCTCCGGCCTTAGTCTTGAACCCCCCCCGTCACTCGCCGGTCCCAGACTTTCTGTGACCCCACTCATGACCCTAAGGGGCTCCTGGCTCAAAGTACTTCTTACCTGTAGGTAAGGTCATATAATTCCTTTCCCCAGGGTAAGATGACCTCATCGAGGTGCAGGGAGGAAATCAAGTTGTTGCCTTTTATTTCTGAAGACAGAGGAGTTAACTCAAATGATATTGGATAAGTGGATTTTTTGTTGGGATAAAAGAAGACATTTGCTTGGAAGGAGACACTATATAGTACAATCACACTGTTTGGGATTAACTTCTTGAAGTTTCTCCCACTTTTTATAGTTTTCTTCCTTCACTTTATATTTTTCTCATTAAATAGTCCTGCCTGGAAAAGTTTAGAAAATATATGTAATATAATTTTTTGAATGACCTATTAGCTCAGAGAAAAACAGTTAACATTTTGGAATTTCCAGTTTTTCTCCTCTCTGTATCTAAAATGAGATCATACTGTATATAAATAGTTCTACCTCCTTTCATTTCCCCATGTTATTATATATTCTTCTAACAAAATATTAACAGTTGCATTTTTTGTTTTGTGGGTGCCTGTTACCTATGTAAATATTTTTCACTGTTAAAATGTTTGAATTGCATCCAATTTCATTATTGCAAACCTACTCTGACTAATATAGTTGTATCTGTTTGTGGTCACTTCAGGTTATTTCCTTAGGATAAATTTATTACAGTGCAGTTACTGGAATAGAAGAGATGAAGGTTTCTGTTGTAAAGCTCTTGCTGTTTTCTCAGAACTGTAGCATTCATATTCCTACAAGCACCCATTTCACTTCTTTTCAATATGTGTATTATCACTTTTCAAAATCTGCCAATTGGATAGATGAAAAACTGTGTGTACAGGCAGTGTGCATTGACTGTCACTTCTTTGGTTGTCAGTGAGATTGACAATATTTCACATATTCACTGTCTTTCCCATTATTAGCATGTCTTCCTCTATAATTGTGTTATCTGGACTGTTTTTTTAAAAATTAAAGTACCATTGATATACAATCTTATGACAGTTTCAAATACACAACACAGTGGCTCAACATTCACCCATATTATCAAGTCCTTACACCCTCCAGTACTGCCACTGTCCATCAGTGTAGCAAGATGTTACAGAATCATTAACTGTATTCTCTGTGCTGTACTGCTATCCCCGTGACCAAGCTATAATGTGATTGCTAATTGTTGTGACCCTTAATCTCCTCCCTTTTGGTAACTACTCGTCCCTTTTTGGTGTCTGTGAGTCTACTGCTATTTTGTTCCTTCTGTTTTACTTTGTTTTCATACTTCACAAGTAAATGAAATCATTTGTTATTTCTCTCTCCGCTTGGCTTATTTACTGAGCATAATACCCTCTAGACCCATCCATGTTGTTGCAAATGGGAAGATTAATTTTCTTCTTATGGCTAAATATTCCATTTTGTATATGTACCACATCTTCTTTACCCATTCATCTATTGATGGATACTTAGGTTGCTTTCTGGACTGTTTTTCAGTTTAGGGTTGTAGTCTTTTCCCTATTTATTCCACTTTTGACCTAAAGATTACTTAAAAGCTCCATGAATTTTCAAGAGATAATAAAATGTTCTAACCATCGGGAGACTGGGTGGACAGCAGAAACCATTTCTGTGTGATTATAATGCACTTTTCACACATCAAGACCTGCATCCATTCCCACCAGATGTACACTTACAGAAGGATTCTCTTAGACTGCAACTATGGCTAATTCTGTGCAGCCTATGAGAATGTTCACCATTTTATTCCATCATTCCATCCTTCATCCGGAGGTGGAAGCAGGACAGCCAGGCACATTTTAACCACTGTTCATCCTGCCTGAAAGGCAGAAGTAAGAATGCCTTGATTTATGTTACACACACACCGACATGTAAACTTCTAAAGTCAGAATACAGAAAACAACTTTGATGACCCTGAGTCACCTTATTCTATCCATTTTTCACAAGACTGAAGTCCCCAGGAACTGAGGAGTACTTTAGGTGGCCTAATGAGCAATGAAACCTCCTTGCTTATTTTTGCAATTTTTATTAGCCATTATGCAAATATTTTGGAAAAAGTAAAACTTAATTTCAAAAAATTTTTTAATGTTTGAAAACTTGGCAATAAAAACCTCTTTCTGAGCATAGATCATTCACGGTTAACTTGATCACTCCTAGTTGCCTCAATGATGCACCTGAGGACATGGCTAGAATGACATCCTCTGGTCTCCCCTCCACCTATGTCTTCCGAAGTCCAGGGCTGTTCGTCACTTCCTACAGGTCCCTCCTGGACCAAGAAAATGGTCGGTAAGTCTACGTGAATAAGGCAGATGATTTGGGGTGAAGTGCCTGGTGCAGACTAAACATTCAACAGTGCCAGCTGTCATTACTATTACTCAGTGAGCTAAGCTTCTCCCCAGTTAGTGGTACTTGGTAAAGGAGGGAACATGGCAGGTAGAGGAGCTCTTTTTCTTTCCAGAGGGATTAACTCAATACAATGGAAGAATGAAGAGTTTACTCTATTCTGTATTTGAAGAAAAACTGGGTGCTAGTAATTTCAGTCTCCATTTTATATTATTCTATGACTAATTTTCAAATTTACTTTGGCCTATTTCAAAAAGCTGACATTGATCCACTCAATTTGTGCTGGTCCCCCTTCTCATTCACAAGTGCCTCTGCATTTTTGTGCAATTGCAATACCACTAGACTCAGTGAAAACAAACTCAGGAAAAAATGCCCCATAAACTTCCTAAGAAAACAGTTTTTTCCTAAAAATTAAGGAGAAATAGGCATTAGTAAATTGATCTTATGCTCACTGCCTTGTACTCTTTTCACCCAGAGAGGCTCACTGCTGATCACTAGGTTCTAGTTCCAGTAGGAGGATGGGGAGCCACTTGTCCCCAGATCCTCCAGAAGGCAGGACTTCTCTTCTGTGCACTAAGAAAACGTCCAAAAACCCTTTGGGGTGCTCTCCCCCACGTGGGACGGTGCTTATTCTTAAGGCTGCTTTATTCCAGTGGTTGAGAAGTAAATAGAAGAACAGTAATGGTCTGTGAATATTTTCAGAGGTGGCACATAATTGAGAAAAAACAGGCCATCAGGCAAGATTTCATTTCTCCAAGCACGGAAGAAAACAAACCATGATTCCTATCATTATGCCTGTTCCGCAACGCAATGATGGCACTCTGACACAGTAGTAATGCCAAAAGTCAAACTAAGCTTCAGCAGGACTGAGCTCCACACCAGACACAGGGAATTCATGGAAAACCAATCTGAAGGTCACCGCTGTGAAACTGTGTTTTCCAAAGTACTGCTGTACATGAAACTTTCTATTCATCCAAGATTTACTGATACCTAGGGCAAAACACTCTATGGAGACATATTTCTAATATTCTTCACTAGCAGCATCTAATGAAATCTCTTCACCTCTAGCTGCACAAATGTGGAGACAAGGGTTTCTTCTCTTGCTTTTTCCCCTCATCCTATCTTGAAAATATAGATGAGAGTTTCTCAAAAATGGCTGAGATACACAAAGGTAAGCCATCTCAGAATCTTTATAGGCATAAGAAACATGTACAGGTTTAAGCAAAAGAGAACAGCAACACATATTCTACCCCAGATTTATTAAAAATTACTGTGACATGCATATCATCAGTCTTAAAAATTCAGCTTTAAAATGATAATGCAACTCCACCCCTAACATGCTCAAAAACAATGTAGAAGTCAGGCTAGTACAATATATTACTCAGGGAAGTAATTGGTACCTGTTACTGTTTGCTAGAATTTGAGCTTCTACAAAAATAAAGTCCATCAAAGAAATGGGTCAACTCAGTGGTGCTTTTCCTCAAGTGAAAAAGGAAAATCCTTTCCCCAGAAACAAAAAAAGCAATTATACTTTCAAAAAATAAAATCAGAATTTGATAAATGTCCAATCAGTCTTTTAATACATATATTTGGGAATATAAAAATCAGTATAAACCTATTATGGTCATATAGTTTAAATTTCTAGTACTATTTTCCTTAAGGTAAGTATGAAAGCACTTAGCGGTCTAGCATTTACTACTGAGACACTATAAAATAGCATCTTGGTGAATAAAAGAAATTCATGAATTTATGAAGAAAGGAATAATAATTATAAAACATTCTAATAAAAGCATTGTATATGTTTATGTTTGTATACCAAAGTTTAAAGGTATTCAAAGGTTATTTATTGCTAAAATTATTTAAAATATAATAAGAGGAAATTTAAAAGTGCCCTTCCTCAGTTTCTAAAATTTAACAGGATCAGAGAATCTGGAATCAAAGATAAAGTAGAAATCCACAAAGGGTCCCACTGAATTCTCAGGGAGAAAGAGCAGGCAAAAAAAAAAAAAGAAAGCAGGCAAAGAGTCATCTGAGGACATTATTTTGGCCTAACCTGTGGGTATCATACAAACGGGGGAGCCAATGCCTGATACCAATAGAACGCAGTTTTCTACTGTTAAGCGAGGTGACAACCAACCCTATCTGCCAAAATTAGTGGGTGAGAAATTGTCACATGAAGTCCTGCACAAACATGAAATGCAGTAGCAAAGGCTGGCTGTCATCCCGCAGTCACCACTCTCCTGGGCTAGGCTGGCGGCCAGCAGGAATATCTCCTTCTGCAAAACTGTTTCAAAGTAATAACTTAGAGGAAGTGGTGTGCTGATACCATGAAAAAAAACATCCCTCAAACACAAAGATAGTTCAAAAAGCATCTGTATATGGCTCAGAGGAAACAGACAGCTCAGCTAATTTCAACTCAAAAGAAACCCAAGAGATGGGTTTAGCTTGGCCACAGCTACACACACATGCAGGAAAACTGAAGGTCGGCAAGAACCTAGTGATTTTGTTTTGTGCCAAAAGGGATGAAAGGGCAGGGTTGTCCATCCTGGGGTCAGGATGGAATAACAGAAGATACTCTGCCCCATATGGCCTCAGACACAGCATCACATGCATCTAAGAGCACTTCATACCTTTCCCCCCATGAAGTTACACCCATGTGTTTTTTCCAGAGCAGTCCAGACCAGTGCTGGAATAGCAAGTCTGATGCACTTTTCTACAGCAACCAGTGGGATCAGTCTCTCCATTGCTGAAGCCTTTCCACAGCCTTCCTTCCACAAGGTTGTCCTTATAGAGCTTAGGAGCAGAACCCCTAAAATAGTCCCTCCTTTCATCAATCTTGGGCTGAAATACATGTACAATCTTTAAAATGATTGATACTTATTTTCTACTTTGGGGCATTTAAAAATATTCTTCAAATCAAGTGAACACATCAGCAACAAAGATCATGTCATATTTGGTTTTGAAAACCACTTGGAAATTTCTGTAAAAGCAGCTACTTTCCTAAGAGAACAGATGGCAATTGATACCAAAATCTTAAAAAGATCCTTATTCTTACTTTCAAATAATTTTTATTTGAGAAGATTTTCAGATGTGTCAGCAAAAGTCAGTGTTTTTTTCAATCCTGGTTTTGTATTGCTGTTTTGAGATCTTCATTGCTAATAGGGATAAGGAATCCCCCAAAAGTCCTTTGGTTTTCATCATTCAAGAAAATTCATCTCATGGCTGAAGACCTATTTATTTTATTTTCATTTTTGTGAGAGGAAGACAGGAAAGAGTAATTGACCTTTAATATCAGAAATGTGTCACTGACCTTCAACTGGGTAGTGAGATTTTTGGTTCAAATTATTTAGTACCCAGATCACATGTGGGGACAATTAAAATTCTTTAAATGATTCTTTTCCTTCTTCAAGAGTTGGCCACAACACTTAAGCTGGGCACAGGAAACAGAGATTTTGTTTCAGTCCAGCAGCCTCACAAGGGCAGCTCCAAGCTCTGTAGTTTTGCCATGTCTTTCTAGGTGGTACCCCAGTCAGCAAGCCTCTGCAGCCCACAGAACTCAACATAACCTTCTGGACTGCTCTGGAAAAAACACATTGAGTAATAAGGGATAGAATGTTTTCCATTCATTGTTTCCAGTGCTATTTTCTGGACAGAAGAAACGCCAAATCATAGGCATCTGGAAAAGAGACACCCAGACAGAACAATGATTTTACACAGCCTGTGATCACTGACCCCCCCTAAAGGTGCATCTACTGTTTCCTGTTGTCTCCTTCATGTGGGGCTACAGGGTTCGGACAGAGCAAGCAGCCATTTCTATCAGACTTGACTCAGGTGCAATGGTTGACTTCCAGGGGGATCAAATGTTGTTCTGGTCACCTTGAAGACACAGGGAGTGATGAAAAGACACAGGTCCATGGCAGTGACAGTGAAAGAAGGAAGTAGGATATTAGCATTACATGACCAATGTGATGCTAATGTCCTCCATAAGAGCTTTCTGAAAGGTATCATTCAGTTCTAGAAAATAATTAGAAGGTCTGTTGCCATCTTTGTGTACAGTTTATACACCATATTTTGTTTCTTGGCTGGCCCATGGCAGGGAAAGAATTGATTGACATACCAGGAAATAGACAAGGCAACTGGAACTGATGCGGAGGTGGAAGGGCATGACCTAGTGAGACAGGGGCTCGACAAAGGCCTCTGAGGGCTCCTGTCATTTCCACAGTTCTTAGTCACATGATTTGCTTTGTAGATCTTAACAGTAACTAATGAGCTTTAGAAAATGAATTGGCATGCTGGGTAGAAAATTTCAAAAGTCAACTTGTCTCTTCAAAAGTGTTAAAAAAAATTTTTTTTTACCCTTTCTTTATTCTATGGGTTCTCTTTTTCAGAACAATTTAAAACTCCATATTTAAAAGAGCTTCCTTTGTGCCTACATTCCCCCTTTGAAACCAAAGGCTGCTGGACCCACCGCAGCCAGGGAGATGGGATGAGAGCACCCCAGCCCAAGAGCGGCCAGTCTTCAGGCAAGAGAGCACACTGTGGGCTGGCTGGGCGTGAGAACCTGCTCACACCAGGCACTCAGGCACCTCCTTGTTTCAGAAGCATGAGCTGGGACTCATGGAGGGGACGGGCACTCACACCAGAGAAAGCAATGTCTGAACCAGTTAACCAGTAGGCATAAAAGGGGAGATGACCCATCTCCTGGGACTGAGGGTGGTTTTCAGGTGCCTAAATTGCATCCTGGTCTTTAATAATTCTAATAGTATTACTATTAACAATTACAACAAGAACAACAGCTAGTATTCATTGAACCCATACTGTGTGCTAAGGAGCATTCCAGACACTTTTACAAGTATTAGTTCAATTTTCACAATAACTCTATGAGGTGCATAATGATTAAAATGATGATGGCATTGATGCACAGAAAGTTAAGTAACTTGGTCAAGGCTACACAGCTCATAAGTGGCAGAGACACAATTTGAACTCAAATGGTCTGACTCCAGAGTCAACACTTCTAACCAGGGTGTGCTTCTCTGGGGGTTTCCTTTCTCCCTTATTGCCCATCCTTACAGTAAGGTTCCTCTATTAAGGAGGACTGACAGGGGGGTCTATTTCTTGCTCCATTATTGTCTCACAATTAGCATTTTTCTTGGCTCCACTCATTATGAATCTTAGCAACTTAAGTACATGTTAATGCATTTCATGAACTAGTAAATGCTTACTATGTGCCAAGTGCCAGGCGCAGCTATGAGATCTGAAGCTAAAGACGAGTCGGCCCTGTTCGAGCTCTCTGAAACCTGATACTTAGCACAGAAAGCCTTAGTCTGCACAACCACCATACTTCAAACTGCTTCCAGTGTTCACACTGTAAGGTCCCTCTTTCATGACCTTAGGCAGAATATATATTATAGCCCATCTTTGGATGTACAGTATCCTATTTTTACATAATAATGTACTGTCTTCTGAGCTCATTGATAAAATAATGCCCAAAAAGGCACATTTAAAATATCACCAAAACAAACACAGACATGATGAAGACGGCTTCCTCAAAGGTCCCCCTTCTCAGGATTACAGGTCAGAATGAAGCCAAGGGGATGGGAAGAAGTCCTGGTCATGCTGGATCTGAGAAAGCATGTGCCTCTGAGCAGTGCTGCTGTGTCCCCCACAGACTCTGCAGAGCAGCAGTGAGTCCTGGAAAGGTGTCTCATAGGCATGAACCATGGCCTCTTCCTCTGTTCATACATGGCTCACTGTGGGTAACTTGTATGGGGCATGGATCCCCATCCCTGCCAAACATGTATTTATCTCTGTCTGTAGCACTCGCAACACAGGTGCTCCTGGACACCACATGTCACATCTTCTCATCTTTCTGCTCCTACAGCACCCAGCAAACTGCTTTGTATGTGACAGGCCTTTTAAATGATTTTTTTAATGATTGTTTTTCCCAAATTATGACAATTGCACAAGTCTATTGTGAACACAAATGAGTTAAAGAAAATAAACTACCTATAATCCTACTGGATAGAAGTACACGATGTTAATTACTAGAATATTTCTTTCTAGACTTCATATATTAAAAATATCTTAAAATTAGGATTATAACATACCTAGTTTTAAATCCAGTTTTTGTTATGCTTTTATACCACTAAGTATTCATTGAAAATGTGATTTTTAATGACTGCATGATATTCTACATCAAAATTTAACTTTCTCCTATCTCTGGTCATTTGGCTATCTTTTACTTTGCTTTTATAAATGTGTTAACATCAATATCCTCATACACAAATTCTGTGCTCAGCTAGGATTATGTTACAGAATAAATTATAGAAACAGAAGTACTGGATCAAAGAATTTGAACAATTTAAACTCTCTGGATATATAGTGCAGATGGCCACTGGGAAGACTTAAAAGGATGTCTCATTCACCATACTCTTGCCAATGCTGAATATTAGTTTTAGAAAATCTACATCCTTGGTTTCTTCAAGGGGTCAGAACAGAGCATATAGTTAAAATCACGCTCCTAAGTAAAATTTCAAAAGGGCTACATATACACAAGAGCAAAACAAGCCTATAATCAGCAGTGCCCAACTTAAAATGCTTAGAATTTTAGAAATGGAAATAAGTAGAGATTACTGAGTTAACGGTTACAGTTCACAAAGGTCACTGAAGCTCAGCAGGGTTAGGTGGGTGATGTATTTGAGTTGGACCTAGAGTCTAGTTATCTTGCCCCATGAATAATTTCTTCAGAAGAGGCTGACAATCTTGTGATTTCATATTTGAAAAAGAAACCATTACAGTTCTAAATTTTATTTTATCTTCATGACACCAAGTCAGAATAAAATGTTTTATAGACAAAAGCAAAAACTCATGTATAAGTACTACTCTATTCTGAAGGTCTCTGCTTAAATCTACAACAGATTTATTTTCCTGGAACCATTAAAACAGCGTTGATTCATTATTCTCTCATCCAGCCAACATTTACTAAGAATATACGGTGGCCAGGCACTGTGCTAGGTGCTGGGATGGCAGGTGGAAGGTACCAAGAAACAAGGGATTCATCGGAGAGGAGGTGGGCAGGAGGACTGTGAGCAGATACAGTGCGCGTGTCAGGGTGCGGCAGGGGTGCACAAGGTGGCATGGGGGAGGCTGAGCAGTGCCTGTGGAAAGCATCACCGAGGAGCTGGTGTGTGAGCTGTGCACATACTTGAAAGCAGTCTACGGGGCAGAGGTAGGAGAAGAGTGTCCCGGCAGTGAGACAGTAAGGCTGCTCATCAGATGTGGTGGGACCGTGGTGCCCGGGGGTGCTGAGCACTGGTGGGAAATGAGGCTGGGAAGGTATTCTGGGTCAGGCAGTGCTCAGGAATTTGGACTTTTGTCTGGAGTTGTTGTGTCCCATGAAAGATGTTTAAGCAGTGGTGCCATGGTCAAATGTTTGCTCTACCAACCCACCCTAATGGTAACATGGGGAAGGACCGGTGACTTTGAAGGCAGGAGACTTCTCTGCACTGGTTCAGCCCACAGGCTTTGAATGTCTAAATTAGGGAAAAGGCAGAGGAAATATGAAAGAGGAGATGGATTTGGGCATTATTTATTAGGAAGAAACATAAGACACAGAGATTGATCAGATGTGGGTGCCATTAATGAGATGGGGGTGAAGAAGGTCTTGGTTTTGGAAGCAAGGGATTTGCTCACACTGAGCTTGGGATCTCAAGATATCCAGTAAATCCAGACAGCAAATGCAAATCAAATACGGAGATCAGGGAGAGACAAACAGAGTCACAGGTCAGCATAAGCAGTAACGTGGCTAGCCGTCCCCACCCCCCAATTTCTCCTACATACTGGGATACTTTCTCCTCTGCAGCACAAGAGCTGCACTGCATCCATCAGAAATACAATGCAAGCCATAAATGCAATTTACAGTTTTCTAGTAGACACATTTAAAAAAACTAATAGGGGAAATGAGCCTTAAGAATATGTTTCATTTAACTCAATATATCTAAAACATTATTTCAACATGAATCAATATAAAGATTATTAATGAAACATTTTACATTCTTCTTTTCATACTAAGTCTTCACATCTTAAGTATACTTTACACTTACAGCCCAGCCCATCTTAACTCAGATTAGCTACATTTCGAGTGGTCAACCACCCTGAACTGTGCAGGACTAGATGGTAACCCACAGGGGTGGTTGAGGCACCAACATGAAACTTTTCTAGTCCTTGGAATTTGTGGAGTTAAATGGAATTTTATGTTACAGATGAGAGAATGATGAGGAACCCACAGGGCAGTGTTACATGTTATTGGAAGCTGGGGAGGGGCAAAGGGTAGAGACCATTCCTCTAAACCTTACTTACTAAGTTATCAAATACCCCGGAAGCTTCTGATTGAACTCAGAGCCTTGAATTGGTTATCCCCTTATCTGTAGACATGTCTGGTCTCCTGATAAAGATTCTAAAGGCAGTGGTTCCAAAATTTCAAACATTTGCAAACCAACTTCATAACTTTGGGATAACTGTATACCACCAAAAAACTGTATCACTTACTTAATATTTTTATTCAACTAGCCTTAAAAAAGTCTAAATACATAATTTAGTGTGTCACCCTAAGTGACTGTATCTATGAAATCATGGATTTCATGTGTTATATTTTTTCTAGCACACATTATAATAAATAATAATCACTTAAGTAAAAAAATTATAAAACAATTTAGTCACAGGGATGGAAGTACAGCACAGGGAATATAGCTCATAATAGTATGATATCTTTGTATGGCGACAGATGGTAACTACACTTATCATGGTGAGCATTTGGTAATGTACATAACTGATGAATCACTAAGTTGTTCAAGTGAAAAATTATATTGTATATAAATTATCTTTAAATATATATATATAAAAGAAACAACACTGAAAACACGAAAAAACTGTTTATCCATTTGTCTCCTAAAATCACCTCACAAACTAGCAGAAGTATGATAATCAAACCTCGAAAATATTGTCCTGGAGGAAGGGAAGGGGAAATAACACCACTGGCTTCCCCCTTGATGCCAGCAGTGCTCAGCGGGCACGTGCACTTTAACTCATCAGGTCTCCTGTATGAGAACCGACATTCACTGCTACCACCTTGTTTTTATGTTGGTGGTTATTCTGACTGGTTATCACTGGTGCCTACCAGTTATTGGGTATTTTAGTATTCAGTTAAATAACTTTAGTTATAGTTATCAGTTATTCCAGCCTATAATGAAATTATTATATTCATTTAAAATTTCCAGAGATTATAGAGCTGGTAAGCTTGGGAACTGAGCTTTTAACTTTTAACATCACAAGGCAGAGACCAACTAGATCACCTAGCATGAGGCCCTCCGCCTAAGAGGTGGTATATTCTTGTCATTGACTGGTTCATTTTCAGTTATGAATTATCTGAAAAGCTTGACTCTAAGAGATGAGAATTGGTAAACTTCTGTGGAGAGGATGCATGGCATCAAAATGGTTAAAATAAACTTCTTATAAATTACCTGTGTGCTTCTTTATTAATGCATTGAACAAGATCTAGAGGATAGTCTAATTAATTTCAAGAGTTATGCAGATAAGTAATATTTGGAGGTGTCTGCAATTGTAATGTATGTTATCTATTCTTTTCTTGATTGAAACATATTTAAAAGATAATATTGTGTAAATTTGATGTTGAGAACATGTTGCTGCATTTATATCTTCTAATGTGACTGGCATTGCAGCAATTAGCGCCTCTATTTCATAACATAACTATCCTTTCTTTTTCATAGTTTGGAATAATTAAATCCCAGTCTCTTAGCAAGTTTGATGATTATAGTACAATATTGTTGTCTGCATTCACCATATTGTACATTAGATCTCTACGGCTTATTTACTACACCTTGTAAAAATGATCTATTCTTATGTAATAAATTATACCAGTACTAAGTAGCTTAAACCAATGAACATTGTATGACAGTTTCTGTGGGTCAGGGGTCGGGGCACGGCTTGAAGAGTGCCTCAGGCTCACACAGAACATTAACTGTCTATGTTCTTTTGGTGGTGACGTCACCAGTGCTAATACAACTGTGGTTTCTTGGCTACATTCATAATTAAAGGAAATGTGAATTACCAGTTAGAGGTTAGTGAAAATAAAGATGTATTATTTTCCCCATCCAGTTAACAGATTTCAAGTTTAAAAATCCTGAGTTTAAAGACTCAGCTTCTTTCACTATCTAAAAATCAGTCAAATGCTGTGTGGATGGGCACAAGGATTCCTTACATACCCTTGGAATCTGCCATATGTGAGCATTTACTGCATTTGTGAAAGATTTCATTTTTTGCTTGTTTGTAAACCATGTGGTACTGCTAGTCCAGCTTAGAAATAAATCAACTTTAAAACTGATTCCACAGCTGCAAAAGACAAGTGGCACCAATAAATGAGGAGCTCAGCTTATAACTATACCTCCTCTGGGCAGGTGGTCACCAACTGATCGACAGAAGCAAACAAGCCATGTTTTGAAGTATTAACATTTTTCTAATGACAAGTAGGATTGGAGTAGAAAGCAAGTAGAGGGTAAATGTTGTATTCCTACAAAATTCAATCTTCTTAAACATGAGGGCCTCTGAAAACGTGAATCAAAATTATATTTCTAGGGGCCCTACTTGACCGCTGCTTGTCACCTTCCCAGTCATAATCACTGAGGGAAGAATAGCCTAGGCTGCTATTAACAGGCCCATATCAGAGAACCAGTGAACTTGGGGCAAAATTATAGGTTTAAATTTTGCTGTCTTGGACTGCATTAGAAATTTGTTGTCACCTGCTCATGGAAATGCCTTCAGTATTCCATTTTATTGGGGGTGGGAGAGGGATTATGTCAAAAATATTTAACAACCAATAAGGCACAAGAAGTGACCAGTCAGAGCAATATGTGATGTGGAGTGAAGTCCTGAGGCACCCAGGCACCCCTCCTTAGTTGTTGAATCATGAGACAGGTCTGAGGGGTCATGGAGGTACACTTGGATGACTGAGGTTGGTGATGGTTCACGAACAGGTTTGGAAACATCCCAACATTTTAGAAACCAGCACGGCCATACCAGCACAAACAGACTGAGTATCAGCTGCTGAGGTGGGGCTGCTCCTGCCAAGAGGCCCCACAGAAAGTTACTGGTGTGGGAGCTGACCCTGTGGCTCATCAGCACCCTGTGGGGATAGGACTCAGGCCTCCTTTCTGAGCCTTGACCTGAGGTCAGCACCTCCAGGACCAATTCCAAGGCTCTCAGAACCCGCTCCTTGGGTCTCCTCAGGGCTGGCAGGCTGTAGTCCCCTGGCTCCTGGGTGCCTTCTCGGATCAGCCTGGACAGCTGCTGCCAGCCGACACCAGCAGACCTCTAAGCTAGTGGGCCCAGTGTTTCCTCACGGGTTGGATGGAGGGGCATGTTCTCAGTCCATAGGCGTTATACCACCCAAGCAGCCACACCCTGTGCATGGGGGAAGGCCAAAAAAGGAAGACTTTTTTTTTCATGTTCCCTCTCACTTCAAGGACTCGTTTAGTAGCTGCCTGAAATTTCTGAATGGAGCCCCATGTTTTAGGTTTATCACAAGAGGTCATTCTTCATTGCTTCTTGATCTATATTATTTTACTGAAATGCTCTGGTTGGTTTTCCTTCGTTCCATCTTCTGGGAAGCAGAAAAGAGGTGGCTCTGGATACAGAGTCCTGGGTCTGAATTCTGGCTCTGGGGACTGTGGTCAGTCACTTCAGCCCTCTGAGGTGATGTCCGCCTCTGTAAATGGGGCTCATAGGATGACTGCCTCGTAGGCTGGTCAAGGGTCTAATGAGACAAAAACGAGTTTGAAGATTTCTTCTTACAAACTGACCACAACACTGAAAAAAACTTTTTGTCTCTATTTGGAATAGGAAGTGCCAATGCTATTCCAGTGTACCAGAGCAGTTATTTTTAAAATCGATCTTTTTTGTTCACTCAAGCAGACTAAAAAAGCAGATAAAAAAATGAGTTTAGAGGTCAAAACATTAACTGTTGCACAGACTTAGATCCAACTCATAAGAACTCAAAATTCTATTAGGAAGATAATAGTTTCTCCAGGAAAATGGCTACCATAGGTTAATTCATTAATATTTGTATAACTAGCTAACACCTGTTTCAACTGCAATAAATGCAATTTCAACTATCAAGATAATATTTGCATTGAATTTTATCAGACATTTAGAGAACATATAACACCATTCTCCTTAAAATTTTCCAAAAAATCGAAGAGGAGGGAATACTTCCAAACTCGTTCTATGAAGCCAGCATCACTCTAATATCAAAATCAGGCAAAGACGCTACAAAAAAAAGAAAACTACAGACCCATATCACTGATGAACATAGATGCAAAAATACTCAACAAAATATTAGCAAACCAAATTCAAAAACACATCAAGAGGATCATACACCATGATCAAGTGGGATTCATCTCAGGGATGCAAGGATGGTACAACATTTGAAAACCCATCAACATCATCCACCACATCAATAAAAAGAAGGACAAAAACCACATGATCATTTTCATAGATGCTGAAAAAATGTTCGACAAAATTCAATATCCATTCATGATAAAAACTCTCAACAAAATGGGTATAGAGGGCAAGTACCTTAACATAATAAAGGCCATATAGGATAAACCCACAGCCAACATCATACTTAACAGCAAGAAGCTGAAAGCTTCCCAAAAATCGGAAATAAGACAAGGATGCCCACTCTCCCCACTTTGATCCAACACAGTTCTGGAGGTCCTAGCAACAGCAATCAGACAACACAAAGAAATAAAAGTCATCCAGATTGGTAAGGAAGAAGTCAAACTATCACTGTTTGTAGAAGACCTGATATTGAACATAACAAACCCTAAAGAATCCACTCCAAAACTACAAGAACTAATATCTGAATTCAGAAAAATTGCAGGATACAAAATTAATACATAGAAATCTGTTGTATTCCTATACACTAACAATGAAGTAGCAGAAAGAGAAGTCAGGAAAACAATTCCATTCACAATTGCATCAAAAAGAATAAAATACCTAGGAATAAACATAACCAAGGAAGTGAAAGACCTTTACCCAGAAAACTACAAGACACTCCTAACAGAAATTAAAGAGGACACTAATAAATGGAAATTCATCCCATGCTCTTGGCTAGGAAGAATTAATATTGTTAAAATGGTCATCCTGCCTAAAGAAATCTACAGATTCAATGCAATCCCTATCAAAATACTGACAGCATTCTTCAATGAACTGGAACAAATAGTTCTAAAATTCATATGGAAGAACAAAAGACCCCGAATAGCCAAAGCAATCCTGAGAAGGGAGAATAAAGCAGGAGGGATCTCCCTTCCCAACTTCAAGCTCTACTACAAAGCCACAGTAATCAAGACAATTTGGTACAGGCACAAGAACAGACCCATAGACCAGTGGAACAGAATAGAGAGTCCAGATATTAACCCAAGCATATATGATCAGTTAATATATGATAAAGGAGCCATGGATATACAGTGGGGAAATGACAGCTGTTCTTCGACAGCTGGTGTTGGCAAAACTGGACAGTTATATGTAAAAGAATGAAACTGGATTACTGCCTAACTCCAAACACAAAAGTAAACTCGAAATGGATCAAAGACCTGAATGTAAGTCATGAAACCATCAAACTCTTAGAAGAAAACATATGCAAAACCCTCCTGGACATAAACATGAGCGATTTCTTCATGAACATATTTCCCCAGATAAGGGAAACAAAAGCAAAAATGAACAAGTGGAACTATATCATACTGAAAAGCTCCTGTACAGCAAAGGATACCATCAGTAGAACAAAAAGACATCCTACAGTATGGGAGAATATATTCATAAATGACATATCCAATAAGGCGTTGACATCCAAATTATATAAAGAGCCCATGCACCTCAATAAACAAAAAGCAAATAAGCCAATTAAAAAATGGGCAGAGTTGCTGAACAGAAACTTCTCCAAAGAAGAAATTCAGATGGCCAACAGGCACATGAAAAGATGCTCCACATCACTAATCATCAGAGAAATGCAAATTAAACCTACAATGAGATATCACCTCACACCAGTTAGGATGGCCAATATCCAAAATAGAAACAACAACAAATGTTGGCGAGGATGTGGAGAAAGGGGAACCCTCCTACACTGCTGGTGGGAATGTAAACTAGTTCAACCATTGTGGAAAGCAGTATGGAGGTTCCTCAAAAAACTAAAAGTAGAAATACCATTTGACCCAGGAATTCCACTCCTAGGAATTCACCCTAAGAATGCAGGAGCCCAGTTTCAAAAAGACATATGCACCCCTATGTTTATCACAGACAGCCCTTTTTACAATAGTCAAGAAATGGAAGCAACCTAAGTGTCTATCAGTAGATGAATGGATAAAGAAGATGTGGTACATATACACAACAGAATATTATTCAGCCATAAGAAGAAAACAAATCCTACCGTTTGCAACAATATGGATGGAGCTAGAGGGTATTATGCTCAGTGAAATAAGCCAGGTGGAGAAAGACAAGTATCAAAATATTTCACTCACTTGATGAGTGAAACAGCAGCAGACTCACAAAACCCAACAATGGACTAACAGTTACCAAGGGGAAAGGGACTGGGGAGAATGGGTAAGAAGGGAGGGATATGGGGGAAAAGGGGCATTATGATTAGCACACAAAATGTAGGGGGAGGGGCATGGGGAAGGCAGTATAACACAGAGAAGACAAACAGTGATTTTACAGCATCTTACTACGCTGATGGACATTGACTGTAATGGGGTATGTGGTGGGGACTTGACAATGGGGGGAGTCTAGTAACCATAATGTTGCTCATGTAATTGTAATTAATGATACTAAAAAAATTAAATAAATGATTCAATTTCAATGACAAAAAAAGATAATATGTGCATAAACATAAAAAATGAAAACAACTATAATATTTTCTTCAATTGCTTTGGCATACAAGAAAAGAAAAAAATTGTTTAAGGTAGTGAGCACATGAAAAAATAAGCTTTGTTTTTGCCCACTGTGCTTTATTTTTTTCTTTAAATAAGCATTATGGACACTCTGGTGTTTAAGCAGCGAAAGTCAAGGCCTAAACCAGAAATCCTGACCTTTCCACTCTTGTTTACCCAAGTGAACATTCTCTCTCTGATTTCAGTCCCAGAAATCAGTCAATGAATAAGTCCTGATGCCGAATCCCATTTCCTGTTTGTCATAGGAGTTTTGAAGATAGAGATGCATTCAGGAGTAATATGAAACCATTAAGATCATTTAAGAAAGATTAATTTCTTCCAGGATAGTATCTCCTATGTTTAGACACATATCTCTAGCTGCCTATTCAACATCTCCACACAATGTCTAACAGACAGCTCAGACACAGCATATCCCACACTAAACTATATATATTTCCTCTACCCTCAGGCTCTGCCTAGAGCCTTTCCTCTCTGTTTGATGGCCTCTGCTTAGGCCAGAATCGTTGGAGTCTTCCTTGACTCATCTTTTCCACTTATTATTGTTCAATCCAAAACTTTAATCTCATTGGTTTGACTTCAAAATTACAAACTCAAATTACTTACCACTTCTAGTGCTGCCACCCTGTTCCAGGGCACCACCATCTCACAGGAGAACTGTAATAGCCTCTTACCTGCTCTCTCTCTTCTACTCTTGCTCTCCTACAGTTTATACTCAATACAGTAACCAAAGGGATCCTTTAAAGCGCAAAGTCAGATCACTGCCTCTCCTTTGCTCAAAGTCCAAAGCTCCCCTCTCACCCTGAGTGAAGGCCCGAGTTCTCTAATAGCCTATAAGACCCTCCAGGATCTCACCTCCTACTTCCCTCGCCTCACCTACTCTGCCCCAGTCACACTGGCTCCTTGGGATTCCCAGAATATGCTAGGCATGCTCCTTCCTCAAGGCTCTGAACACCGGCAAGGCAAACTCTCTCACTTCTTAGGTCTTCACTCAAATGCCACCTTCTCTGTTATAATCACCCTGTCCACCCCACTGAAGTCTCCCCGCTGCACTCCTGCTCTTCCTTACCCTGCTGTAGTACTTACTACTTTCTAGCCTTGTAATACACTATATAACACTGTTCTATTAAGTTTATTGTTATTGTCCACCCCCTCCCCCAACTAGAAAATAAGATTCACATGCAAGGTACTCATTAAATATTTCTGAATTAAGGGAAAATGCCAAAAACAAAAATAGGCAAAAGCCACCCCACGAAACACCCAGAGTCCAAAAAGGGCCTTGTAATGTTCAACTGTACGACCCACATACTATCTCATTTTCTTCTTTTTATAGTGCTTGTGCCATTTTGAAGAGGAGTGACAAAGAAGTAGGACTGACACTGAGGAGAGGCTGCTGTCTGTCTGGAAAGACCCTTAAGAGTGGCATTACCAGGGAGGGTTAGATCACCACACACTGAGCACAGAGACCTCATCACAGAGGTCCTAAAATCTCTCTTTTATCTGAGAACCAGAGAGAGCAGACTCAGAAAGACTGACCCACATTACAATTTCACAAGAATCTCAGAACATCAGAATTCACAAAAGATGTCGTTTCTTTCCAGTCACCATATCCATTGTCCAGAATATACTCTTCTGAGATAATGGTACCCAAGAAGTTGATTTAGTGTTCAGAACGTGGCTCAGAGATCTTGGAATATGGGCTAAGGATGGGCCAGCCTCTTGAGGGCTACTTAATCTGGGCCATGGCAAACCCTGACCTTCATCCATACTTTGCAGTGGTAACCTCTCTCAATCGACATTCACGCTCATGAGATTCATGGTCTCCCTTTCTGACCAGTCCCTGGGAAGTTTTCCTTTCTGGGCCATCCTCTTCTTTGCTCCATGGAGACAATCACTGCTCACTGCACACAAAATTTATCCAAGTAGAAGGAATTAGGGGCCTACCCATAAGACTGCACCCATCTTGCTATGCTGTCTTCTAGGAATTAAGTAGAGGTCACTTAGCTGGAGTTCGGGGAGTTCATAAACTCCTCCATCTCTTGGTCTACTCCATTAGGCATGGGTCTGGCCTCTGTAGATCCCAGAGGGGCACCCATATCAGGATTCCAAGTCTTTGGGACCCCTCAACCTTTTGGTTGGTGACCCATGTTGGAGTTAAGAGCCTTGGTCCATGCCCACTACTCTCACTAATTATTCTGACAAAGACAAATCACCTAACTTTTGTGGGCCTCAGTTTCCAAATCTAAAAATGAGGGGCTTGAACTCTTGAAGGTCTCTTTTATTTCTAAAAACCCAGAAATCTATTTTTCACTTACCTCTTAAAGTTTTAAATAATGACAACAGCATCTGAAAGCCTCTTTCCTAAACATTTCCCAAGGCCAGATGTTCCTGGCACCAAAGTAGGAGAAAAAAATAGTTTTTGAATAACCTAACATTTTTGTCTTTTAGAGCAAATTATCCTCTGGCCTTTTAAATTCCTTTTTCCCAATAGCTACCTCCTTATAAACCCTTCAAAGAAGGTTTTAAAAAGTAAACTATTTACCCATCCTGAATCAGAAGTATCTATCTTATAACATTATCTTTTTTCCAAATTATTTTTCCTACATTAAACCTCACAAACATTTTTATTCTGCTAACTATCTTCTTCAGCTTTGATTTGTCCCTGTTTTGCAGGGAAGGTTATTAGATGCTTGTAAGAAGGGGATCAGAAAGCTTAGAAATGACACTGATGGATAGTGACTCCAATGGGGTATGGGTGGGGACTTGATAATATGGGTAAATGTAGTAACCATATTGTTTTTTCATGTGAAACCTTCATATGAGTGTATAACCATAATACCTTACTAAAAAAAAAAAGAAAGAAACCACACACACACAAAGCTTAAATGGCTGGCAGAGGAAGCATGCCGTCTATGCAGGGAGGTTCTGGCCTGAATTTTCATAAGACGATGATATGAAATGGCAGGACAAGAGTTAAGAGCGGAAAGAAGAGGAAATGCAGAGGAAAGCAGACAAAGAGTGAAGGCACATGCTGTTTGCTTTGAAAGAGGTTTTAGGCAAAGCCCTGGTGGCAGTTCCTCAAGAATGTTCTTACAGTTAAATGACTTCTGGAACTGAACTTTCCCAAGAAATCACACCACTGTGAGAAGGCAGAGCTGGAACACCAATTTCCTTCCTTTAACGGCTCTCTCTGTGCAGCCTTCTGTGAAAAAGCTGGTGAGATACTGGGCAGCCCCTCTATTGGTCCCACACCCAGTTTTCACAAGACAGGATCATTTTACAGGCCTCTCAAGCCTTTTAGGAAGACCAAGTCTTTCAACAGCTCACTGGGAAATCAAAGATGCTCCAAATCACCCTTTAATAAATCAGTGATTTATTGAAAGCATAGTAATTCACTAGAAACCCTCCAAGTGAATCTACAGGTATAATATATGCATAACCTCCTAGCCTGAAGTTAGCAGCATATTTCAAATAGTTGTAGGTTCTAAGATAGCATCTAATAACTTTTAATTAAGGAAATATATGCCCTAAAAAATTTGTCCCTTGTTAAAACATATATGTGTATATATATATGTGTGTGTGCATGTATGCATGTGTGTGCAACATAAATCCTACTATAAAAAAAAAAGACTGTTTTTAAGCCACACTAGGATTATAAACCAATACTATGAGTGAACTTAAAACATGGCATTAAAACAGACACAAACAAAAGTAGAAAGGTAGCCTAGTTCCTACCAGAAAGTATCAGAACAGACACTCTGGTAACTATCCAGCTAGTTGGACTGTCTCAAAGCAGTAGCTTCTCATTAGTAGTGAGAAAGGGCAGTGTCAGTGGTAAACACTTCCTGTGCAACTGCACAGGCTGCCACCAGGTAAGGCAAGCACAAGTGCCTCTTACTCGGTTTCAGCACCATAACGAGGTTCCACTGAAGGACTCATCTTTTCCCAGTTTATTCTTTCCAAGGAAATCTTTCTCTGTCTTTTCATAAGCAAACAAACAAATAAATGCAACTGTTCTTGTCATCTTCTGATGTCTTTTTATTTTTTTTAGAAGGGGGGAGACACTAAGAACCTTTTTTTTTTTTTTGAAACAGCACCACCTTCCTAACTGATGAAGAAATGGTTGGTGGAGGGGAGTTGAAATGGAGTGAAAAATTAATCAGGCATACGGGCAATCCCTTCCTTGGAAGTGTCACAGAGCATATGTTAGCATTAATGATGCTTCATGTAGAACACAGCAGAAGAACCATACAGCACTGTGGCAGGCTGTCCATCACATCGTTCCTACATTTCCTTCTGGAAAATCAGTACTCTAAACAAATACCTCAGTCATGTCTCCAGAATAGACCCACTGTGCTCCTTTTCCTGGGACAACAGCCCAGGTCCTTACTACCCAGAAGCAAAACAAAACATTTTGCTTGAGGCATTTATGAAGGAAAATGATAATTATCATATAATCTGAGATATGTTCATGTCGTGGGTTTGGAGGGAGAGTGGCATAGACATAATTACTAGGTGATTATTTAAGAAGACATAATTACTAGATGATTCTCAGAAAGCATATTTATTCCTGCATGGAGTCTGATTTTAGTCAACAGAATCGAGGGTAAGATTTTTTTCCTGAAGTTTATGTAACCAAAAAAAGTACAAATCATGGAAAGAATAAAAAGCATTATCTCAAGCTCTCTTATTTCTTTCTTTTCCTTGCCTTCACTTTTATCAGCTCTTGAAAACTGAACTGGTTGTAAGCTGAAAATGACTGAGATTTTGTGTAGTTTTCAAGTCAAGATTAAAAATCATACTGTTGATAAAAAATCATATTATTGAAACTCATGTTCTTTTCCAAGGGTATAGACCACAGTGGGCAACTGCACATTAGAACCTGTACATATAGTACTTAAAAAAATCTGTGGTTCCCTAATATCTAGAATATATAAAGAAGTACAACTCAGTAACAGAAAACCAAAAAACCTCGTTTAAAAATGGCCAAGGGACTTAAAACAGACATTTCTCCAAAGATACAAAAATAGCCAACAAACATATAAAAAGATGCTCAACATCACAAATGGTTAGGGAAATATAAATCAAAACTACAAGATACCATCTTGTACCCACAAGGATGCCTGCTATGGAAAAAAAAAGAAACAGAAAATAGCAAGTATTACTTAGGGTGTGGAGGAAATGGAAATGGAATCTTTGGGCACTGTTGGTGGGATTGTAAATGGTACAGTGGCTTAGAAAACAGTAAGGCAGTTCCTCAAGAAGTTAAAAATAGAATTACCGTATTATCCACATACAAAAGAACTGAAAGCAGGGTCTCATGGAGATATCTGCACACCCATGTTCACAGCAGCATCATTCACAACAGCCAAAAGTGGAAGCAACCCAAATGTCACCAACAGATGAATGGATAAAGAAAATGTGATATATACATATAATGGAATATTATTCAGCCTTAAAAAGGAAGGAAATTCTGACACATGCTACAACACAGGTAAAACTTGAGGAGATGCTAGGTGAAATAAAGCAGTCAGAAGATAAATACTGAATGATTGCACTTATATGAGATCTTTACTCATGGCAACAGAAAGGAGAATGTGGTCGTCAGGGGCCTGGGGGATGAGGGAATTGTTTAGTGGGTATAGAGCTTCCACTTTTCCAGATGAAAAAGTTCTGGAAATTGGTTGTACAATAATGTGAACATATTTAACACTAGTAAACTAGACACTTAATGGCTAAGATAGTAAATTTTATGTTTTGTCTACTTTATTATAAATAAAAAACAAAACAAAACACAAAACGAAACTACAACTCCCAGTATTTCCCAGCATGATGGTGATGATCACAATGTCTTACACATGTCCAAGCACTTTTGAGAAGCCCAGAGAGCTGGACCTCCAGACTTGCTTATACCAACTAAAAAAAAAATGAATCACACTAGATTGCAAAGGTTTTATTTCCTTTTTCCCAACTAGCATGAGTGTTTTTTATATCTCACCACTTCATCCCCCTGAAACCCGGGCCACCCAAACATCTAAGGCTGCTGACTCCAGAGTTACTCTGTATTCTCTAGGATTCTAAAGAAAAGGACTGCCTATGTATCAGTGGCCTGGAGAAGAGGGGTTTGTGAAGTCAGCCACCTTCCTCTTCTTATTTAGAGGATCTGGTAACAGACCTATGCAGTCCCTGCCATAAAATTCACCATTTTCTCTCCAGATAAAAGATGAAACTTGGCAATAATTCTGTTCTAAAAATGATATGCAAGATTGATAACCCAGGTGCTCTCCATCACCCAACATGATCTACCACCTTTTGCCATTTCATGCCTCTTTTTTTTTCTTTCAGAACCACTTCCAGGTTTGGGGACTGGAGGCATTGCATAATGATACTTTCTTTATAAGCCTTTTCTTTCATCTCAAATACAAAGAAGTACAGTGAAGGTGGAAATCTGGAAAAGGGGGTGAGAATGGCTGGGAAGAGAATAGATGCCCCCAAAAAGAAATGGTAACAACAGCTTTTGGAGGAATGATGCATTTACAAAAAAGACGTCAGGTCCATCTGGAATGTATTTTTACAAAATAAAAAGCCCTTTTCTACTATCAACAGCAGAATAGCAGAATACAAAACTCCCTGAACAACAAAGTTCTAACCAATTAAAGCAGCAAAGAAACAAAACTGAAAAGAGCTCCTCCCTGGGATGTCCAGCCACCACTAAGCTAGCTGTAAGCCTCTTCCTGGTGCCCAGGCCATGGGCAAGAGGCCTCCCACTGCAGTTCCCCTCTATGCATTTCCTCCAGGTATCTTTTGTGCGAAGGGCTCCAAATACCAATAAAGACCAGTCTCCCCCACCCGAGACTCCTGATGGAAACCTGGGCTGCCTCTGTCAGAATACAAATAAATAGGGGTTCAGAAACCACTTGGGCTGAGATCTTCAACTTAGAATCCTCCCTTATTTGGTCAGCTTCCTCTCCATTTTCTTGCACAACATGGTAGTAAAAAAATGAAAAAAATGTGGCAATCTCAGGATACAGTCAACAATAGTATTCTGCTTTCATCATTGTTCAGGTTATTTTGCATTGCTGGGACAGAAACAGCACATGAGCCCAGTAACCCCTCACCCCTGTTGGTTTGTTTTTCAGTGCAGACACTTTGTAGAACACTTGGGGCTGGAATGAAGAGAAGCAAGAAGTTTCCAATCCTAGTCTCTTCTCTTCATCACTCACCCTGCCTCTATGAACACAGTAAAATAGTCACAGAAGGAATCTGGTAGGCTCTCAAAGACATCCAGACAGAAGCTCAGCACCCTCTCGGGCTGACCTGCTCCAGGGCTTGTACAATCCAAGAAGGTGCTAACTTCCTCCCTCCAACTCAACACTTGAGACATTTTCCTTTTTCATAGGTCTGAAAGCTGCAGGTCATTGTGGAAGCACCTTTTGCTGACTTGAAGATCTTTACAAACTGTCCCTCATTTGGCCACAGGATGAATCATCTTGGGCCCCGAAGCTGTTCCTGGGCTCTAATTTCCCACTGCTTAACCATCTCTCTGGCTCTTCTCTAGGTTTCTCAAACCTCCCATTGTATAGGAAGCATGGGTTGAAGACAAAGCTCCAGAGGCGGTTGACTACCTGGCTGCTGGCCCTGCACAGGGCAGCCCTCGGCACGCTCCCTGCCAGCGCTGCTGCAGGCAGGGGACTTGCTCATCTCACATTCAAGCTGCCCCTACCCCTTCTCACCACCGGGTTTACGTTAGTAAAAGAAGGAAAGAAGAAAAAAGGAAAGAAGGAAGGAAGGAAGGAAAGGGGCAGAAAAAGTAGAGAAGAAAAGGGAACTTAAGAATTTATAAAAATGCAAGAAATTATTTTAACAGGAAAGGAAGCCTTTAAAAGATTCATTTACCAGACAAAAATGCACATAAAAACAACAAACTTTTGCCTCCAGCCTTGCAGCATGTTCTTACATACACTACGTCTCTATTTTCTACTGCCCTTTGAACACCTAGAATATGCCTGCGAACACAAGACGATTTGTCCTGTTCAGATTTATGCTCATAGGTAAACATGAGGAGAGGCTTAGCTGAATTCCATGAAATGAGTTATTTAATGAACATCTGAAAGTTTGTTTTTTAAAGGCACAGAAGTTCCTACAAAGGGAAGCAAGAAGTTCTGAGAATTTCATTTTCACAACAATGAATAATGGCTCTATGCTTGTTCCTCTAACGTGTGGTTACCAGCTCTGCCCTGGCTCTTACATTCAAAGCCAGAGTAATTTCTTCACATTACAAAAATAGTTAAAGACAGTTTAAGGAAAGAGAACCAGCTAGGTATTTTAGAGTGACTATGAAAGATTTTTTCAGGGGGAAAAAAAAGCACTGACCTGTGTTGTTTCAATCCGCTGAAAACGACCAAGATCTCAAGTGCCCCCGCTATCTCCCAGCCAGCTTCCTGTACATGCTGCACGTGACACACTTCCTCACTGCACCTTCTTCGCCTCGCCTAAGCGGTCAGAGGCATGTGACAAGATCATCTTGCTGCCTGCTTCACACTGGGGTAATCCTGTGTCTAAGAAACCGCTGTCTCCCCGAAGGGGTCCCCAGCTTGTATCAGGCATCCCCAGGGCACAGGTAAAGAGGAGACAGGCCTGGGAGGAGGCAGGGGAGAGTACTCTTACTCCACAAGGAGGGCGAGGAGGTGAGGGAGAGAGACTCTAGAGCCCCAGGGTCACTCCTCTTGGGGCCGGGGTGGCAGTTAAGAAGGGTGCACGGCTCACAGGGGAGGCTGGGTGCTCTCCTGCCATTAGGACAGGCTCTGGTGCTGCCACCCTTGGGACAGCTGAGGAAGGGCCCACGCTGTGGCCCAGGACGCCCCCAGGGCCCTTATCCAGAGAGCACTAGCACAGAGCACACCCAGGGCTCAGATCACACCCCTGGGTCCTGCAGCGAAGAGGCCACTCACCCTCAATTTCCTGGGACCGTCTCAAGTTCGCATCCAGTCTGTTCAGCCCTGTTGCCAGGCGGTGTGCCCTAATTCTTGATTCAGCAAACAAATCCACAGTACTCATTGCCTCCCAGGGCTAAGTAACTGGCAGACATTTCCCCTCTGCTCGTCTCCAAAATATGCCAGCCTTTGGTTTCCCTGAACGGGCTGACACTGCCTTCCTGTGGGATGGTGGCGGGCTCCTGGTGGCATGTGAGTCCTGGCCATGGGGGCCCTGATGCTGGCCTGGCAGGGGTACCCGGGAGACAGCCCGACAACAGTGGGGAGGCTAAGCGAGCAGCTGGGGTGCCCCTGCTGTCCTCTTCCTGCTGTCAGTGCTCTCTCCTTTTACAATCCCTCTAACTCCGTGGTGGTCCAAACATACTAGAATTTGTGGATGTGGAAAGTGGCCTGTGGGAGTAAAACGATGGCCTGGACTGAGGGAAATATTCTGCAACTTGAACAATTTGATTCAGTGCAGAAACCTGCAGGTTGTTTCTGTTTGACTGCCCTGGCATAATTCTATTTTAAAAAGTGCTTTTATAGGGATTTCTTGTTTTTCAGAAAGGTAACTGTACACAAGCTCACTGTTTAAACATTACCCTGTAATTCCCTGATGACGTCTTCCATGTGAGAATGCCGAGTAAAGAAAGGAGTTGAGTCCTAAGAGTCAGAACTCTGGACAACAGTAAACCTCTGAAGTCTTACTACATGATTGCATTTCTGGCTTTGGAAACATGCATAACTGTTTTACCATCTTGACAGCTGATGGCTGGTTTTCTGATTAACTGTACAGTAGATTAGTCCATTAGTTGAGAGAGCTATATAAAGGATGGCATTAGCTTTAACACAGGAATAATGGTAAAACTTTGCCATCCTGGAAAATCAGATACCATATAGATGATAAATAATAATGACTCCACCTGAATGTGTTTAGAAGGGTCACATTCTGGGTTCAGCTGCCAGTTCCATTTTTCAACTAAGCAGTCACATATGTTATACTTAAGCCATACTCTGAGGAATTTTTAAAGGTCTTACCAAAATACCTTGTATTTCCCTTGAAAATCCCTAATCTGGCCTCCTGTCCATGATAATTTTTTTCTGTTTAGGCATTTTAAAACTTGTAATAATTTAATTTTTTAGAACAGTTGTAGATTTACAGAAAAATCAAGAAGATAGTGCAGAATTCCCACCCACTCTGAACCCAGTCTCCCCACTACTAAAATCTTACATTTAGTATGATGTTTAAGTAACAATTAATAAACAACTGTTGATACATTATTATTAGCTGAAGTCTACACTTTATTTAGACTTCCTTAGTTCCTTGCTCATGCCCTCTTCCTGACCCAGGGCCCAGTCCAGGCCCCCATCGCTGTAGGTCAGCACATCTCCTTCAGGCTCCTCTTGGCTGCACCAGTTTCTCAGAATTTCCTTGGCTTTGATGACCTTAACAGTTTTGAGGACTACTGGTAGGGTATTTCATACAATGTTGCACAACTGGGATTTGTCTGATTTTTTCACATGATAAGACTGGGGTTATGGATTATTTGAAAGAAGATCACAAAGGCAAAGAGCCATTTTTAATCATATCATATCAAGCATATATACTTTCAACATAATTTAATACTATTCATGTTGGCTTTGATCACCTGAAGTAGTGCTTTAGGTTTTCCCATTGTAAAGGTGCCCTCCCCTCCTTCCATATTGTACACTTTGGAAGGAAGACTTTGAGGGTAGAGCATTTATATCAATTATTTGGAATTCTTCTACCTGGAAGATTTTTCTCTTCTCCCCACCTACTAATTTATGCAATCCATCTATTTATATCAGTATGGACTCATAGATAATGTATTTTATATTTTGGGTTATAATTCAACACTATTTTTTTGTTGCTCAAATTTTTCCACCTTTAGAAAAGAAGATGGCGGCGTGATAAGTGAGACGGAGAACTCCTCCCAAAACCACAAATAGTATGAAAATATAGTTAATTAATACAACTAACCCTAAAACAGCAACAGGAAAGAAGGCTGCACCAGACTGCACACAGACCTCACCAATACAGAAGACCTCACGAAACAGGGTAACGTACAAAAGCCTTGATCTAGCAGGACCCGAGCCCTTCCCCCTCCCCAGCTCACTGGTAGGAGGAAGAGAAATGGAGCCGGGAGGGAGTGGAAGCCTGGCACTGCTCAACACCCAGGCCTGGAGGTCTGCTTTGCAAGCAGAAACCTACACTGAGTGGTGCTCTGGACGTTAGGGAGCTCGGACAGGCAGAGTGCTTCAGAGACTCAGATTCCGGCCGTTTGTGGAGGAGGGGATCCACATCCAGCCGCTCTGTGTCAGAGGAAAGGCAGGCGGTCTGAGAGGCTTCCTATCAGCAAGAGGGCTGCTGAAGAGGAGGGGTTTGCACGGAGCTTGCTGCACAGGGGAGGGGAGAGCTGGACAAGGTTGTCTGGGTGTGCTCTGCCCAACTGGTTGGGAACTTTGAGGAGCTTCAGGCGCCCCATCCCCCTGACTGCCTACTCAGCTCTGAGGCTCCCCACTATGACACGCAGCCTGCTGGGCCTTCCTGCCGGCCAGCTTGCAAACCAGCAGTAACTGTACTGGCGTCAGGCCAGCCACAGGGAGGCCCCGCCTACAACACCTAGAGAAGCAAAGCACAGAGGCTTACACCTGTGTGCTTGGCCCACTGGCTCTGACACTTGAGACAGGCACCGCAGACAGGAATCAGGAAACAGATCTTTCCTCCCCCCAGGCATCAGCTCCGCTCCCCTAAGACCCCCAAACCTCACTCTAGGGGCTGAGCAGCTCCAGAGACTGGAGCTTCTGGGGGGCACCACACAGAAATATGAAACAGCAAAAGAACATGGTTCAGACCAAAATCTCACAAACCCCAGGAAAAGGACCAAATGAAACTGAACTCACCCATCTTTCTGAAAGAGAGTTCAAAATAAAAATTATAAACACGCTTATGGAGGTACAGAAAAATATTCAAGAACTCAGGAACGAATTTAAGTCAGAGATTCAATCATGAAGAAATTCCATATCTGAAAAGAAACATACAGTGGAGAGATTTAAAAGCAGATTTGATGTAGTATAAGAGATGGTAAATGGAATAGAAATTAGAGAAGAGGAATACAAAGAAGCTGAGGCACAGAGAGAAAAAAGAATCTCTAAGAATGAAAGAATATTGAGAGAACTGTGTGACCAATCCAAATGGAACAATATTTGTATTATAGGGGTGCCAGAAGAAAAAGAGAGAGAAAGAGGGATAGAAAATGTCATTGAGGAGGTAATTCCTGAAAACTTCCCCAATCTGGGGAAGGAAATAGTCTCTCAGGCCATGAAGGTGCACAGATCTCCCAGTACAAGGGACCCAAGGAAGACAACATCAAGACATATAATAATTAAACTGGCAAAGATCAAGGATAAAGGCAGACTTTTAAAAGCAGCTAGAGAGAGAAAAAAGATCACATACAAAGGAAAACCCATCAGGCTATCATCAGACTTCTCAACAGAAACCTTACAGGCCAGAAGAGAGTGGAATGATGTATTTAATGCAATGAAGCAGAAGGGCCTTGAACCAAGAACACTCTACCCGGCAAGGTTATCATTTAAATTTGAAGGAGGGATTAAACAATTTTCAGATAAGCAAAAGCTGAGAAAATTTACCTCTGACAAACCACCTCTACAGTGCATTTTGGAGGGACTCCTATAGATGAAAGTATTCCTAAGGCTAAAAAGATGTCACCCAAGGGATACACAAAGGATACAGAATATGATTCATAACATACAAAGAATGGAGGAGGAAGAAAAAGGAGGAAAAAAGAAAGGAACCTTTAGGTTGTGTTTGTAATAGCATATGAAGTGAGTTAAATTAGACTGTTAAATAGTAAGGGAATTACTCTTGAACCTTTGGTAACCACGAATCTAAAGCCTGCAATGGCAATAAGTACATACCTATTGATAATCACTGTAAATGTAAATGGTCTGAATGCACCAATCAAAAGACATACAGTTACTGAATGGATAAAAAAACAAGACCCATCTATATGCTGCCTACAAGAGACTCACTTCAAAACCAAAGACATACACAGACCGAAAGTAAAGGGATGGAAAAAGATATTTCATGCAACAAATAGGGAGAAAAAAGCAGGAGTTGCAGTACTTGTATCAGACAAAATAGACTTCAAAACAAAGAAAGTAACAAGAGACAAAGAAGGACATTACATAATGATAAAAGAATCAGTCCAACAAGAGGATATAACTACTATAAATAACTATGCACCCAACACAGGATCACCTACATATGTGAAACAAACACTAACAGAATTAAAGTGGGGAATAGAATGCAAAACATTCATTTTAGGAGACTTCAACACACCACTCACACCAAAGGACAGATCCACCAGACAGAAAATAAGTAAAGAGACAGAGGCACTGAACAACATATTAGAACAGATGGACCTAACGGACATCTACAGAACACTCCATCCAAAAGCAACAGGATACACATTCTTCTCAAGTGCACATGGAACATTCTCCAGAATAGACCACATACTAGGCCACAAAAAGAGCCTCAGTATATTAAAAAAAGATTGAAATGGTACCAACCAGTTTCTCAGACCACAAAGGTATGAAACTAGAAATAAATTACCCAAAGAAAGCGAAAAAGCCCACAAACACATGGAAGCTTAATAACATGCTCCTAAATAATCAATGGATCAATGACCAAATAAAAACAGTGATCAAGCAATATATGGAGACAAACGACAACAAGAATTCAACACTGCAAAATCTGCGGGAAGCCGCCAAGGCTGTGCTAAGAAGGAAGTATATTGCAATACAGGCCTACCTCAGGAAAGAAGAACAATCCCAAATCAGCACCCTAAACTCACAATTAATGAAACTAGAAAAGGAAGAACAAAGGAGGCCCAAAGTCAGTAGAAGGAGGGACATAATAAAGATAAAAGCAGAAATAAATAAAATGGAGAAGAATAAAACAATAGAAAGAATCAATGAAAGCAGGAGCTGGTTCAAGAAAATAAATGAAATAGATAAACCCCTAGCCAGACTTACTAAGAAAAAAAGAGAGTCTACACACATAAACAGAATCAGAAATGAGAAAGGAAAAATCTCTATGGATACCACAGAAATACAAAGAATTATGAGAGAATACTATGAAAAATTACATGGTAACAAACTGGATAATCTAGAAGAAATGAACAACTTCCGAGAAAAATACAACCTTCCAAGGCTGACCCAGGAATAAACAGAAAATCTGAACAGACCAATTACAAGCAAAGAAATTGAATTGGTAAATCAAAAAAACTACCTAAGAACAAAACCACTCGACCAGATGGTTTCACTGCTGAATTTTATCAAACATGTAGTGAAAACCTAATACCATACTCCTTAAAGTTTTCCAAAAAGTAGATGAGGAGAGAATACTCTCAAGCTCGTTCTACGAGGCCAACATCACTCTAATACCAAAACCAGGCAAAGACACCACAAAAAAAGAAAATTACAGATCAATATCCCTGATGAACATAGATGCAAAAATACTCAACAAAATATTAGCAAACCGAATTCAAAAATACATCAAAAAGATCATCCATGATCAAGTGGGATTCATCTCAGGGATGCAAGGGTGGTACAACATTCGAAAACTATCAACATCATCCACTACATCAACCAAAAGAAGGACAAAAACCACATGATCATCTCCATAGATGCTGAAAAAGCATTTGACAAAATTCAACATCCATTCATGATAAAAACTCTCAACAAAATGTGCATAGAGGGCAAGTACCACAACATAATAAAGGCCATATAGGAAAAACCCACAGCCAACATTACACTTAACAGCAAGAAGCTGAAAGCTTTTCCTTTATGATCGGGAACTAAACAAGGATGCCCACTCTCCCCACTGTTATTCAACATAGTTCTGGAGGTCCTAGCCATGGCAATCAGACAACACAAACAAAGAAATCGCATCCAGAATGGCAAGGAAGAAGTCAAACTGTCCCTGTTTGCAGATGACATGATATTATACATAAAAAACCCTAAAGAATCCAGTCCAAAACTACTAAATCTAATATCTGAATTCAGCAAAGTTGCAGGATACAAAATTAATACACAGAAATCTGTTGCTTTCCTATACACTAACAATGAACTAGCAGAAAGAGAAATCAGGAAAACAATTTCATTCACAATTGCATCCAAAAGAATAAAATACCTAGGAATAAACCTAACCAAGGAAGTGAAAGACCTATACCCTCAAAACTACAAGACACTCCTGAAATTAGAGTGCACATTAATATCATGTCGTTTTTCCCTTCTCCTTATCTGTCATTAATTTGATGGTGTACCTTACAGTTGATGGTGTCTTGGGAATGGAGGAAGTACAGCAGTCATTTAGTTCTTGTTTGGACCATAGGCATCATTTAACTACCTTCACTGATTTTTTTCACCCCCACTGAACAGATATTCTGATTAAAGTGGTTTGATGTGTAGCATCTACAGACCTTAGAAAACCCCCAGATTTTAGCTACTCCCAGACACATTCTAACTTTACCTCAAATCACAAATTCTCGTCAAGTCCTAAATATAGATTAAAAGGGCGGGGGTGGTGGTGATTACATTCTTTTCTGTTTTTCTGGGTTTATTACCTTATTCCTTTTATGTTTACCGTGTGACTTTTTCAAGATCTCATGAATCCATTCGCATGCCTGAGGAGCCTAATGCTGACACTTAAGGGTTGTGAGAATGTTTCACTCTTGAGCAGTGAAAGAGCTTATTGGTCAGAAGCAGATTAGGAAGGATCTACCCTTCCAACTCAGGGAAGCCGACTGACTGTAGGACAGCAGAGCTAGCCATTCCTTTCTCTATGGCCAGGATCTTTTCTCCAGCTCATGAACTACTGCTGCTTTGGGAGCATCATGCTTTACATATTTTTTCTTTTAATGGGTAGAGACTTACTCAACCGGTCACCATGGGTGTATTTCACAAACAGTCACAGATGAACTGCCCCATCTTTACACCCAGGTAGGCAGCAGTTGGCTATCTATACACTATTTTCTGTCCCCCTCCTGTATAAAATGTACTAAGATACTGATGGCGCCCTAATCATCTCACCAGCATCCAGAAAAGACTGGAAGAGATGATGTTACACTAACTGTTTAAGGCCGTCATTGACCAAGCCCTTATCAATGCCAAGCCACTGAGCTAACTGCTTTACATACACAGTTTCATTTAATTATCACTGCAGTCCTATGAGGTAGGTATTGTGGTCCTTACTCTACAGATAAGGTAACCAAGTTAGGCTAACTAACGTATCCAGGGCCCCTTGATAAGTTTAAAAACAACACGCAAGCTTAGCTCTGCCTGACAGCAGACTGAGAGCCTAATGCTAGCTGCAGACTCCTTGGTGCCTTATAGATCTCTACAGCTCAAATTGGGCACATTATTGATTACTATCCTCTGCTCTAGTTACTTTCTGCAGGTATTAATCACATCAACCAAACTTAAGTGGCAATAAGAGCACAGACAGTGTCTTTTGTCCCATTAACTCAGCCTGCCAGCCTCATTCTAGTAGCTTTCCTGTTTATCTTGCATTTTTACCTTACTGCTAATCTAGGTTTTCTTCTGATTTATTAGAAAAATTAAAAATTTTTTGAAAATATTTAGAGAACAAATTCATAATTATTCTAATAAAGTTATTTACCTCTATCTCCCTCCCCTACTTTGTTTTCATTTTTCATTTATTAGCTCCTTAAATTGTGAGCTTATTTTCAGTCCATTTAAAGAAAACTTTTTATCTAAGTATTAGATACTTTTATCTATTGCACACATTTTGATGCATTATAGTCTCATTGTTAATTTAGAAATAGTCTATAGTTTCAATGGTAATTTCCTATTTGACCCAAGAATTAGTTAAAAGGATCATATTTTAGTTTCCAAGTGCGTGGATGGAGGTAGGGGCAGGAGCTGTCTTGGGTTAATTTTGAATGCTATGTTATTATTGTATGTGGCCACTATGTCTACTTTTTGGTTAATTTCATCAGTGTTTCTAAATGTTGCATGGTCTTTTTAAAAACTGTGTGTATTTCCTATTTGTTGGGTTAGGTCAGTAATGATAAATGTTATTCAGATCTTCTTCTGTTCCTACTTACTTTTGTTTACTTGATCAAATTCTGAAGGCATTTTGTTAAAGTCTCCCACTATGATCATGGAAAACTTTGTTTTTAAATCATTTATTTATTTATTTATTTACACTTTTACTTACATTTTTTGTATTTTTAACAGATTTTGCTTTATCTAATTCAGCGCTAAGATGTTAAGTGTATAAAGATTCATTACTATTGAATCTTCTTGTTTGATTTATATAATTTTTTATATCTTGCTTAATATTTCTTTTTACATTTAATCCTATACTTTTTAACATCAGTATTGCCATCCTATTTTTGTTTTGTTAGTTAGAATTCACCAACATATCCTCTTTTTTCTTCATTTTTGTGTAATTTTGGTATACATATGACCCCTGAAAACAACATATAGATTATCTTTTGAATCAAGCTGAGAGTCACTGATTCTTAGAGGAATTTAACCCTTTCACATTTATTGTTATATGTTTATCTTATTCCTGCCATTTTATAACAGGTGTTCTGTTACATTGCTTTCTTGTTTCCTCCCGCCCCCTTTTCTTGACTTTTGCTGATTAACCATGCCTTTTATTACTGTAGTACCCTCTACTACTGGCTGTGTGTGTGTGCTTTAATATCTAGTGGTTTAGAAATCCTACCTACACTTTTTTCTAAAGATAAATATATGTGACTTTTCTTGGTGAACATCAGAGAATTGCATTGTAGGACCCTGTTCATTGGTAAGCTCAGTCCATTATTTTGGGAAATTCAATGAGAGGCTCATGCTAATAATAATAAAGAATGTGTGTGTATGTGGCAGGGGGGAGATGACATACACAGGTATCAGAAATCCTTCTACAGGAGTGTTCTCCATTCACTTCCCTCTCCTCTTTCTATAAGGAGGACTGACTATAGCTCTTACAAATCATGTGGGTAACTGTGGGGTGGAGGGGCAGCAAGAATCCAGTGGCTGAAACATAGCCAGGATATGCTGGGGAATGCTCTGTACATTTTGGATTCTGAGATATGCAGGCACTTTGGAGGTCTGTAGAAATATCTGCAGAAGGGAAGGTATCAGGCTGAATTTCCTCCTATGTCACTTCCAGTCACTAGAAGTCATCAGCTGAGGAATCTATTCTAGAATTAGGTAAGAATTCAGAAGTAAAATCTTAAGAATGTAAACAAATCCTCTAAAGAGTTGAGGAACTTGAATGAGAAAATAATGTTACCAGACCTTATAATTATGAGTTTTCTAATGTCTAGTTAAGAAAGCACAGTAATCAATAAGAATCCACACTTTTTTCCCCTAAAAATGAGGTAGTCTCCACTTTCTTTAAAGCTTTTATATCAGTACAGGGGTGACAGGGAAAATTCTAAGGAGGTATTGTTTGTATAAGTGTATGTGTTTGAATGAAGGTTAACATAAAAATTTCATATTTAAGTTTTCATGGAGAATCCCAAGGTAGTAGGAAGAAGGGAAGAGTGATAAAGGTGAAGCAACTGTTTGCACTCCTGCCAGTAACACTTAATTTACTGGACTGAGATCCCAGTTTAGGTCACAAAGAAGAAGTGATAAAATATCTTAAAAGAATGTTTCTTTTCTAATATAACATATTTTAAAAAAATAATTTTAGCCTCATAAACATTTTGTGAGTTAAATATTATTTTTAATCATTCTCATAATACAAAAGGGGAGACTGAGGTTCCAAGAATTGAAGGAATTTGTTCAAACAAATAAGTGATAGAATGGGGATTTAAACCCAAAGCTTCTGACTACAAGCCCAACATCATTTCCAGTATACACCAAAACTATCTCCTTGTTGTTCTGTCTCTGAGAGAAACTTAAACCCATGCACACCACAGGCATGTTACACTGAGAGGAACTGCAGTGAGGCACACCCTTGGCAGTCAATGCTCCAAAACACAGTTCAAATAGTCCAGTCAGACCCCAGAGCAATTGTTTCTACACTGTCCCTGCGGGATGTTTGGAGCATTATGTCATGCCAAAGGCTTTCCTCATTAGCAATCATGCAAAAAGATACCAAAGCAGTTAAAGAGAACATGAAAGGTCAAGAAAGTTATCTTGCTGATGCATTGCACCCTGGTACATTTGTTTAGGCCACTGCATTGTAATCTAAACCAGAATTATCAAGCCCTCTGGTCAGCTTTCTTTAAAGCCAGACCCCTACCTTGTAGAGTAATTCTTCTTTGGCATACTACTGGACCTGATGCCAATAACCCAAATGACACCTTCAATATCAAGCAGTTGAATTCCAAATAACTAGGTCCCTCACTCATCTTTGTTGTTGACTGAAACACTGCAGGATATGGCAAATTCCCTTGTTCATAAAAAGACTGGCTAAGGACACACAGAAAGTCTTGCCATTCCCCCAAGATGAGTTTTAAGATGCTTCATAAATACAGAACTCCAGAGGTAGTAGACAGTACTAAGAAGCAAAGTACTCTCACACATTTGTTGCTCTTTTCTTTTAAGCTGAATAGAAAATAGAAGAATAGAAGGCAATGCAAACAATTCAAAATCATACCAAAGATATTGGGAGAGATGATGATAAGGTATTGGGCAGATTTGTGGCTCTGATTCAGGACTTGTGCTTTCCTAATACACATGCATAACCTGAGACCAAAAGAAAGCCTAATTAATTGCCTATTTGCCAAATCTTCCTACTCAGAGATATCCCTTCCTTCCACATTTAAGAGTACATAACACAGGACAGAATTGGTAAACAAGCCCATATCACTCCTAAAAGGAAAGAATCTGGAATCAGACTACCTGGGTTCAAATCCCAGATCTATTACTTACTAGTAGCAGTGAATACTGTATTCTTTTGGATCTGTTTTCTTATCTGCAACATGGAGATCATTTAATAACAATTGAATGTGATGTTGCATTCAAAGAGCTTAGCCAATGAAGTACATAAATGGTGGCTGCTATTAATGTTAGGCAGAAATTTTATTACCAGTAAATTCTGTATTAGAATTTCTCAGAAGAAACACAAAGTCAAGCAACAAGCTTTATTTCTGTGGGTGCTGTGCATGCAGGAAGTAAAGAATATTCAGGAATCATAGGCAGTGGAGCTACAGGTCCTCCAGTCATCCTAGAGAGGCACAGTCCACCAAGGAAGTACAACAGTAAGTCCATACAGGTACTTTGAGTCTGGGAATGGTACAGCATTTATACTTCTAAATTTGAAAGAGTTGGATATATTTGTGTCTGGTCAAAAATAAGGAGGAAAATGGTATGTGATTTATTTACTGATAATAAAATTTTTGTTTTTAATGAGGAAAGCTTCACAGCAGTGAAAGATCAAGTGGATGAGAGAGACAAATAGAGGTTCAGCACTGGCCATGAATGCAGGCAGAGGAACAGGTAGCTACACAGAATCTTGGAGAAGCTGTTTATGTGGTGTGAAGTGTAAAACCTTTAAGCCATGCCTTTGAGAAAAACTTAGATTAAAGACAGATATGTAAATCCTCAAGACTTTCTGCCTTTCTGATGTTTTCTTTGAACAAGACTCCAAGAAGCATCCAGACCATGTGGGGTCTCAGGATTTATTCAAGTTACAATTAGAGTATGAGTCATATCCAGCTGAGCACATCAACCACATCAACCACATGTGTTTATCACATATTTTCTGGATTATGATTTGGATTTTGAAGTGGCCACAGACAGGTGAAATTATATGATTCTGTAAATGAGGTCAACTTTCAAGAGATAAAACATCTCTCAAGATTTTATTAATTACTCAATTAGTGATTCTGAATGGGTAACACTACATTTTGTATATCAGCATCTATATTCTTGGCCTTCAAGCAACTTCTAGAAATAAAGTTGGTGCTCTGGGAGGTACCTAAAATACAACAAGGTGCTATTTACTAAATTACTGTTGCATATCTCTCAATGGTATTCTTACAATACTGAAAGCAACATAATATCCACCAATTAACTTCCAAGGGAAAATTTATATACAAAAATGATCAAACATCTCTGTACCTAATAACAAGTGTCATTATTGAACTGTTATTCCTGAACAACTTACCTAAACTGAATTTTGTGTAGATCATAATTAACTCCATAGAGAATTATCATGGGGCACTGTAGATCATCAGTAACTAATGGAAGTGGAGGCAGAAGAGGAGTTAATGAAATATTACAATGAGCTGATTATGTTTTTTGTTTTAATAAATCATACTTCCCTTTTACTGGAAAATGACCACCGTGAAGTGTAATATTCATGAAAGCACGCTGAAATTGTTAGTAACTAGACTTTATAGTCATGAAGCCTTCCTGAGCAATAAGGAATATGCAGGGGGAAGATAAGTTGTGACAAGTAGTATGCCAGTGAATGTACAACTAATGTATAAATTCAGCTTTAAGAAACTTTACCTAGCTTCATTAAAGATAAGGATTTAAGGTTACAAAAACAAAAATGAACAAAGAAAGCAAACCCATACCACTACCACCTGGGTGATCATTAATGACAAACTGCCTTGTGCTATCTAAATTGTAAAAAAAAAGAAAAAGAAAAAAGAAAAAAGGAAGAAATCTAGGAACCCCCAACCAAACTGCAAACTGTGGACTGACACACCTTGGGATTACATTTCCAATTTGTGTGGTTATGGAACAGGCATATTTTACTTAAGTAAATCCAACTCTTCATGCTTGAAAGAGAAAGAGAAAATAATTTAAACAAAGTCATTCCATACAGTAAGTGCACCCCCAGAATATCCTGAGATGAGGGACATGAATCTGCAGTTGTCACCAGCATGGCACACTTGGGTGTGATTCCAGTCTTTAAAAACACATACACTTTCACATTCCAGGGCTGGTAAATGGCCAGCCACTTCACCTGGAGGTCAACCAAGGATATAACAATCGAGAGTAATTCCAAATAGATGCAATTTCTGCTTTAGCCACAACTATAAACTCTAACTTCACTGAACTGCGCTGGACTGGAGAAGCCTTTATCTCAAGGAGGTTCCTCCTGTCTTGCCAAGGGCAGCTCAGACAGGCTGCTGTGCCGTGTCCTAAGGCCCAGTGATGAAGTACCATGCCCTCTGGGCAATCCCTCCCTGATGTTCTCCTTCTACTAACTTGGTGAAGTAGAGATTTGAGACAGATTTTTGTTTTGTTTTTAGGACAGAACTCTTTTATTGTTGTCCAGCACCTGTGATAGTTTCATGCCTCTCTAAAGGACATAGGAAGTTTGGAGCAATATTGGCCTTTTACAGGAAAAGAGGAGTCAGTAAGCACACCAGAGGTGAGTGAATATCTTAACACGTGAAAATGTGGTGCCAGAACAACCAAGCCCACACCTGACATGCTCCCCAGCAGAGTCAGCTTTATCATTCCTTTAAAAAAATCTGGAACAATATGTAGCAAAACAAATAAATTGTGTTCCATCTCTCTATACATCTCTAAAGTAAAGACTGGCAATAAGCACCTCAAGGAGAGGTGTCCTGTCTCCTGCAATGCCAGTTTTCCTTCCAGAGCCTTCCATGGAGAGCCATGCCCACCCATTCCATTGCACCAGTAGTCTACCACACCACCCCTTTACATGTCTACCTCCTCTTGGAGAAAGAAAGGAGGCTGGCAGCTTGCAGGTGTTTACTGAGTGAATGAAAGATTCTTGCCTCCCAACAACAGAAGAATCTCTCAATCTCAAATCTACAGTTCAGCTCACCAATTTTATATATGGTCTACTCTTTGTATGCACAGAAAACAGAAGAGCTTCAAAACAGAAAATGCTAATTCAGATCCTGAATTAATGTGTCTAGTAATTTATGTATCTTAAGGCTGAAACTGGATATAAAACTCCCTTTCTCCCTCCTACAACCTCTGTATATTGAGGTATTTCCCAAACCTTCTACTTACAATGAATCATAATGCCATCCCAACTGCTATTCTCAAAAAAGATGAACTCTCTTTAGCTTATCGATTTTTTTAGGATTAAACATAAACAGTACAGCCTTTGCCAATGTTTTTAATAGACAGACAGGTATCGAAACAAGATGGAAAGTCTTTAATAAACAGAGAGTTTGGGTAAACCATCTTCAGTCATAACTGTGCTAGGAAATTTTGTTCCAGTTTCATATGCTCATGGACTCCCTTCAGAAGGATGGGCAGTCCAAGCACACACCTGCCACGAGAACCTGTGTGTGATTGCCACACCGTTTGCATGAAACCAACACCATGGTGACCTTTTGTGTACACTGACCGCCTAATTGACAGGCATGGCACGTGCTGTGGATTTGCTACCCCTGACCTAGGGACATGGCCTCCCACCCACAAGGAGCTGGCTCTCTCTGTTGCTAGTTAGGCTGAAGAGGCGGTGATTGGAAAGAATAAAGATTTCTCCACACTGCCTCTTAGAAAGGGTCTGCCACACCCTGATTTTGAAAATTTGGACTGAATTTTCTGTTCATAAAAAGAGCACTAAACTGATTCCAAATGGAAGTACTAAGACTTATTAAAGTTCAGCTGCTTCTAAAACACCAGCTGCCTCAGGACCCTTATAGCCTAATTTTCCTGTGTAGGTTCAGATTGCTTTGTAAATGCTCTTAATAGCAAACTACTAGCATTATCCATTAGCCTAAAATAATTATTATATTAGGTTTTATATATATCAGCAGTGTTATCTTTTTTTGAAAAACTCTAAGTGCTTTTTAGCATTTTCTTATTCATCCATTGACAAAAGTAGTTATTTCTGCTTTAGAGGTGGTGACACGGAGTTACTGCTAAATGAGAAACAATAGTAACGCACCCTTCCAAGGAAACTATAAAATCACAAAAGAGTTTGGTTTGTCACCTTTCATCCTTAGTCTAAGGTCAATAAATATCTATTAACTGTTTAGCTAAGTCTCCCACTGTTATCTTATATAGAAAAAACTAGCAATAATATGGCACATTTTGATGGGACCAGGTGGATTTTAATCAACATCTTATAAACCAATGATGTGTTATATGGTAACTACCAAATATATAAAGCCAGGCAACCTTGCTGGGTGAGTGCCCCAATCATCTAGTGCTATGTAACAAATGACCCCCAAAACTTAGCTGTGTAAAACAACCATTTCCTTGTCCTCATGGATTCTGTGGGGCCAGGAATTCAAATATGTCACTATGGACACAACTCCACTCTGTTTCATAACACCTGTGAGCTTAGCAGGGATCATTTATAAACTGGGGGCTAGGAGAATGGGGCTGGAGAATCCACTTCCAAGATGATTTCTTCATTTATGTAGACTGTAAATGCAAGGCTGGGATAGCTAAAGGCTAAGGGCTCAACCAAGACTGTTGACCACAGAACTTACATGTGGCCTTCCCAGCACCTAGTTGGACTTCTTACTTGGCTCAAGTCTCTAAAAGCAAGTGTTCCCAATGAACAAGGCAGAAGTATGGCTTTTTCTTTTAATGAACTAGCCTTGGAAGTTGTATGAGACCACTTCTGTCATTCTCTCTTGGTCAAAGTAGTCAAAACACCTTTCCCCCACCAAAGTCAAAGGAAAGGTCACACACCCACCTCTCAGTGGGAGACACACCAATATATTTGCAGCCATGTTTTCAAACACCTACAGTCAATCTTCAGTTTGCTGTTGCTTGCTGCACCAATATTTTGAACTTGAACTTTTACTGATAAACATGTGTGTTTACAGAATATCAACCATAAATGGCCACTATTATATTTCTAGATAACCAGCTTCTGAATTGTAAGAGGTCATAGTTCCAGGGCAACCTCATACCCACCTGAGTGTTTAGGTAAATAGTGGTGTGGAATAACAACAAAGTAAACAACTATCAGAAGATCTGTTAGCATGTTTGGACTTTACTTTTATCAAAATATCCAGTTGGACCAAAAAAAATTTTTTTTCACTATCTCCATTAAGGCTATAACAATCATATGCCCCAAGTTAAATTAAAGCACTTAAGGAGCTTGGGAATTAGGCAAAAACAATACAAGCAATTTAACTTTCTAGAACTAACTCTTCAGCTTGAGGTGGCCAACTCAAACTCACATCAGAGCAGAGAAGTCAAAGCTGGCTGGGTAAATCAATGGAATTATTGAGGATTGGGATTAACTGGAGCACATGTGCCCCTGCCTTAAGATATTTGAATTAAATTTTTAGAAAATACTGCATTTTCTACAACTGGCTCTTAGACCACAGTTTATGATCTTTGATTTAGAATAGGTGGTAGTTATTTCCTAGGTTTATGATTTTTTGCCCTAGTTTTATTGGCCTATTTTGCACTCCTTTGATAATGGAAAATAAACACTCAATTTATGACTCTGTAGTTAGTAATAATCATTTATTGAGCATTTTCTGTGTTCCAGACACTAAGCTAAGTTATTGACATGTATACCTTATTTAATGCTTCACAGTCTTTCAAGGTATTGCTGAACCCATTTTACATATTAGGAAATTGAGCTAACGGGGGTCAGTTAACCTAACAAAGGTGATAAAGCTAGTGAGGGATACAGAGTAGGTTCACACCAGAGAGGTCTGATCCCAGTGCCTAGGCTTTAATTGCTGTATGTTTTACTAAGATGCTTCAGATGAAAACGGCTCCCCTAAAACACAGGTGAGTGCCCACAAAAAGGAGTCATCAACCTTTGCTGACACTTATTTCGTTGTAACCCATCCAACTATTCTAATTTTGGGACGGAAATGGAAGTTTATTCAAGACAGTGATTATTCAGGGACAGTACCTCTTACTCAGGAATCCTGGGAGTTTAAGACGGTATAAGAAACAGAAGTTATGAAATGGAAATACATCCCATGCTCATGGATAGGAAGAGTTAATATTGTCAAAATGGCCATCCTGCCTAAAGCAATATAAAGAGTCAATGTGATCCCTATCAAAATACCAACAGCACTCTTTAATGAACTAGAGCAAAAGGTTCTAAAATTCATATGGTACCACAAAAGACCCTGAATAGCCAAAGCAATCCTGAGAAGGAAGAATAAAGTGGGGGGAATTACGCTCCCTGACTTCAAGCTCTACTACAAAGCCACACTAATCAAGACAATTTGGTATTGACACAAGAACAGACCCATAGACCAGTGGAACAGAATAGAGAGTCCAGATATTGACCCAAGCATATATGGTCAATTAATATATGATAAAGGAGCCATGGATATGCAATGGGGAAATGACAGCCTCTTCAACGGCTTGTGTTGGCAAAACTGGACAGCTACATGTAAGAGAATGAAATTGGATTGTCTAACCCCATACACAAAAGTAAACTCAAAATGGATTAAAGACCTGAATGTAAGTCATGAAACCATAAAACTCTTAGAAGAAAACATAGGCAAAAATCTTTTGAATATAAACATGAGCAACTTTTTCCTGAACGCATCTCCTCAGGCAAGGGAAACAAAATAAAAAATGAACAAATGGGCCTATGTCATGCTAAAAAGCTTCTGTACAACAAAGGACACTATCAGCAGAACAAAAAGGCATCCTACAGTATAGGAGAATATATTTGTAAACGACATTATCTGACAAGGGGTTAACATCCAAAATATACAAATAACTCTTATGCCTCAACAAACAAAAAGCAAATAATCCTATTAAAAAATGGGCAGAAGATATCAACAGACAATTCTCCAAAGAAGAAATTCAGACGGCCAACAGGTGCATGAAAAGATGCTCCACATTGCTAATTATCAGGGAAATGCAAATTAAAACCACAATGAGATATCACCTCATGCCAGTTAGAATGCCCAACATAGAAAAGAACAGGAACAACAAATGCTGGCAAGGATGTGGAGAATGGGGAACCCTCCTACACGGCTGGTGGAAATGTAAACTAGTTCAACCATTGTGGAAAGCAGTATGGAGGTTCCTCAAAATGCTCAAAACAGACTTACCATTTGACCCAGGAATTCCACTCGTAGGAATTTACCCTAAGAACGCAGCACTCAAGTTTGAAAAAGACAGATGCACCCCTATGTTTATCGCAGCACTATTTACAATAGCCAAGAAATGGAAGCAACCTAAGTGTCCATCAGTAGATGAATGGATAAAGAAGATGTGGTACATATACACAATGGAATATTATTCAGCCATAAGAAGAAAACAAATCCTACCATTTGCAACAACATGGATGGAGTTAGAGGGTATTATGCTCAGTGAAATAAGCCAGGCAGAGAGAGACAAGTACCAAATGATTTCACTCATCTGTGGAGCATAAGAACAAAGCAAAAACTGAAGGAACAAAACAGCAGCAGACTCACAGAACCCAAGAATGGAGTAACAGTTATCAAAGGGAAAGAGACTGGGGAGGGTGGGTCTGAAGTGAGGGATCAGGGGAATAAGGGCATTACTATTTGCACATGTAACATAGCGGGGGGCACAGGGAAGGCAGTATAGCACAGAGAAGACAAGTAGTGATTCTATAGCATCTTACTGTGCTAATGGACAGTGACTGCAATGGGGTATGTGGTAGGGACTTGATAATGGGGGAAATCTAGTAACCACAATGTTGCCTATGTAAGTGTATATTAATGATACCAAAAAAGAAACAGAAGTTACTGTACTCTTGCATCTGACCAAGTTTCTCTGGACACCTGAAAAGAGATCTCCAGTTTCAGCCTTCCAGAGATGCACAGCGTCTCCTCCACTTGGTCGCCTGACAGAGCAGTTATTAACCAGCAAGTCACTGCTCTCATACTTATCAGAGCAACACAATCTGTGTACTCATGGAATCAAGCAAATGGGCATTTTTATGCTCAATAAACCTTCCCTGGCAGATCACCACATAATTTTCTCTTTAAAAACCTGTTTTGAAAAATCCACCTTAAAAAAAAAATCCTCCTCTATTACCTTAAAGAGAAAATTCAGAGTTCTCTTACATCAAACATGACAGAAGCAGTTTTTAATCACTTAAATTATTTATCCTGCATTGTTTAATGCTTTATGCCATTCCTCCATGCATAATTTATTATACCATTTATGTCTTTTAAAAATTGATCACAGGGACATGCTCTTTCTCCATTCTCTCAGGCTAGAGATGTTTCTCTGTCAAATCATAGATAACAATTTTTTAAAACTCATTTTAGTGGTTTGTATTTTCTTTCTTTCTTTCTTTCCTTTCTTTCTTTCTTCTTTCTTTCTTTCTTCTTTCTTTCTTTCTTTCTTTCTTTCTTTCTTTCTTTCTTTCTTTCTTTCTTTCTTTCTTTCTTTCTTTCTTTCTTTCTTTCTTTCTTTCTTTCTTTCTTTCTTTCTTTCTTTCTTTCTTTCTTTCTTTCTTTCTTTCTTTCTTTCTTTCTTTCTTTCTTTCTTTCTTTTTTTCTTCTCTCTCTCTCTCTCTCTTTCTTTCTTTCTTTCTTTTTGACCCCTTTCTTCTCTTAGGGTTCCTTTCCTTCCACAAAAGGGCTGGAGGTTACCTTAGAGTATTAACTGCTCATTTCTTTTTTTATATATAACAAGAAAGCTTATTTAAATGTGCACCCAGGCTTTCCCCAAAAAAGGCTTATTTTACTTTTGCAACTTTTAGAATGCAGATATAAAAAGGTGGCATTAAAGTACAAGAGTTAGAATCTCCCATGGCAGAGGTCATAGCCTGTGGAGCCATCTCTTTCTCTTTGCTTTTTCTATTCTTTTCCCCCTTTCCTCCTCAGATGACTGATTTTCCTTGCTTTTATTAGGTCTTCAGTCACCTCTTAACTTGCTTCTAACAGGCTTGAGTTTTTCTTCTGTTTTCTTGTTCCAGTTTCTTCCCAAATCCTCTTGCCTTCGCACTTCCCAAGCCTCTGACCTGAGTGGCTCCCTGAAAGCCACTGACCAGATGCTTGCCTCTCTATCCCCAGCGTCTCCAACCCACTGCCTCACAATGCAAGGTTCAAGAAGGTGACGTCCCCAGACACTCCTGCCTCAGACCTGGTCATTCTACCCTTTATGGGAGGGCAGGGAAGGAGCAAAAAGGAGCAAAGTGTGAGAAAGGTATGGAAATTAAGTAGAAGTTAAGAAGCACCTAGGATCTCACAACACATCACTCTGAAAAAGGTTTGCAGTGGACTAAAGCCCAAAGGAATCAAACCTGGCACATTCCAGTCCTTGGTACTCCAATCCACCCCAATGATCCAACCCTGTCCCTGTTCCAGGTTCCCTCCTGGTGTGGATGAAACCATCACCACCTGCCCAAACCAAAAACCTGAGGGATCCCCTTGCCTCTTTCTCCTCACTCACCCCCATAACCAACCAGCCAATCACCAACACTTGTAGGTTCCAACTCTCAATATCTCTGGAACCCACCCCCTGACCTCCATACCCTCTGCCATCCTTGCCTGGCCCTGAAACAATTTCCTAGGGGTCTACAGGCCCAGGTCCCTCCATCCTCAGCCTGCTGTTGCTGTGATCCCTTTGAAAGGCAGATCTGCTTAAAGTCCTCTTCCCATTACGACTGTTGTCAAGTCAGTCTTCTCAGCAAGGCTTACCAGGCCCTCAGTATGTGAGGAGGCTCCTGCTTAACTCTCAGGCCTTTCATTTTGCCAACCCCAGGTGTGACTCCTGCCCTCCCCACAACCAAAAACACCCACACAGCTCTACTCTTTACACTCTACTCTCTAGCCCCACAGGATTTCTTTTAGCTCCACGGAAGGGCCCTGTTTTCTCTTGCCTCTTGGCGTGGGAGCATGCTGTTCTTTTGCCAGCAACCCTCTTCACCCGCCTCCACAGAATGCCTCCTCTGTCCTTCATGAGGCTTGGGCATGCTCCCAGGGTCCTCCCATCTCAGCACTGACCACTCTGCATGGCATTTTTCTGATACTTGTGCTCCCCACAGACTATAAACTCCATAAGGGCAGGGACCACACCTTGCTGTTCACCCCTGCATGCTTGCTGTCTGGAGCATGGCATGCATTTGATAAGTATCATCTGATAGAAGAATGACTGTGGGACAGTCTGTTCCACTGGCGGCCTCCAATCAAACATACCTCCTGGTAGTCACACACACACTTATCCCCCGGCTCCTTTGAACTGGGCTGTTCCTGTGACTTGCTTTAACCAAAAGAAAGCTGCAGAAGTGACAGCCTGCTAGTTCTGGGCCTGAGTCTCAAGAAGGCTGGCAGCTTCTGCTTTTGTGACCCTAACCACCATGTACAAGCCCAATGACCTGCTAAAGGGACCACACAGAAAGACCACAGGGACAGGCCACTGGGAGAGTAGGAGGTCCTGACACTTCATGGAGAAAAAGAGAAGTTCAGCCCCACCAGCTAAAATGTCATCTGAATGCAGCCCCAGGGGAGTGCTGTGCTCATGGGGACTGGAATGCTGTGGGAGTTCCTGGCTTAGTTGAACTGGGTATCAAATGTTCAGTGTGAAAAATCATCCAATAAACAGATGGTCAATTTTGACCAGTAGAAATGAAAAAAACAGCTACCCATGCCATTAGCCCAGGCAAACAATTACACACACACACACACACACACACACACACACACACACACACACACACACACACACACACACACACAATCACACAACTGATGCCACAAGGAGACAGCTGATATACACTGCTACGTAATCCAGGATATGGCTAGATTATTTTAAAAACCCCATATACATTTGCAGAATGAGGAGAAAGACTGCTAAATTTATAATGGCTTGGTGGAATTTTTGATTACTACTTCTAATAAATGCTGCTCTTTCAAATAGGAAAAGGATCATTATATAAGAAGTATGGCCTAAGCAAAGTACGTCTTTTGTAAAAATAAAAAATAAACAGAACGCCAAAGGTATTTTCTAACAGCTTATACTAGACAAATGCTTTGAATTTTCTGAATGATCTCTTGTATCTTCATATCAATGTATTTTTTGGAATGTATCATGTCTTTAAAAATTATCTCCAGTTAATAAATCTTATGTGATGGGGATTACAGTAAAGACGTGGATCTAGGAAAAATCTGGCAGCCTGAGTGTTGCATGTTTAGAAAGAGAAGAATCAGTTCCTAGTGTTTGTAAAGCTCCAGACACTAAGCAGGAGAAACAGAACTTCAAGCATAAATGTCAAAGGCCTGTCAGTTGGTGAGACTGAGCATGAACCCCTTTTTTTCTTATTACAATTTTTTATTAAGGTATTATCGATATACACTCTTATGAAGGTTTCACATGAAAAACAATATGGTTACTACATTCACCCATATTATCGTGTCCCCCTCATACCCCATTGCAGTCATTGTCTATCAGTGTAGTAAGATGCCGCAGAGTCACTACTTGTCTTCTCTGTGCTACACTGTATTCCCTGTGACACCCCCAAACCATGTGTGCCAATCATAATGCCCCTCAATCCCCTTCTCCCTCCCTCCCCACCTGCCCTCCCCCACCCCTCCCCTTTGGTAACCGCTAGTCCCTTCTTGTAGTTTGTGAGTCTGCTGCTGTTTTGTGAGCATGAACCCTTTTTAAACACAGCTGAGAGGGAGAAAAACTTAGAGTTTAAAAATGGGAAATATTTCTCATTCTTTTTTCTCTTCCCTAGATATGGGTACTCTTTGAATAGATGCCAGTGGGTTGCCCCCTGGAACCCAGTAGCCCCAGAGAATGGAAAACTTGTTCTCTGACTTTTCCTCTTCTGGTGGAGGCATCTGACTGTAGGGAGAGGACAGAATACATAGGCAGTGAAAATGAACCAAGAATCCCACTTTTACCTTCTAGGGAAGAGAAGAGCCTAGCATAAGAGAAACAGGTTTTTGCAACAGAAGGAATGTAGGAGTTTCAATCACCTTAGACACAAGGAAATGCAGGGGCACTGTGCTCTGCAGCAGGGATGGAGACTCATGCTCCTTACATGCCAGTTGCTAGGCTGGGCCTTTTCATGTGATTTTATTTAATTGGTACTTTGTAAGTGTTTATTGGGTGGTGGATGAATGAAGAAGACAGACAAGCAATATTCAGAAAGGACACATGACTGCATTAATAGTAATGGTGGGACTGGGGTTCAGCAGGGCAAGGTGGGAAAATAGGGTGGAGAGGGTCATTAGTGAGCCTTGGAGTTTAGGGGAGAGGAGGGAGCAGGAGGGAGACAATGCTGCTCCCAAAGACTCTGTTCATGCAACTGACATGAGCCCCAAGAAGGTTTGACCAGGTGACTTAGAATCACAATGAAGCTCGTTAAATGTAACAAGTTTGTGGAACAACCGTGTGCAGAATCCCATAAACATCCTATATCTTCAAAATGGGCAAACAATGTGAGGAACCTGGGATAAGTTCAGGGTTGTTCAAACCATGTTCTCTGGAGGCCTGGGGGTCCCACAGAACCCCTCGCAGGGTACCACATAAGGCAGGTACACCCCACTTCACCCGGAAAGGCTTTGCTTCTGTTTGAAAAAATGAGCTCTCTCCTTAAAAATATTAACAAACTGAAAACCATGGGTGCAGCACACAGAGCACTGGAGAAGGGTCCTGGGACACAGATCTGGGCAGCGGCCCACCACTAGCTGGCTCTGTGTCCTCAGACAAGTTGCCCCTTCTCCTCGGGCCTCTGTCTCAACACCTGGAAATGAAGATGATATCCATCTTATCCATCCTATGCGGCCATTTTGAGAATCTCATGAGATTAACCATGTGAAGACACTTTGAAATTATTTCACTGATAGAGGTTTTAAGAAACATAAAAGGTAAATTTTAAAAAATTTTCTCATTAAGTCAAGAGTTATTTTCATTGGAGGCTGTTTTGTTTTTTCTGTGTTTGTATCACTAAAATTCAGGGCTGTCTCAGAAGAAAAGCATTATTTAAAGAAGATACGAAGTGCTTGGCACAGTATCACTAACACCCCCCAAGCAGGCTAGATAAGGGGGTCTTGCTGGCACTCTAAAACTCTACCTCTAGGGTTTGGCAAACCATGCTTATAGAAGAGATGCTGAACTAACAGAAAATGGATTAGAAAGTCCAAGTTCCATGTTCACTGCTTCCAAGTGAGGATGTAGATGGTTGCTTATGTTGGGAAGGCTGACAAAGGATCAGTTTTAGAACTGGACTTCCAAATTACAAATCCCTATCTCACAGAGGAGAAAACTGAGAACTTGGGATGGGAGCTAACTCACCCAAGATCACATTAGCAACTGTGGAACTCGACCTCACATCCAGCACTTTTCCTCTGCAAGAAGTTTGACTACGGCAGACTTCTGAAACCTAATTTCCTACCAATAATATATCTGTCTATAGTTAGCTCGATTTTCCATAATCCACTTGAACAATTTTCAGAAGGGCTGCCAAAAGAAAAAAAAAGTGGTGGCATTTCTAGCATGGCCTGGGGGCAGGGTGAACCACATCCTGACTTGCCCAGGACAGTCCCCATTTGTGTCTGTTGTCCCAGCATAATTATTAATAGTGCTGCCTTGCTTCTAACAAGTGTCTGGATTTGGATGGAAAATTATAAAGCACTCTTTGTGCTTTTCTGGGAGAAAGAGGAAGACCCGAGTAGAACTTGGCGAGGTGGTTTGCAACCAAGAAGAGATGCGATAACTGTTTTAATGTATTTAAGGTCTGTCCTATGTTAATAAAATGAGACCATTCCATGACTACAAGGATTAGAACATGGACCACCAATGGAAATGACAGGGGTGGAATTCTTCCATACAGAAAAGTGTACTCCAAATGGCCTCTGAAGCAGGCCGCCTCATTCAAATCCTGGTTCTGCACTTACTAGCTCTGGACCTCAGGAGGCTGCCTAATGTTTTTACGCTTGTTTCTTCATTGGTAAAATAAGAATAAAAATACACCATGTATGTAGGAAATGCTCCAGAAACATGTGCTCCCATTGCTTTTACTGATTGTTATCTGGCAGGTAGTAGATTCTCCTGGAGTGGAGGTTTTCCCGACTGGACTAGAAAGGGATTGTCGGGTTCACCCTGGAGAGGACGGTCAGCACTGGCTTAGCTGATGGTGGAGATGCCACCCCACCTTGGTGAACTTAATGAGTCTGCTCTCTGCTGGAGGCAGGGTGGGTCAGCGCGGAGGACCCAGCATGCCTGATGCGGGCCACACTCTGTGCTGAGCAATCTGGAAAAGGGACCTCACTCAGGACTATCGGAGGGAAGACAGCCACTCCCACTGCATGTGGCAGTACAGGGTAGTGATTCAGAGCGTGGGGACTGTCTGCTTAGAATACCGGCTCAACGGTGTTCTAGCTGTGGACCAAGCTGTCTGACCTCTCTGTGCCTCAGTTTCCTCCACTGTGAAATGATGGGGATAACAACAGTGCCAATCTCACACAGCAGTAAGTGTGATAAATGTAAGCCAAGTGCCTGATAAATACTGCTTCTGTGATGAGGGTGCCCATCACTGAGGCTTAGAGCTGGAGAGCATCTGAAGGGCGGTGGGAGCTGAAGTCGGGAGGGGCGAGGAGCCTGCCGGCCCCATCTCACAGCCTGGAAGGCACCTCGCTCTCTTAGCTTAGGATGGACCTTCCTGTGATTCCCCAGTTTTGGCCCATCGGTTGGTGCCAGGGCTGTGGAACTGGTGGACCTGAATATGGGCACCGTGAGGTGGGGGCGGGCACAGCCAGCAGAGCTGAGGGCCGCCTGACCCAGCAAGTGGGTGTGAGGCCACGAGCTCCAAGCTAGGTGGAGATGGGATGGAAGCAAGAGTGGCTTTATTAAAACACACATGAGACAGTGTCACTCCACTGGCTAAAATCCTTATAGAGCACCTGGCCCCGGCCTACCTCTGACCATGCCCTTCAGCCTTCTCCCCACAGCCACACTCCTCCTCTTCATTTTCCCTGGACGCATCTAGCATATTCTCACCTCAGGACTTTAAATGTGACATCCCCTTTGTCTGACTCACACCTCCCCGCTGGTGTTCAGGTCTGCCTCATGTCATCCCGACTCCCACAAGCGTCCCTGATGGGTGTACTTGAAGCAGTACCCCTGTCATTCTCTTCCCATATTCTTGTCGGCCTTTGTCAAAGCCCTTATCAGTATTAATTAACTTAAATAAGCAATCTAAGTGATAAATATTTAAGTATGAGTTAATTTATTTAAAGTAGTAATTTATTTGTTTACTACCTGTTTCTCCCATCTAAAACATAAAACTCCCCAAAGATAGGGACCTTGCTTAAGAAAGCTTTGATAGTGAGCACTTAATAAATGTTTGGTGAGTGAACAGATGAAGCAAAAACAGATGTGGGGCAATGAGGAGGATTAGGAGCGACCGCCCAGTAGAGGGGGTTCAACCCTACTGGCTGGTGGGAGCCTGTGTGTCTGGGTGGGTGTGGCTACGGCTGCATGAGAGGGCAGAGCCAGAACTGACGCCTGCCCTGGGGAGGAAACACCACCCTGGCTGGCACAGAGCACCTAATCTGGCCTCAAGTTCATACTGTGCATATCCATGGCAGGAATAGGCCTGCAGTCAGTAACTTCTCCTGGGCTGGAGTTTCACTGTTAGCACCTAGGAGACAGGAGGCAGGCTGGTGGAACTTCAACTAGTGTTGAAGAGAATCTAGCACAGAGTCCTACAGAGAAGGGGCTTAAAATAACATTCCTGATTATGGTATTATGATTATGGTTCAACAGAGTGGCAGAGTTCAGCTGCTTTAAAACAGGCAAGAAACCCATAGGGACAAAATCCATGGATGGAATTACAACCATTTTCATAGCCAAGCAGAGCTAATCTGAGTATACTGAAATAGGGCATCCAGACATGCGAGGTTCTGATAAATGTTTCTATCTCCGTGTCAGGTTTGATTTCGAGCTCTCCACAGCAGCCAGATGAAGCCAACCAGAATCATAAACGTCCTCTCTTGGAAGGGAGAGGGCTGTTTCAACCAAAAGGCTCTGCACTGGAGACCCAAACACAAAGCAAAAAAAGAGTGAGGTTCCTTGCTAACAGTCCACTGGCATTCATCATTCATCAGGCTGCTGTCTTGATTTTGAGAGACTTTTTCAGAAAGCATTTGTAAGGAATACTCTGGATTTTTAAGACAACATTGATACAACAGCTTTAATGGGTACTGGTAAACCTTTATAGGTCTCTGGTTATTCAGATTTCATTTCTAGGAAGAATATCTCTGCTTTACAAATTAATTTTTAAATTTTAATGCCAGTGGGAGATTGGGCAGTAGAGAAGTTAGCGACAGACTGAAAGGGGAACAAAAAACATTTTCCACAAACACGTCCTTTTCAGTAATTTTCTTTCCCAAGAATTAAGTCAGGAGTGAAGAGAGGGAGGGGGGAAATAAGGTCCTTAGGACCACTTATGGGAACCAGGGCCAAAGACAAGGCTTTGTGAATAAGGCTGTGCTCTAGAAAAATCACTTTCCTGATCTAAATTTAGGAGTAAATGCTCATGCCTTCAGTTGACAAGTCACCTTTCAATCACTACCAGAAGAGGAACGTTAGTAAAGGGTTCACTGGCAGAGAAAGAATAAAACATTTTCCCTTTCAAAGCACTTTACAAAGAACCTTGAAGGCAGCCATTAATAGTCCTCATTTTAACAGACTAGAGAGAAAGATTACAATAAATGTGGAAACAAAACTCAGCAATTCATGTTCCTGCCCAGCCCCAGCCTTAAAGCTTTCTCTGGAGAAAGGGAGAGTGGCCTTCAGCCTCAGGGGAGAAGCTGTGATTTTACACTCTTTTGGTTTTTATCAGGATTTTATTTGTGAAATACCTTAACACCCTCCCCACTTTCCCATGCGTGCACGTGCGTGCGCACACACACACACACACCCCTCTGAGATTGCTGGAAAAGGCAAAATTGCAAGTGTGATTCCAGATTAAAAGTGCACAGTGGTAAGAAAAAACATGCAGGTTTTTTCTCTTTTTCCACTTTCTACCAAGCTCCTCCTCTATTTCAGTTGAACTCAGTGGCACAAGTGCCTTGGATAATGTGGAAATTGCTTCCATATGTGGGCACAGGAAAGCATGTACTCATTGGCTGCCGAGAAGGAAGCTCTCTGGGCAGCCTCTCTTTCCTGCCAGAAAATGTTCCCTGACTGAACAGAGCCAGAGTGTTTAAGTAGGAGATCAGAGGAGCATCTCCAATCTCCCAAATTTACATATGAGGAAACTAAGGCCTAAGGTCACACAGATGGTGACAGACCTGGAGCTAGAAACTGGCTCTCCCTGCCTGCCTCTCTTATTTTGAATGCTCTTTTGCACTTAGATTTGGTTTTATCCAAGAATGTTCTTAACTTAAATAGGTAAAAGTAGCTAAGCAATTATTAAATGCAGAGTCTGCTAGGCAGGCCTGCCATCCTGGGAAACCCCTCACACACCCAAGGCCCCAGGGCCCCAGTGCCCCTGCCCATGCCCAAGAGCCCAAGCGCTACCTGTTTTTACGGCTGCATCTCAGGGAATCTTTGGAAGAGTGTAAGCTAACCTTAGTTCTCAGTCATACCCAGCTATTTTCTCTGAGGTTGGGTAAAACTAGAACGAACATCTAAAATGGATAGCAATTATCTGGAGGTTAAATTTGTTCACTTTGAGGGGTGTCTCCTTAGTACAAGCTCTTCAAGTGATATGACCATCTCATTTGGAGGGAAACCATCCTATTTGAGTATTTTTCTCAAGTCATATTCTGTGTTTCCCTTCCTCTCTGCAAAGCCTTGCTTGCCTGCCTACTCCCCCTCCTCATAATCCCCCCAGGATTGCTTGCAAGAAGGACCGGTAATGAATTTAGCACAGCAGCAGGATGGCAAGTTGGGGTCCAGACTAAGAGGCCTAGTACTGAGGCCAGCACATGGGGCTGCAAGCTCATAGGAAACCCAGCTCAGAGGGTGCAAAGAAGCTCCTCTGACTCTGCACTGGGACCCACACCAGGGTCTCCACAGTCTCAGACCACTTCGCAGCCTCAATGCTCCTTTCAGGGCTGGGTTGGTCCAGAACTTGAAATAAAGTCTCCATGTAGATCTAACAGAGAGTGGTCTGCAAGCACCCTTCTCTGTACAGAAATCTACCAGACAGAACCTGGAGATTTAAGCCTGCATCACATCATCTTGCACTGCCTGACCCGAGTGAGTACACTCAGTGCAGTTGCAAATGTGCGGTGCTGAAAAGCTGAGGACGTTCAAGTTCCCTGTCCCCCAGGGTCAGCTTGCCTCACACCACTTGGACTTCTCCTCTCCAACCAGAGAACCTGCTTATAAGTCAAACCAGACAAACCTCAACTTTTTAGAAGCATGCTATGGGAAGGACCTGAAACCTAGAAGGGTTTTAGCAGTTCTGCTACATAACCCAAATTTGTTTGGGTCTTTTCTTATCTGTCCTGTCCCATTTTATGCTGCTTTATAAATCAAGTCTGTTAAGGTGCCCATCCAATAAAGTTTTATTCATACTATCATAGATATTTAGGACTATTACCAGTCTATGGTTGCAAGTATGAATTAGATAGACACAGTCTTTCAGTAAACATTTATTGACTAACTATTACATATGGAGCACAGAACTGGAGATGTAACACTGAATGAACATGGTTCCTCCTTTAGGGAGCACGGAATGAAGGGCCTCTGGTTCCTCGTGTCACTGTTTATGCTTCCATTTCACTATGAACCAAACAGAACAGTAATTTTTTGAATGCTACTATCGGCACCATGGCCCTATGAATAGGATCTGTGTTTTCTTTGTGCCAAGACAATGCATCATGGACTTGGAACATTTTTCTGTATGAACAGAATTAACACTCAGCTTCCTACTCCCTCCACCACCCATTGCCTCCGCTAGTTCTTGGCCCTCTGTCACCATCACTGCTTCACCAATTTTTAGCAACCGGAAGAGTGATTGGAAACCTCTTCAGGGATCATGAGGACTGTGTTACCGGATCTCCTGCAGAAATCTGCCAGAGCTACAATGAGACTGGTCTCTACATGCCTGATCCATTTCTGTTTAACCAGTATTTTTTCACAACTGCAAGTTACTGCCCATCCTCTGGCAGTCAAATCAATTTTAATGGGTTGCAACAAGCTTCCTTTTATTGAATACTCATTAGACTATCAGCACCCTGGTAAGCACTATTGGTAAGAATAGGAATGGTTTTATATATATATATATATATATATATATATATATATAAACATTTCCATTATCTATCTGTACTCGATCTCAATGAAAAATGTATTGCTTACTGTGGTCATGGTCAAATAAGGTTTCTAAACACTAATTTAGACACTGCTTCTTTATTATGGTGTACTCACTGTTCACAGAGAGATTCCTTTTAAAATACTGCCCAGAGGCTGTCTCGCCTTCACATCTGTCATTCAAGTATAGGAACAGGGCTATACTCTGAGCATACTTGTTTTTGTTCTTTTTTAAACTCTAAATCACTTGTAGCCTCTTAAATTTAAATTTTCTCTCTTAAACGTATTTTGACTCTAGGAAGAGCTGAAGGGACCCACCATGCTCTGTTCTGACAGGCTCCAGAATCCACAGAGTGCAAGGTTCCTTGCCTGTAGCCTCTCCATGAGGACTGAGTTTATTCATGCAGTTCTGCCTTGGGCCCTTCTGACGTACCTCATGGGGAAAAAAGAGGAACTCACTGGGTTCACTTATGCAACAGGGTTAATTACAGAACACCCTGCCCTCTAGTTCCTCCAAGCAAGCAGGCCATTACTGGCTTCATGAGAGTTCCTTAGGAGCTAGGCCTCAAAGTTAAGGAGAAAGTGGGGCCCATATGCACCCAGCTCAGTGCTTGCCCACAGCAGACCCCTCCATACTCTGTGACCACTCAGAGACAGGAGCTAGAAGCCACTTTCTATACCATCTAGCTTTAAGGAGGGGTGGGGGGAGCAGCAATGAGACAGTACCCGCATGTGTGGAGGCGTCTGGCATCACAGGAGGCTGGCTGACTTTGGCACAGCACACTCAAAATCAGGACATGTCACCAAAACTGCCATTCTAATCAAGCACAATGCAAGGAGACAACAGATACAGAATCAGAAACTTCTAGACCTAAGTACTAGTTCTGCCTCTGGTTTCTTGCTTAATTCTAGAAGAGTTCCAGGTCACATCAGAAAAACACAAACATTCTACTACCCTCCCATGAAGAACAATGACCTGAGGATCTGAGCCTGGAAAGGCCCCACAGGCCTGGGAGCAGCACACAGCCCTAGAAGCCTTCCCAGATCAGGGCAGGCTCAAGAATGGAGTTGGTTTTGTCTTACTTTCTGCTCTTGGGAGAGCTTTTTTATTTTGTCCTTCTGGGCTGGAAAAGATGGCCAGCTTTGCAGATTGACAAGCTTGTCTGACCTCTCTGTAAAACAGAAAGTCCATAGAGGCACCATTCACCAGTGTGTTAGTGCAGGGTCTTTCCAGGCACAACTGGAGGCCTTGTAATGTTAGCACCAATCTCAAGAAGCAAGAGCAGTGCAGTTTCTTGGAAGCCATCCCAAATGGTCTGCCTCTGAACCAAAATAGCAATGTGTTGTTCCTCAGACCAGGAGTAAGAAATACAGACAAGAGACTCAACCAGCAGTGGTCACAACCACCAATCAAGTCACAGCAGAACTCACAATCTGAAGCCCCATGTGGGTATTTTTACCCATTCCCATGAATCATGACTACCACAGTGAACACCTCTATAGCAAGTACTTCCAGTCACCTGCATACGGTGTTCTGTCAGAGATGTACACAGATCACTTCAGTGAGCAATGACCTCTGCCTTCTATGAAACTCATGCAAGGCTGACACAAATATACCACAGCAATACATGGACTTTCCCAGGGAAATTTATAATTGGTGCTTCCTGGTTATATCTGAAGTGCTTCCTAAAAGGGGTAAGCCAATGATGTATGTGTGCACATGCACCCGTGTGTGAAAGACAGTGAGGACAGGTGGTTTCAGGTTGTGACCATGTGTGTACTAATAGAGAATAAGGGTGAACATAATGGGTCTGCATATGCATATAGTGAGGTAGGGTGATTTTCTCTGGATGTAAATAAAACAAGACCTTCAAGGCATACCTGGACAGCATCTGGCTCAATTTCCATCACCACAAATGACATTACAAAGAAAATCTCACAGTAATAGCTTATATTTGTTCTTCAGCAAGTATACAATGAGATTCAATAAATTAAGAACTCAATGAGCTTTCTGAAATATAATTTGATCTTACATATTACACATAATACACGTACACTATTCTCCTTAAGAAGTGTGACAGACACAATAGCTGAACCTTGAACAACTTGGGTGTGAACTGCTCAGGTCCACTTATCCACAGATTTTTTTCAATAACTATATTGAAAAAATTTTTGGATATCTGTGACAATTTGGAAAAATATTTTCTTTTCTCCAGCTTACTTTATTATAAACATACAGTACAAGATATCTAACATACAAAACATGTTGACTGACTGTTTATCAGTAAGGCTTCTAATCAAAAGTAGGCTATTAACAGGAAAGTTTTGGGGAGTCTGAAGTTATATGTGGATTTTTAACTACTAGGGGTGATGGTGGTCAGCATCCCTAACCCCTGCATTGCTCAAGGGTCAACTGTATTTCTCGCCCTTGTTATCAAAGTTTAGTCAAAAACAGGCAAGGTAAAGCTTCAGACTCATCAAATCTCTGACCCATAAGGTAAAATGTTAACAAGTGCATTGTTTAGACAGTACTTTAGTTGGAGATGTTAAGTCTGTCCCATCACAGACATGGCAGACATCCTCACCTCAAATTCCCGATTCCTACTGATCACTCTATTTTTGCATTGTGTTTTGTTGTTTTCAAGGTCATATGCCACTGGGCAACAATGCTGGGATTAGAACACAAGTTTGAATTCCTACTCTATTGCTCTTTTCACTTTACCATGCTACCTTTAGCAGAGGATGCCATGCAGAAGGAATTAAATAAATGAGCTAGTTGATATCAGGTCTTAACCTGAAAGTGATTTAATTTTCAAGAGTCTACACTATCTCTGAGGATTGATGGGCACCCAAAACCAGGGGCTGAGTCAAAGTGAAGATAGGGCAGAGATGACATACATCCTCAGGCATTAGCATACGGGGCCCTAAGAAGATGTGAATGTTTACAAATTCCAGTGCCAAAGCTATGGTATAAAGCAAGAGAAAATGTGCCAATTCCCCCTGGGCACCACTGTCCCTCATGATAGCACTCACTGGCTAATACCTAATGCAGCTCCCTACCAAGGTTTGCTCCACAGGCCAACCAGACACTGAACCCAGTCCAGCCTTAGGACTCTGGCTAGTTGGGGTCAGAGGATTTCTGGCGTTGAGAATGATCTGTTGTTTTCAGTGGTGTAGAGTTCAGGGTCCCTGAGGAACTGGGCCGCGTTTAAAGACTCAGGGTCTCAAGATTTTCCTGTTTTTATGAGACTTCCCGTTTTACTGTACTAAAGTCTCCATTAAGACTGACCTCGAGAACCACAAGAACAGGGCTGTCTTCTACGACCTCACTCAGCTCCTGTGGACGTTTGGGGTTCTGCACAAGGATACAACAGTTTGAGGAATTCCTCTGGCTATGTTATGTCAGAACTTTAGCCTCAGTCTCTCTTGGGAACCTGTGTCTTCCCCCTGACTTAGCAGGGCTCCCTCCAGTCAGACGTGTCAGTTTGCCTGCCTAGTCTATGGTGTTTTCCAGCATGAGGCCCTTGGCTTACTTCAGCCCTGGCAGTTTGGAAGATGTATAGATGTATCTTTCAGGAGACTGTGATCTGGACAATCCAGCCTCACTCGGGTGAGTCTGTCCTTAGAGTTGTTTGCACAACTCTAATGTGTTCTTTTTTAAACAGCACATCCTTTATGAAGCTCCTAGCCTTTGAAACACTAACATTAAAAACAGAGTAAAACTTTTATTATGGTAGATATCAAGGACTCACGGTGTTCCTGAATGTTCAGTTCCAGCTTCTGCTACCCAAACACAATCTTTCTGCCATCTGTGTCAGGTTAGCTACAAAGCACTGCTGTTATTCTGGGCTTACACAACGTTGGCCTGACCTACCCAAATACAAGACATTTTGCTGATTGAGTTAGTTACTCTGTTCACATAAATGAATCCGGTTGTGCAGCTGTTTCTGATTAGTCAATGTACTATTGGAGTTATATACAAATAATTTTATAATGAACTCAGCAACTAGACAGACAGAAGCGGAATCTAGTCTCCCCTCCCAGAAAAACAAGCAGGAGCAACAAGAGTAGGGGCTTTCAACACTCCAGGTTTAAGTTCCTATCTGCTGTGATTCAGTTTTTCCTCTTGATGTAATTCAGCATAACATAACTAATGCTCTCAAAGAACCTTTGTCTTCAGACTTTTGGATTTAAAAGGGAAACTCAGTTTTGCAAGTTTAAAGCTCTTTTAAAATTTCCCATCTTTGTATTTTATAAGTTTCTGTTTTTTCCATTAAACATTTGTATTTCCTGACACAATTTCTTAAATAATAGTCTTTTAGAAGGAGAAAATTGGGATTGAAAGGTCTATATTGACTTAATTATAAACAGAATTCAAGTGTTTTGTTTCATTTCAATACAAACTGATTAAGTTCAGTAAGATTAGGCTCAAGTTTTTCTTTCCCAGTTCTAGAAGGCAAATCATATGCACATTAGAAAATTAAGGAAAAGACTGGGTATGAATAATTCAAATGAATGGAAAAAATTTTTTAGAAAGGTAAAAATAGTGACGAGTGCTCCCTAAAGAAATCACTTGAAACAAAACAGGAAAAAGAGATTAGAAAGTTTATACTTCCAAAATGAATTACTCTGGCAAGGATGTGGGGAAACGTTTTCAAATAGCATTAATGGGACGGTGAATTACTACAACTTTTGGAAAGGAATACTTTCCACTTTGAGGACTTTGACAAATAGAAGTAAAAGCTTCTGTATGTTAGCATCTTCAAACTTATATAGACAAACTGTTGTGGTAGCACAAAACTTGAAACAATCTGAATGGTTTAGTTACAGAATATCAAATAGCCATAATATAAATTAGTTTTTTAATTTGGAAAGAATGTCTATGATGTTTTGTTATGTTAAAAAAATCTTGTGGATGTCAAAAAGATACCTGCTACATATTCATTGTAGCATTATTCAAAATAGCCAAGATAAGGGAGCAACCTAAGAGTCCATGAAAGATGAATGGACAAAAAATACACGATGCTTATACACAATGAAATATTATTCAGCCAAGAGAAAGAAAGAATCCTGTCATTTGTAACAACATGGATAGACCTTGAGGGTATTATACTAAGTGAAATAAGTCAGAGAAAGACAAATATTGCAAGACCTCACATGTGGAATCTAAAAAAGCCAAACTCACAGAAACAGAGTAGAATGGTGGATACCAGGGGCTGGGGATTGGTAGAAATGGGGAGGTGTTGGTCAATAAAACAATCTTAAAGCCTAATGTGCATATGTATCTATGTCTAATAGAAAAAACTAAATATGTGGATATATATTTATATATAGTTATAGAAGCAAAGAGAATGTTGAGGAAGAGCACGTTCTGAACTGGTAAAATTCATTACCTGGAGGGTTAAAATTTGAGGGACAAAGGAGAGAAATTACTTTATGTACTTTTCTTGTCTTATTTATATCAAGTACATAATACTTTTATATCTGAACAAAATGAAAACTACAATTTAATTTTTAAAAAGTAATAGAGTCACATTTTCAGCAAACACAAGGAAGCAAAGACAATTACAAAGACTGAGCACCTTACCTGGCGGTTAACAAAAACCTCTTTCTAGCTCTCAGAGACATGTTGTTTCATCATAGCAAAGAAGAACTGGTGTACATAAAAATCCCATACAAAAAGGAATCTTATGGTTAAAATAAAACCCCTTGCACAGTCCTTTAACCAACCGAGAATTTTTTTCTTTTACTTCTCCCAATTCCTCATCAAAAACTGAAAATTAAGTGGGAAGCAATTATGATGTTTAATTAATGAGTTAGTAGCTCCAGCACCTTGTAAAATATCAACCAAAGCCCCAATTTTAACAAAGATCTAATTTTTTAATTTGCCTCAAACAAAATGTGAAACTTTTTTTTTTTTTAACAATGCTAAAAACTCCAGGGAAAACAAACAGTATAGAATTTTACTAACAAAACCTGAGGTTATTTTAACTTATGCTTTGGGTTATTTCTTAAACCACACATGGCAATCAAATTCTAACTCCAATGGATAAGAGCAGGTACTGTTTAAAGTAAATTGCTTTACTACTTTTTAAAAAGGTTTTAAGCCCTTTTCTTAAGCCCTCAAAAATCAGATGAAAAATTTCACTACCATCTGAAAACTTGCTTTAGTGCTCCTAGCCTGCCTTCTGGGGCCTAGGAAAGATAACTAACTTGGACTCCTTTATCGTTGGACTCTCTACCCCTTCCCTCTCAATCCAATCACCACGGCCCTTCCTGGGAGTCCCTCACCCAGCACACACATGTGCTGCTCATGGGACATGGGCCTGTTCAAGAACAGCCCATTTTTTCTTATATCTCAAGTCAATCTGACTGTCTCCATTATTTAAATATCAATGCCCGTAACACAAGACTATTGTGGTCAGACACTGATCTCCCTGTTTACATTTTCAGGAAAAAATAAAAGCAACGTGTTTTCTCAGATCTTCTCCAAGGTCTGAAAGTTTTCTACTTTCAAAATCTATTCAGCTGGGGAAAATGTCTCAGGGTTTCCTGAAATACTATTTGAAGTGTATAACACCTCAACATTGCATCATTCTAAGATGTAGCCAGATTTCTCTCTTGGTCCCTCCCGGGCCTAAATTTTTTAGTCACCGGACATAATCTCCTGCACACATCTATAGAAACATGCTTGGGAGGCTTCAGAAAGGGGCTGAAGAGACATACACTCGGTTGAAAAGCAAGAGATTCAACCAACTGTTCGTTAGGTCTGTGTGTGCCAACTAAATGACTATACTGATTCTGTCACTGAATCAGTTGGTTGTTGGACTTGACTCAATGGCTTGATTGTTTGAGCATCATTAGCAAAAACTAACAGGTGAGCTGATGGTCACTGAACCAGTAGTGCCAACTCTAATGGGTGACTGTGGACAACCAATCACGCAGTCATTTTACATACATGTATCTCCCTACAGCAGAATGCTATGCAGTGGCTAAGAATACAGGAGCACTACATTCAAGCCATACAGAAAAGTAAAGCAAAATGCAAACAATATCCACATAATGCAGTTGCAATATGTAGGTAAATGGGGTGGAGTGGAGAAGAAGAGGAGGGATGTAGCCAACTGTGTTTAGCTGTTATGCTGAGGTACAGGGCACACATTACATATATAAAAAATAATCAAGTACTGCTTATGAGAGAAAAAACATATATGTAAATAATATAAACATATATAGATACATATTTAAATGGCACATGTATTGCCTATGTAAGAAAAATAGGAAATATATAAAAATAAGCTTTTAAGTTGTAATGGATTCCACTGACTTAGGAAACTATCTGGCTCTGAATTTCCTGTAGACACCTCTTACTGAGAGAACTACATACCCCCAAAACAAAGATATCTGTGGCAGTTGGGGTGTAAGCTAGTGTCTCTCAGTTTTGCTTATACCTCTTAGGTTGTGCATCGCCTCTTAGTTCAAAGAAAAGACGGAAAACCCACGGGTAAGAGTCCCAACCCTCATTTATGTGGAAGTGAACCAGACACAAGTATTAGACCAGGAAAGGTCATTTCTTAGGTTTTACAATAACGTCTACCTTCCCCAGAAGAACTCAAAACCCCAGTCCTTTATTATTAGGGTTGTTGTTATTGTCCAATTTGGAAGATACAAAAATAAGCAGCATTCAAAGCTAATTATGTATATGAATAAAAAATAATGTCACCTCATACCTAACAGTCATGGTGGAGGACTACTTCTGAGGGTGAAATTTATTTCCTAGCATCCTCAGAAACCAGATACTCTTTTATGAAATACCAACATCTACTTTGCCTTCATAAAAAGTTAACTCACCTCAAATCTTACAACCAAAGTGGCAGAAATAATCCGACATTCAACAAACGTTAATTGAGAACCTACTATACAAAAACCTACTATTTTTGAGGGAATATAAAAATGACTTTTTAAAAAAAGTTAGTGCCTTGAAAGAGCTTACAATCTAATAGGGGAGAAGAGACGCATAGACGTGACTCAATATGGGACAGAGTGGATTCTGAGCCACAGCGGAGGCCAAATAAACATTTATATGAATCTCTAGAAGAGGCAGGAATCAACTCATGGAGAAGAGAGCATTTTGGCTCTTCTTAAGAAGCATGTTTTTACAGTGTGAACCACGTTTACTGAAGCTACTAAATGAGTGAAATTGTAGATGATTGTGCCTCCTGTTTATTTTAATGATATTCTTTTATTGAGCATTAGCAAAGTCTATTACTTTTTTTTTCAACAATTTGGCCAATTTGAAGAATCTATAGGATTCACCATGAAGTTAGGAGGAGGGGCAGCATGGAGAGAAGAAATATCAATGCAGCTTACAGACAGGAATGGAAAAGAACAGTTTAGCTGGAGCCTACCACGTGAGGAGGCATATATAATACTGCTGAAGGTGAAATCAAGAGTTAAAAGTGCAGAGTTTGGAATCAGACGGACCCAGAATTGAATGCTAGCTCTGTCACTATGTCACTAGCTATGTGACCATGGGCAAGTTACCTAATTTCTCTCAGCCTCAGGTTCTACATATGTGAGTAGAACCCACCTCACAGGGTTGTGTGACTCTTACATGATTCCATTAAATGACATACGGTAAATTGTAATGTTAAAGGAAGAAGGAAAGGGAAAGAGAGAGGGAGAGAGGGGGAGATTTTTAGAAGCTTGGGCCAGAGCATAGAAAGCTTGGAAGAATCTGATTCACTTAATATAACTAAGAGATAAAGGAAATTAAAAAGAGGAAATTGTGTTACGGAAAGATGGCTTCTTAGGAGAGCAAACATATATCCATAGTAAGCAATGCTAAAATGCTATCCTTTATACCATCACAGCAACATGCTTTTACAATGTGAACCATTTTTCTGAAGCTTCCAAACTAATGAAAATTGTAGGTAACTGTCTGTTTATTCTAGCTGTGTTCTTCTTTCATTGACTAGCAGCAAAACCTACTGTTTCTGACTTCTCAACAAGTACTCATAACTAATCTGAAGACTGCCATGCTGCACATGCTTCCCAGGAATCACAGTGCCCTGACCCCTGGCCACACAGAAACACGAAGCAGTGACACTCCCCCTGCCCCCGCCAAAGGGCTTGGGTGCCTCACCTGTGGCCAGCGTAGCTCAGCCTAAGGCAGGCAGTCTAGCCCACTGGTCACCCGCACATCGATCACGCCCACTGTGACTGCCACAGCATGTCACTCTGGCACTTCCAGGAGCCATGGGGCCAGGAAGGCAGCACTTTGTCTTTGCCTCCCTCAGCAGAGTAAGCAGGGTGGTAGGCCCCCAATGCTGAGATTCTCCTCCATGAGATTCCTCCTTCTCTGCTGCTAAGTGGGTACACAAGGTGATTGGTGTGAAGCCACAGACAGCCAAGGGATTGTTATGTATTAACTTACAGAAAAGGTTGTTCCTATGCTTAGGCTCCTTTTGTATTTCTAAATGGGAAGAGGAATACCAACAGTGTTTTTATATTTACTAACACTGATGATTAATAACAAACGCTAAGCAGCAGCACTGTCCTGAATAATGTTAAGCAATCCACACCCACGAGTTTATATGACCCTCCCAGCAACCCTGTAGAAGAGGTGGTTACTCTCATTTTAAAGGTAAAGAAACTGAGGTTGCAGAACTTGTAAAAGTCACAGCTGGGAGGAAGCAAGATGTGTGCAACTTCCTGGCCCGTGCTTTACCCTTGGGGAAACCCTGCACATGGCCGCATAGCAGCGTCACTTGGGGGGCTTTCAAAAAACAGATTCTTGGGCCTCACCCAGATTTACAGAAATCAAGCCTTTATGAGCTTCTAGTCACACCCATGGTTAAGGACCAGCATACTTTTATACCAGTCAAAGCATGTTAAACAGAATAGCATTACTCAACTAATTGAAGGTATTCTGGGGACTTTGGTAAGCCTGCAGTTTTTATTATTCCAAAGTATACAAGAGTCACAGTTAATTATTTTGACCTGAAAGGGATCCCTGCAGGGTGAGGAACAATTGGCAAATGTGGGGCTGAGCAAGGCAATGATGCCAAGGGAGGAAGTACCCATTTGCGGCAGGTGGGTGGAGCCTGAACTGTTCCTCAGTTGGAGCAGTGAAGGTGGGAGGCAGCGTGAATGTGCCTATCACTCTTCCTGTGCTGGCACATGGGTGGCACTCTAATGCTCTGTGCTGGGCTGCTTTTCACTATTCCACACCCCATCATCCCATTTGATCCTTACACTGTGTGATGGAAGAAGAGCAAAGGTTATCAACCCCATTTCTTGGATGACATAAGTGAGGCTCAAGTTGTATGATATGCCCCAAAGAACCAGAAAGTGGTTGAACACAGAGCAGACAGTTAATCTGGGAAGTTAACAGACAAATAAAAGAAGGCATGAATCTCTCTAGCTGGAAACAATCTTGTCTCTAAATGACCCAGAATTTGATCTTACTTGCTTACAAGATCTTTTTGCTCTACATCACACAAACCTGACTTCACGTGCTTCTCAGGAAACTGAAGTGATGGCAGAGTTGGGCAGATTTCAAGGAAGAAGATGATGCTATTAAAGTGTTTTCATAGCACATGCAGAGTCTAATCTGAGCACTTCTAATTCAACAGGTAATGGGCTCCTACAGGTGGGCAGGGATATTTTTTGGTTCTTGAGAAATTCAGCCTTGTGGAGATGACAGGAAGGTAAAGATATTCAGCAAGATATACAACATAGAAGGCAATGTTGTGAGCACTGTAAAGAGGGATTAAGATGCAAAATGCTGATGGCCTGTACAGGGTTCTCTCATGTCAAGAAGTGAAAGGTGATTCATACAAGCTGAAAAAGAAAATTCCTTGTAGTTATTTTAGCTGTTATAGAAAAAGGCATTTTTGAGGAGAAAAAAAAATGGTAATGCCTTAAAATCAAGCTACAGTATTGTTTTGAAACTGTCTGGGCAACTGACAAAACTGGCAAACCCACCAGGGTGGAATACTGACTAGGGGCTCCCGAGGAGGTGGGGACCAGTGACTATCCAGGGAAAATAGTTACATGCAATTTTCAAACAAAAAACAAGGGACCAAGTCCACCCAGTCACCGCTGACAACTTGAATGGTTTCCCAGAGAACTGAGATAAGGCCAGGAGGCTCGGGGATTAGGCAGGACCAGAAGACCGAGCCGGGCTTGGTTCCTCCTACAGACACACCCTTTGTTAATCTCGGAGTTCAAAAGTCTACATAACCACCAGTTGAAGGCTTTGGGTCTCCCCGATGGGGTCAGCTGGTTTCTTTTACACTCAAAACTTTAACTGTTCTTTTTTTATTAAAGAGAAATACGTTAATAGGAAGAGGCAGAGTGAGGCAAAAGTGAAGCTGCACGGAAAGTTCGGGAGAGGCCCGGGAGGGGAAAGCGCTGACGGGCACTGGAAGTGGCCAAGGTCAGCGCCCCCGTCTCACGCGCGGTTACCCGGGCCACAGACAAGCCGCAGTCCTGGGCACCTCGCGGGAGGCTGGCTTGGGAAGCCGGCCAGCCAGATGGGAACGACTCCCCCAGAGAAGAAGGCGGGACGGTTCCCAGGAGGAACGCGCCCCGGGGACGCCCGAGAAGCCCACAGACGCCCGCGCTGGGGGCGCAGATGCGGCCCGAGCGTGCGGCCGAGAAGCCCCAGCCGCGGGTAACCTAGCGGGAGCGGGTCGCCAGTCCCCGGGTGACCCCGGGGTCGGCGCAGCCCGCCGCCCTTGCCTCCCAGCCCGGCGGCCGGGCGTGCAGGTCTCGCCGGCCGCGGGGCCCGGAGTCGCGCCCCTCCCGAGGCCACGCGCCGCGCCCACAGCAGCCGCAGCCCCGACGTGCCTGCTGCCCCGCCGCGCCCACCGGGCGCCAAGCGGCGCCCCCGAGACCCGCCGTCGAGCCCAGCCCCTCCCTGGCGTCCCCGGCAGCCGCGGGGTCTCCCTGGGCGCTGCCTCTCGCCCCCCGAGACGACAGCGCCCCAGGCCACGGCGGCGGCGCGTCCCTTACCGCGCGGCGGCTCCGGGCGGTTCCAAGGCCTCGCGGCGCGCCGGGCATTTTTTTCTGGGAAACTTCTCGCGGGTTGGTAGGGCTGCGCCGGCCGGGCAGGAAAAGCTCTCAACGCCGGGAGGCTGCGACCATCCGGGAACTTCGCCGAGATTTAAACCCTCCCCCTCGGCTCCGCGCCCCCCCGCGGCCCCGCAGCCTGTGGACGCCCGCGCGGCCGCCGCCGGCCCTTCGCCCTCTCCTCCGAGCGCCGAGCCCGCCCCGCCCGCTTCTGGGGCTCTGCGCCCACGGCCCAGGGGCCGCCGGAGGAGCGCGGCGGGCGGGTGGACGGGAGGCTGGGGCTCCTGTGTTCCTTCGCCCCCTGAGCGGTGAGAGGACGCGGTCGTGGGGTCCAGGGCGAGCGTCTGCTGGGGAGGGGGGCACTGGACGGTGCGCCCTCCGAGGAGCCCTCTCCCCAAGGCCTGCATCCTCCAACTTCCCGCGGCTGGGGCCCCCCCACCCCAAACCCAAGGGAAGGCCCTTTCCCATTGCCCTCTCCTCTGTTCTCAAAAGAGCGGATCCAGCTTTGAGACACCTTAAATTCAAATTCATTTTTTAAATGGATTTTAAAGTGGAGTGGAACCCACAGAGGCCCAAGGGCCACATGCTGACTCCCCGCCCAGTGTGTGGGGACGACAGTGCTTCTCCGTGGAAAGATGCCAGTTCTCCCACTAAGCGGTTGGGATTCTTTGCGTAGTTTTGCTGCTGGTTGGGATGGGTTTTTCATCTGCCACCGACAATAGGATCACAGCGGACATGAGGAGAAAGCAGAGGCTCTTCGCCATTACCACGGCTAACTCTTACTGCCAGGCTCAGACTAGCTCCGGAAGCCACCACCTCCAACCCCCAAGGAAGCGCTCACACTCACTAAGACCTCACAGATATTACAGTGTGCAAATAACAAGAAATCGTGATCAGTATAATGAGGATTTAATCATTTGTTAAATTTCCAAAGCTATGTTTTCCTTTGAGTAAATGCAGAAAAGGTAGGGACCTATGCACTTGAGAATTGATGTCCTAGGCTGAGGAGGTTGTTCATCCTGGACTTCAGGCTGTCTCAGCGGCCGTGCCATTCCCGCGTGCACACTTGTATCTTGACATGCTCTTAACAGATACAAGAACCCCTCTGGGAAAGAGATTTGGTAACATGGGTAAACTATTCCTGTTGACAAACTTTTGTCTCTAAATGTACCCATCTTTTTAAGGTTCATTATGCATTTGCCTTTCTAAGCCATTTTTATGGTAATATGCATGTTTTGTTTTATATAAGATGAAGACTAGTGATGTCATCTAGCAATGTTATTCCAGGCTTGAAAACAAATCAATAGCACTTGGCATAGTGTAGCATGGAAGTTAAGCGTACAGCTGCCTGGTTTCTTTGCTAGTTCTCTAAGTCTCCAGTTTTGCTTCAGTCAGTAGGGATAACAGTAGTTCTTACCTCCTATGGCTGTTGTAAGGATTAAATGTGATAATCCCTCCAAAGACAAGCAGAGTAGTGGCACATAGGTAGAACAGAAATCTTTATTTATCTTTGATTCTCCACATTCCAGCAGAGTTCCTGGCATCTTATAAAGAATTGATTAAGTATTTGCTAGGATAAGAACTCTTTTGAGTTTATGTCTTTCAAGAATCCATGTAAATTTTAGCACTAGGATACACAAAAGAAAATTAGGAAGGTGAAATACATGACCCCCCCATCATTTTATCACTGAAAGCCCAAAATAAATGGAGTTCTGAATCACCCACTGTTTTAAGTCACCCATAAGATCAGTGATCAGTTGTCCAGCATGCCTCTAGCTCTTTCCTCAGACCCCAGTACTGCTCTCAGTAAGGTCAAAGTCTACCTGCTATTTTATCAGCAGTAAATTTCTAGTTTCAGTAAGTGGACTATAGTTATGTAAGGTGATTATATTTGGGGAAGATGAGTCAAATGTATATGGAAACATTTTTTACTATTTTTGCAACTGAATTGTAAGTTTAAAATAATTTCAAGCTGAAAGTTAAAAGAAATTTTTAATTAAAAAAATGGTCAAAGCCTACCATTCTACACCAGATACATTCTTCCCTTGGGTGATGCCAAATTATAGCTTAAAATGAAGATACTAAAGTTAATTTTATGCTAAACCTTGGCAGTCATGTAAACATTGATATGAATGAGTTAATAAGAAAAAATGACTTCTTGAATGCTGCTTGAAGATGAAGCTGACTAGAAATGTTGTAATGGTCTTGAGAAAGAAGGAGAAAGAAAGGAGATAGAAGGACACTGAGATCAACAAAATTAAGACAAATTTACCAAAGTGCAATATTATTAAATAAATGTATTTGCTTGCCATTTCATAGCTACCATTTTGGGACTGAATGCTAAACTAGTCCAAGGTGTCCTATAGCATCCCCTCTCATAACAATTACTTGTTTACTATAATCACTTGTCTTTAATGCCTTTCTTCTCCCCAGGACAGTCACCCCAGTTTGGGAGGAGAGGTATGTCTGCCTGGTTCACACAGTATTCCCAGCACCTGGCACATTCTTAGTATTCATTAGTGTTGGTGAATGAATGCCAAGCACTCAACTAAGCCCTCTTTTACCTATAGTATCTCATTTAATTCTCACAGCAAATTGGTGAGACAGATATTTATTTGTTCCCATTTTACAGATGTAGAAACTGTGGTTTGGAGAGTTTAAGAAACCTTCCCAAGGTCACTCAGGTCGTGAACTTCAGAATGCAGATTATTTATAACACTCTTGCTTTAACTATTGTGTATTCTATCTCTTGACTTTACTTCTCTGAGCTTCTGCTGATGTGAATGACCTGAATTGACTAGTATCCCAATTTCTTGGTGCCAAAGAACAAAAGAGGAAAATATATTTATGTTTGCAGAGAATGATTGGGGTCAGGCAGATTTGGTCAAAGGCTCTATATTAGTTTGACTGATTTGGGTTCTTTCCTCTGAATTCAGGGAGTATGAAATGGTAATGTAGGGAGTAAATGGAATGCTATGTGAGACAAGAGTCCCATGATAGGCCAGGGGATGATGCAGAGATTCAGGTGTTGCGGAAGGAGTCTTGCAGAGGGAAAGACCAGACTGGCTTTGTCAGCTACTGATAAGCAAGGTGAATAATGGTGGGTACAGGGAGGCCAGCAAGGCTTTAGAAAGGGTAGATTTCATTAGTAAGTCAGTTGTGGCCCCACAGTAGGGCCTGTCAATATCTGCAGTCCCCACCTTCATATTGGGTATCAGGAGTCCCTGGAGCAATGAGACCCTGTAGGCTGGACTGGAGAGATGCACTGGGAGGGCTGTGAGGCCTGTGAGGCTAGGGGGGTCAGCCAGGACAGCCAGCCTGGGAGGAAAGACACAGCTCCGCTTCCTTACTCATCACAGAATCAGCTGCCATTGGAAATAAAATGGCCACTGCCTGGCTGGTAGAGAGAGGTTTGCTCCCAGGGCATCCACCAGTTAGAGAGAACCCCACATGCAGCTTCTCCCTGATCCCCTGAATCCTGCGTTCCTCTGTGATGGTGTCCTGTCAGATACATCTTTGGGCAGCAAAACGTTTCCTCATATAATATTATATGGACCACTGAATATGTAAGGCGGGTGAGGCAGGGCTGCCCTGGTGGAAGGGAGTGAGAACTGTGGGGTGGGGCTCAGAGGTGTGTGTGTACTGACCTTCCTAATGGACCCTGAGCCACTATTTGAGAACCACTTTCAGAAGAAGCAAGTTTAAGTCCTTTGATGTGGCACTCAGGGACTTCCTTGACGTTGTCCCTATTTTATTCTCCTCTCTTGTTCTTGGCTGATCCTTGCTTTAAATTTTATGCTCCGAAGTATAGAACTACTCCCACATATCTGAGCTGCTTCATGCCTCTGCTTTGCTCATGCTGTTCCTTCTGTTTGGAATGCCTTTCCACTAGCTGCCTCTGACCCAGTCTTCAGAATTCACCTGTGATAGTATCACCTCGGATAAGGCCTCTGGGCTCCCATAGTGCCCTTGATGGGCCTACATCTGAGAAATTAACCTCTCTTTACTGAAATTCTTCCTGTATCTGTTATCCTCACTGAGCTGTAAACTTCTCAAGGCCAGAATCTTTTGAATCTCTGAGTCCTCCATTTCCCATTCCCAGCACCTGGCTTAATTGATGCAATTGTGTAAACATTATCAGTCATCAGTTTAAAATGCAAAGGATCCTTTCTGGAAAGCAAATTTGAGAAAAGAAGAGAGGAGTGTGTAATAAAGAAGGGTGGGGTCTCCTACCAGAGAAGAACTGAGGAATGAGGAGCCTGGATGGGAAGCAGTGAGTCTCTTGTTTTTCTGCATAGAGTCCGTGAAAGTTCACGTAGGGTCTTGGGCTTGATGCACCTGTCACCACTGCCCCTGATTGAATTAGTGATAAGTACCTTTGGGAAGATGCACTCTCCGCTGCCAGAGTGGCCCTTCCAGGAGCTCTGGAGGCTCCTGATTATCTCCCTGAGTCGCTGCAGGCCTCCCGGGATTCTGACCAGCATAATGGACTTTGAAAAGGGAGACAGCTGAGCTAGGAAAGTTAGTTCAAGTCCTTGGGGGCATGATGATGGATTAGTTAAGGACTCCTTCAGATCAGTCTGAAGGAAGAAATCTCTTACTGGCATCATTTGCTCATGGTTAGGGAAGGGATGATGGTATAGGCATTGGATTTTTTATTATGAGAACCAGATGGATTCCAGGACTTGCTTTAAAATGGTGAACATTCTCCACTTCCACGTTACTTTATTTACACAAATGCAATGCTCCCACTTCCCCACTTTACGGGCACGTTGCAAGAACAACTGGGACCAGCTCTCCCATTTGCTGGCTTTTGACCTTGCAAGTTCTTTATGTTATCTGGGCCTCAGTTTCCTCATGTATAAAATGGGACACAAAATTGTATCCTACTTCATTTAATGAATGAGATAATCCATGAAGAGTACTTAACACAGGGTCTGGTATAGAGTAAGCATTCATAAAAAAACTACCTAAAACGATTGCTGTTAGCACACTGAGTCATTCAGAAAAGCTTAATAGAGGATAAAAAGGCAGGCAAACTACCAAAAGGCAAGCTAGCATGAAGCCTTGCTGCTCAAAACATGACCCATGGACCAGCAGCACGGGCATCACGTGGCAACTCTTGGCAGCGTAGACTTTCCAGCTCAACCCCAGACCTACTGAGGCTGAACCTGCAGTTCAACGAGAGCCTAGGTGTTTCATATGCATGTTAAGTGGCAGGTTGTGCTGGCATAGGAGTGCGGACATATCTACCACTCTCTGTGACACTTCGGGCAAGTTCCCAAACCGCCCCACACTTCTTTTGTTGTCTGTCAAACCCGATTGCCTAGGGGGGCAGCAGTGGTTAAGTGACTTAATATCTGCCCAGCACCAGGAAAGGCACCTGCGTACAGTTAGGTAAGCGCTCTTCAGTGTTTGCTGTCTCTGCTCTCCAGCCCCAGGCAGGGGCCACTGGGGCCCCTCACAGAGCCTTGTGCCTGGGACCATGCTTCAACAGGAGCTAGCCTGCCAGGTTCGCATCCTGGCTCCCTCACCAGGAACGAGGTCTGCCTGTGGACCTGGACTGTCACCCCACTGTTCCAAGACTCAGTTTCCCATCTACTAAAAGTGAAACAGTGACTATGCCTAGCTCTCCAGGATGCTGAAGCATTGAGTGTGATGTGCTGCAGAGAGCCAGGCCTTTTCAGCTTTGTTGATGGGCATGTACTAATTGGAGTCCACACTGTGGGCTCAAATGTGTCCCTGTCCCACAGGAGCTTGATGCCTCTCACTGCCCAACTGACAGGTGCTGGACCTCTCTGGGCTAGAATTCTGTACCAGGGAGGACAGGACCCACCCAGGCCAAGAAGGGAGAGAAGGCAGCCTGGGCCTGGTGAGTACAATGGCCTGAGCTGACCCCAGGTGACTCACCTGATTCCCCACTAGACCCTGAGCCACAGGATGGGGAACGCCTCCCTCTCCTGCTCACCATCAAGTTTGTGGAGTGTCTAGGGTTTTGCCTTCCTCAGAGTTGGGGCATATTCTAGGTGTACTGGGTGAATACAGGATAGAAGAACATTGTAGTTATAAACATGGTGACCAGAGAGAACACCCTCCCTGTCCCCTATCTTTCCTGAGCTTTTAGGATTGGAGGAAAGACAGTTATGTCAGCCCATCTCATTATTCCCTCTAATACCCTATTCTCACAGCACCTCTTGGCCACCCTGGTGTCAGCACAGGAAGCATGTCCTTTTAAGGTGTGAATAGGCTCCCCAAACTCCAGTTGGGTTCTTTCTGTGAGATTAACTGAGAACTTTTCATCTTTTCCAGCTAAATTTGGGGGTAGGGAGGGTGGAATCCCATTGCTTGGAGAAGATTCTTGTGCACAGTTTTGATCCCAAGTCTGGAAGGGGCCGTGACCAGTCAAGGGGGTGAGCTCCTGTGGAAATCAGGGGCCATTTCAGATACCAGCTCCACAGCCTCCCCTGTAGAAGGGCCAATGTCCATGCTGAGAAGGGCTTTGAGTTGGCCAGACCCCTGTCAGAATCCTGGCACTGCTACTTCCTTGCTTTCTGTTTGACATTAGGCTAATTGTTTCTCCTGAAAATAGATTTGCCTTAGCTGCAAAATGAAGATAGTAAAATCTCCTTGCATAGGGCTGTCATGGGAATTAAAATGGAAGATGCATTGTAAGTATCCAAAGTGGGATACTTGAGAGCATGAACAGGGATGCTGTTAGTAATCACACCAGAACCACCGGCACGACCTCACTGTCCCTGGCAAAGCGACACATGTGGCCTCCCTCATTAAAGGGCACCTGCTAGGTGCACAATGAGCCATAGTGTCATTTTTACCATTAATTCTGCTTAAGATAAGATTGCCAGTTAGTAAAGAAAGATTGTCTGAATTATTGCATAGAATGTACTTATACTAAAAAAAATTTCTTCTTTATCTGAACTTAGAATTTAACTGGATATACCGTACTTTCTCTAGCAACTCTCATCTAAGAGCATTGGGTCACAAGAAGTCACATTGTAAAGGTAAAGCTCTGTTACAGCTAATGCCACAAAAGGGATTGCTTCCTAGAAACAACCATTGCATTGTTTCTGCTTTTTTATTTTTTTCCCCTCTCCAACTGGGGTTATTTTGAAACTGGCCTGAGGAGAGGAAGGGGAAGAGGAACCTAGTGAAGGAGGACAGCCAAGGAGTTGGAGTGTCCAGGAGCCTGGAGGGGAAAGGCGACTCAGGGGTCTGCTGAGGAAGCGATGGAGACACCCCAAATCCTTCAGGGCCTCCAGGCTGATGGAAGCGATCAAGGACAGAGTGAGCCTTTTGCATAGAAAGATGAAGGGGAGATTGGAAAGCTTGGGTCAGGGGGCTGAGCTGCATTTTCGAAGCCCTGAAGACAGAAGGATATTTGCTGGTGGCTGATACAAAGGTTTGGGGGTTGCCTTTCTGAAACCAGACATTTTCAGCATGTTAAGTTAATCACACAGAATGTTTAGTGAAAATGAGCTGGGCTTTCCCTTCATGGCTCCAGCTCAAAGGTGACTTAAGAGCTTTGTTTCTCCTGTTGGTTTGAGAAAAGGTGGTAAGAGAGGAGGGCGATGTACCAGGGCCGAATGCACACTGGGCCACACAGTGTGAGAGCCTGGGACTGTGCAGGGGTGGATACCGGGGAGGGGCTTCCTGGCACCCAGAGGGGCCACTGCTCCAAGTCAGTCCTGTCTTTCTGAGTCACAGCCACACCCGCTCTTTGGTGGCAGGGCCTGCGAGACTGCAGAGCCAGGACCCACGTGAGCCCTGAGGCTGTAATTTTTTCCGGAGAGGGCCCCAGGAGGTCTGGCCTCTCTGCTGCAGCCTCGTCCACTGGCCCCTTCTGACCTTTCACCCCCAGTACACACAGAGGGGCTCCCTTCCTTTGGGAAGGGGCAGTGAATTTAAGGTGATTTAAAAAGTCATGTGAGGGATGCTATTTAAGGTCCTTCAGCACCTCAGTAGGTTTCTTTCCCACTACTTAGCCCACACGTTCAATCTGGGATAAGCTCCTATACACACATGCACACTCTCTCACACTCACACTCCCCTTATTCTGGGTCTGAGAGAACCAACTGAGTCATTCCTCTGCCTAATCCGTCCTGGAGTGGGAGGGAGAGAACCCCAACCCCAACCCCTTTCTGAAATCAGATGGCACGGTGGTGTGGAGGTGATGGGGTAGAACAGGCGGTCTGGAAGCAAAGCACAAGGCAGCTGTGAGTTGTCACCTGTGCTGTTTACCTTGTGGTCAGGGGAGAAACACTAGTGGGCTCAGTTCTTCTGTCTGTCTTCCCCCATCCTCCCAAACCCATACAGGCCCTCCCACAAACTGTCCTCCTGCCCAACAGACCCAACCACATACTTGGACCAAGAAATTGGAGAAAGGAAGTGAATGGTGGACGTGAGGGCTCACGCCTGACGCTCGTTGCTGCCACCTCTTCCCCCACATCGGTTTGGGCAGCAGCTGGTTTCCCCACGAGCTCCTGCCCGGGGACACGATTGTTTTTGCTCATTCTCACATACTGCAAGGCAGACCTGAGTGAGGGGATTATCAAATGAAAAGAAACTCTTGAACCCAGTGGAGGAAAAAGTGGGTGGAAGAGTGATGTCAGGTATGTACCCTCGTGACCACCCTCCACGTTCTTGCCCTAAGTGTGTGGTTAGAACTAGAGTTAGTGTATTCAACAGAAAAAAAGTTTTTTATTCTGAGATTATGACTTTCCCACTTTTTGGTGTTAAAATTGTATTTTTCATAAAATTAATGTCATAACAATAGTTTAAAAACTGTTCCTAGTTAGCAAAATAAGATATTGGCAACCTCATGTCAGTCCCTGAAAAAGAATTTTTAAGTATTTTACATGAGATCCCCAAGTCTGGGAACCCCTGCTGTAGAAGCTGAGCCCCTCAGGGACCTGGCACGGTGCCCACAGGGAACACCTCTGCGATTCCAGCATGTCGTCCGGGACAAGCAGGACAGTGATGGAGAAAACTCTTTTTGACAGCACGGATTCCAGGATAAAATTAACTATCTTCCATTAGTATCCTTATTATATCACAGAAATCACAGAAAAATTCAATATGCATTTTGACAGCAGTAAAGCAATGGCTACGTACTCCATTTTGAGAGTTATGTGTACAAAGCAGCTGAAATACAGCATTCCACTAGAGCCTGTTTTTAATTAGCTGTAGAGCTCTGTTGCTTTCTGATTTGGTTGAGTTAAATTGAACAAATATGTACTTGGATACGAATTAGATAAAAGGCAGAATAAGGGCGTGCGGGAAAACTACGAGTGGACCAGAGACGGCTGCTGCCTTCAAGGAGGTTACAGTCCAGTAGGGTGAGGAGATGAATGGCCGATCTGGGGAAGCAGGTGGGGAGATGCATAAGACAACTCAGGCTCAGAGAAGTGGGCAAGATGGGGGCTATTCGGAGGAGGCAACCATCACAGTTGACAGAGACTGGGAAAAACATGGTGAAAAGTAGCATCTAGGTGGACCAGAGCACGTGAAAGGTTTGGGGGCAGCGAATGTGCTAGTAACCCTAGTGACCGACACCCAGGAAGTGCTCAATAAATAAACGAAGAATTAATTAAATACCAGTGGAAGTGAATGTGTTAGTTAAAGAGTTACTGAGCAGTGTGCTGTTCTTAGAGCAGCTGGGGAAAGCGGACGTAACGTGTATTAAAGGATGCTTTTCCATGTTTTAATTCAGTGGCTGCAATACTCAGTTTTCAGCACAAGAGGGGGCTGCTGCCCAGTTTATGTAACTAAAAGTCTTTCTCTAGTTGTGCACATTTCTCAAATTACAGTGTAGTATATTGTACCTTTAACCACCCTCCCCCAAAATAGCCCATCAGCCAAAAGTACCCTATCAAAATGCAATAAAATTATTATTGGTGATGCTTATTTTCTAAAAGGAATTTCTCCTAAATTATATGATTAGTAGGGGAGGTGGGCTGGGGGAGGAAGGTAGGATTTAAAACCTTTCATAAACAAATACTCTAGACTAGACTGGAGGGTTCTTCAGAGCCCTTGCATAAACCCAGGGTTTCCCAGTAATGGAAGCTCTGCTTATAAATATGCCTCAGGGCCTCATAGGTAGACAACGAATATGAGATAACAGCTATTTCTAAGTGCCCGTGGTATCAGGAGAGTCAAAGTCTAGCTGAGATGTTGGCAGAGTCCAGGTCTTCAGACTTAGGACCTGCAATTTCTTTTGTGCAGAGCTGCAAAGAATGGACTAATAGCTAGAATTCAGGTGTGCCTTAATAGGAGGACCTGATATTTATAGTAATCAGAACTTGGGAGTGGGTGGGGATTAGCAAATAATTACATGATTTTAAAGGATTACTTGCTTTACTAAAGGATTCTCTACAGAATTTTCAATTCTCTACAGATTTGATTATTTATGATTCCTTTTGGATACTAAGTCCCAGTTTCTACCAACACCAACGGCCAGACTACCTACACTGTTGTTTCAAAATATTCACTTCTGGAGGGCAAGGATCAGACCTTCTTGATTTTTCTGTCACCTACAGAGCCTAGTCCAGGCCCAGTAGCAGACAATTCATTTGTGTTTAGATGTAAAAATCACAGCCAAGAGTGGCAGATAAATAAAAATAAAGGAAGAAGAAATGGGCTCCTATGCTTAACAGTTGTGGTTTTTCTGCTTGTTTCGGGTTGGTTGGCTGTTAAATCTTAATGCTCTGGTCAAGAGGTAGCAGGAGTGGTGAGGAGCATGCACTCAGGAGTCTCGGGGTAAAGTGCCAACTCTGCCACTTCTAGCTGTGTGATCCTGGGCAAGATTCATGTCCTTTCCATGTCTCAGTTTGTTTAACAGCAACATGAGATGATGGTGCTGTTGATGAAACTTACCATGCTGGATTTATCATTTGTAAAGTACTCAAATAGGGTCTGACACATAGCAATAACTATTACTGATTATAAAGTAGAATAATTATATTTAGTGAGATGTAGGCAAAATGTAGTTTGAGTCATTAAAAGCCAGATAAAGCTTTAAAGACATGTAATGGAGGTGGGTTGATGAAAATGTTCTGAAATTATACACTGGTGATGGTTGCACAGCCTTGGGAAAATACTAAAAACCAATGAATTGTACACTTTCAAATGGTGAATTTTATGGTATGTGAACTATATCTCAATAAAAAATGTAATGGATAAAAATTCAATTCAGCAAGTATTTGTGAGCACATAATAGGCACTCAGCCCTCCCCTGGGTTCAGGGGAGGATATAGAGCAGTTTAGGACATAATCTTTTCCCTGGGGGCTATTATTTAAGGAGCACCTGCAGAGCGCCGGCTGCTTTTCCCAGAACCGCAGAGAAGACGCTCCTCTCTGTATTTTTTGCTCTGAGACGCAAGGATTAAGTAACTTGCACAAGATTTCACAGGAAGTACTGGGAGCAGGACCCCAACTCCTTCTTCAGGTAGGGACAGTCTGTGGAGGACAGGAGTTGTACATCCATGAAGTAATTAGGGGATGCAGACATCACAGGAGATCATCAGGCCCAATGTATGTGATGAGGACAATGAAAAAGACCATAGGCTTCGAGCATTCGACAAAATTCAACATCCATTCATGTTAAAACTCTCAACAAAATGGGTATAGAGGGCAAGTACCTCAACATAATAAAGGCCATATATGACAAACCCACAGCCAACATTATACTTAACAGCGAGAAGCTGAAAGCTTTTCCTTTGAAATCAGGAACAAAACAAGGATGCCCACTGCCCCAACTTTTATTCAACATAGTGCTGGAGGTCCTTGCCATGGCAATCAGACAACACAAAGAAATAAAAGGCATCCAGATTGGCAAGGAAGAAGTTAAACTGTCACTGTTTGCAGATGACATGATATTATACATAAAAAACCTAAAGAAGCCACTCCAAAACTACTAGATCTAATATCTGAATTCAGCAAAGTTGCAGGATATGAAATTAATACACAGAAATCTGTTGCATTCCTATATACTAATGATGAACTAGCTGAAAAAGAAATCAGGAAAACAATTTCATTCACAATTGCATCAAAGAGAAAAATACCTAGGAGTAAACCTAACCAAGGAAGTGAAAGACCTATACCCTGACAACTACAAAATACTCATGAGAGAAATTAAAGAAGATACCAACAAATGGAAACACATCCCATACTCACGGATAGGAAGAATTAATATTGTCAAAATGGCCATACTGCCTAAAGCAATCTACAGATTCAAAGCAATCCCTATGAAAATACCAACAACATTCTTCAATGAACAGTAACAAATAGTTCTAAAATTCATATGGAACAACAAAACACCTCAAACAGCCAAAGCAATCCTGAGAAGGAAGAATAAAGCAGGGGGAATTATGCTCCCTGACTTCAAGCTCTACTACAAAGCCACAGTAATCAAGACAATTTGGTACTGGCACAAGAGAAGACTCATAGACCAATGGAACAGACTAGAGAGCCCAGATATAAACCCAAGCATATATAGTCAATTAATATATGATAAAGGAGCCATGGATATGCAATGGGGAAATGACAGCCTCTTCAACAACTGGTGTTGGCAAAACTGGACCACTACATGCAAGAGAATGAAACTGGATTATTGTCTAACCCCACACACATAAGTAAACTCAAAATGGATCAAAGATCTGAATGTAAGTCATGGAACAATAAAATTTTTAGAAGAAAACATAGGCAAAAATCTTTTGAATATAAACATGAGCAACTTTTTCCTGAATGCATCTCCTTGGGAAAGGGAAACAAAATAAAAAATGAACAAATGGGACTACATCATGCTAAAAAGCTTCTGTACAGCAAAGAACACTATCAGCAGAACAAAAAGGCATCCTACAGTGTGGGAGAATATATTTGTAAATGACATATCCAAGAAGGGGTTAACATCCAAAGTATATAAAGAACTCACATGCCTCAACACCCAAAAAGCAAATAACCCTATTAAAAAATGGGTGGAGGACATGAACAGACAATTCTCCAAAGAAGAAATTCAATGACCAACAGGCACATATTAAGATGCTCCACATCACTAATCATCAGGGAAATGCAAATTAAAACCACAATGAGATATCACCTCACACCAGTAAGGATGGCCAGCATCGAAAAGACTAAGAACAACAAATGCTGGTGAGGATGCCGAGAATGGGGAACACTCCTACACTGCTGGTGGGAATGTAAGCTAGTTCAACCATTGTAGAAAGCAATATGGAGGTTCCTCAAAAAACTAAAAATAGAAATACCATTTGACCCAGGAATTCCACTTCTAGGAATTTACCCAAAGAAGATAACTTCTCAGATTCAAAAAGACAGATGCACCCCTATGTCTATCACAGCACTATTTACAATAGCCAACATATGGAAGCAACCTAAGTGTCCATCAGTAGATGAATGGATAAAGAAGAGGTGGTACAAATATGCAATGGATTACTATTCGGCCATAAGAAAGAAACAAATCCTACCATTTGCAACAACATGGATGGAGCTATAGGGTATTATGCTCAGTGCAATAAGTCAGGCAGAGAAAGACAAATACCAAATGATTTCCCTCATTTGTGGAGTATAACAATGAAACAAAACTGAAGGAACAAAATAGCAGCAGACCCACAGACTCCAAGGGACTAGTGGTTACCAAAGCTGAGGGGTGGGGGAGGGTGGGTGGGGAGGGAGGGAGAAGGGGATTGTGGGTTATCATGATTGGTGCACATGGTGTGTGTGGGGTCACGGGGAAGACAGTGTAGCTCAGAGAAGACAAATAGTGACTCTGGCATCTTACTGCACTGATGGACAGTGACTGCAATGGGGTTTGGGGGGGACTCGATAATAAGGGTGAATGTAATAACCACATTGTTTTTCTTGTGAAACCTCCGTAAGAGTGTATATCAATGATACCTTAAAAAAATAAAAAAGACCATAGGCTTTGAACAGCCAGCGCTGCGAAGCTTCCCTGGGGATAAGATGGATAGATGGGTAAGGTTTCAGCAATGCAGGTCAGGTGCAGTGGGAATAGCAGGTGCTGGCCTGCAGTTCTGAGCCTGCCTGGGGAGTTTGCAGGGGTCCCGCCCAGCATGCCCTCTTGGCTCCCTCTGGGGCTCTTTGGAAGGATCCCTATCTGCCCACAGCCTCTCCTGTGCGACTTCCTGGTTAGTGCTTATTGTGGGCTGAATAGTGGCCCCCAAAAGTATGCCAACATCCTAACCCCTGGTGCCTGTGAATGTGACACTTGGAAACAGGGTCTTTGCAGATGTAACTGAGCTAAGGACTGAGCGCTGAGATCATCCAGGGTTTAGGGGGGCCCTAAATCCAATGACTGGTGTCGTTATAGGGGACAGAAATGGGAAGACTCAGAGAAGAAGGCCATGTGAAATGGAGCACAGATTGGGGTCATGCGGCGACAAGCCAAGGGGTACCAAGGGTTGCCAGCAGCCACAGGAAGCAACTGCAGCATGGAACCAACTCTCCCTTGGAGCCTCCAAAGGGCACCGACTTGTCGGCACCTTGGTTCTGCACTTCTGACCTTAGCTCAGCTCGGGGGGCTGTGACAAGGCATCATGGAGTGGGTGGCTTGAAGAACAGAAATTAATTTTCTCACGGTTCTTGACTGGAAGTCTGACATCAGGGTGTCGGCATGGTCAGGTTTGGGGCAGAGGGCCTCTTGCTGGCTTGCAGACTGTCGGCTTCTTGCTGTGTTCTCACATGGCAGACAGAAAGAGAGCTTTCTGGTGTCTCTGCTAAAAGGGCACTGATCCCGTTATGAGGACCCACTCTCATGGCCTCATCCACACCTAAGTTCCCAAAGGCCCCATCTTCAAATACCAGCATATAGAGGGGCTTGGGCTTCAATATATGAAGTTTGAGGGAATGCAATCCAGCCCAAAGCAGGCCTCCAGAAATGAAGGCAGTGGCTGTGGTAGGACTCACAGGTGGAGAAGAGGCCATGATCAGGATGGCCAGTGGCCATAGGCAGGGGGCAGACAGGGTCTTCTGGGGAGCAAGAGTTGGAGAACTCGGGCTGTAGGAAGATCACCTTGGGCAGCAGTGACTGGAACACGGGCAGCGGTGGGGTCAGACCTGAGCCCACGGTGAGGAGAGGTGTGCCTGGAGAACCCAGGCAGCAGGGGATAATGTCCAGCAGTGGAGCGTGGGCAAGTCGGGCAGAGGAGGAGGGAAGGGGTGGAGGACAGAGCTTCAAGTGGGTATGGCTGCAGAAGTGCAGGCGAGCTAGCGCTGAAGCAGTAGCCGTGGGGGAAATGGCTTGAAAATGGTGGCTTGAGAAGTAGGGAGCCCAGGATTCAAGGCAAGACCCAAGACCGTTGTGTGGGGTGGGAGAACCTGCCAGGCAGCCACTCGTGCTCCTCTGCCTGGCCCTCAGGCTCCAGGACAGGTACCATGGCAGTGCTGTCGGAGGCCAGAGTCAACCCCGGCTGCCTCCGCGCTGCCCGTGAGATCTCTTCCGAACAACCCCCTCCAATTTGTTTAGTATGATTTATGATTTTTAAAAAGCCCGGTTCTGACAACCTGAGGAACAAGAAAGAAGACTCAGGGACTAGAGCTCTGAATGATTCCTGCTTCCATATTCAGTCTGCAAAGCCAGCAATACTTACCATCTGGGTTCCAGCTCCACAATGCTCCTTATTTCCCAAGAAGTCATTCTGCTCTCCAGACACACCCATCGATAAAGCGACATGGGGCAGGCCAAGGCTGGGTGGGCCTCAGCAAGTACCTCTAGGTAGGCATCCCAGTGCCCCTGCCTCCCCTCGCAGTGCATGGCCTTCTGGAGCCCAGGCCTTACCTAAGGGAAGAGATTCCAAAGATGAGCATCTTTGGCTTGGTGACAGATTGATGAAGCAGATGTTTAGGGGCTGATGGAGCTACACATCGTAACAGTGTTGTGTCCACTCAGGCCAGCTCTTCTGGCTTCTAGGACCAGGAGCCTTGCTTTTGGGGGAGAGATGGGTTATTTGAGGGAGAAATGGGTTATTTGATGTAACAGAAACAGCACAAGAACAGACGTTAGGAAACCAGGTTTGTTGCTAACTGGCTCCGTGACCTAAGGGAGGACATTTCTCTGATCCGTAGTTTCCTTACCCTAGAAATGAGGAGAATGGAAATGATTTTAAGTTCCTTGTCTGAATCAAGTCAGTCCTGGGAGTGGCCAAGCAGCAGACTTTTTTTTCCTTCTAATTTTGGTAAAATATATATAACATGAGACTTAACCATTTTTTGACATTGTTTTCCTTCTTTATTTGACTTTTAATTGTGAAATACACATAACATAAAATTTACCATCTTAACCATTTTTTTATTAAGGTATCATGATACACAGTCTCATGAAGGTTTCACATGAGCAACTTGTGGTTACTAATTTACCCATATCAGTGAGTCCCCCGCCCCTGCCCCATTGCAGTCACTGTCCGTCAGCACATAGTAAGGTACCATCTTAACCATTTTTAAGTGAACAACTTAGTGGCATTAAGTACATTCACAATGTTGTGAAACCATCACCACCATCCATTTCCAGACTTTTCTATCATCCCAACCTGAACCTCTACCCATTAGGCAGTTACTCCCCCTCCCCCCAAACCCTGATAACTATTCTACTTTCTGTTTCTATGAATTGGTCTACTCTAGGTACGTCATGTAAGTGGAATCATACAATATTTGTCCTTTTGTGTCTGGTTTATTTCACCTACCATGTTTCTAAGGTTGATCCACATTGTAACACATAGAGGAATTTCATTCCTTTTGAAGGCTGAATTGTAAGTATATTCCATTGTAAGTATATGCCACATTTTGCTTTTCCTTTGAGGGACATTTGGGTTGTTTCCCTTGTTTCCACCTTCCGGCCATTGTGAATAACGCTGCCATGCACAATGGCCTATAAGTATCTGGTCAAGTCCCTTTCACTTCTTTTGGGAATATATCTAGCAGTGGAATTGCTGAATCATATGAAAATTCTATGCTTGTTTTTTAAGGAACCACCAAACTTTTACCCTTTAGTTTACTCTAAAACAAAGGCACTCAGTCCTCCCATGTGTGTGATAGGGAATCCCACAGAGAAATAAATTGAAACCCCCGGGGTTCAGACAGGCCACCTGGCTGTGCATTCAGGGCTCTCCCCCAGTACTGGTGTTAGCTGGACATGCTCTGATGGCCATTACTGAGCCCAGGGCTGCACATTTTCCAGTTCTGGGGTGAACTACATTGTGGTGGAAGGTGGCTATGGAGAAAAATAATTTTCTCTCCTATTCGCTTGTCCAGAATTTTAGAAAGAGTGATGTTATGTGCACACATTTCTGGTTTCATTGATAGAACTGGAACCCCCACACATGACCAGGATAAGGATCAGGGGAAAAAAGAGCAGACAGAAAGATGGCTGACACAAAGACGGATGCCTCGGAAGCACTGGTCAGAGTTACAGAATGACCTAGAGGAGCCGGGGTGCTGGGAGAGCAAGTGGGCTGGTAAACTGACCCAGCCTGGAGCTGCTTTGAACCCAAGTTTGTTCTGGCTTCAACCCTCAGTTCTTGTACTTGCAAGGCTGGGCAATGAACACACTAGCAAGATTAGCAACCCACCTCAAGTTCAGTTTCCTCATTTTTAAAATAGGGCATAATGAGAGTTAAGGGGTGAAATAAAACTGTACGTGAGATGATTCCCACAGGGCTTGGCACTCACCCTTAATACAGGTTAGGACCTGTTTTCCCTCAAATGCTGAACATCAAATTCAGGTGCTATGTTAGACTGGGAAACCGTTCCATCACTTCCCAGTTCTAGGAATCTACTTGAAAACATGGGTTTTGATGCAGTTTTCAGTTTGGTGGCCATTTAGGAACTTAACTGTTGCCTTTCCATTGCTTTCTTTTTCTCCAAGTCAAATGCTTTATCTTTTTGGGACTGTTGTAAGGGCCTTGCCTACTAGGTACAAAACTGGATTTTAAACAAAAGATATATTCTTTGCTCACAGAAAAGTTAAAAACAAACCAATAGAAAACTCCAGTTATTCTGGGTAACACTGTTCCAGATGCCACTGGAAATGAATACTTTTTTGTAGTGGTCCCATTTCATTTGCTGAAAGGGTTCACTCTTCGGACAGACAGAGCAGGATGGAAGGGAGAAGCAATATGAAAACACTTTGAAGTTACATCCTTAGGTAAATATGAATCATTATTATTAATCATAAATACAGGAAACTAAATGTTTGATCAGTGAGCTTGTATCCAAGCAGACAAATCTGCCTGTCTTCCCTGCCTTGCTGTGTCCTGCCTAGTGCTGGGGCAGAGGCAGGCTCGGCTCAGCTTTCTGCTCATCCTTGCTGGTTTAATTCAATGAGCCGACCTGCAAACACAGCCAGGGTTCCGATGATACAGACGAGCATGAAGACCCCAAGGAGAATGTGATCCATCACCATTGCAACATATTTCCAATCCTCAGCGGCCTGGGAGAGAGGGAAGTGTTAGAATTTCCTTATGAGGGTCATTAGACTCACAGTGTTTATGCTGTGCATCTTCTATGGCTCACTCAATTTGCAGACCTCACAGCCCTCCACATCCCTTGGCTGGCATTTGATCTTTATTTTTTTTAACAAATTGTTCACAGTGTATGATTTACTAAGGTGGCTTAAAGGCAGTCACCAAGATGTACTGATCTACATCGTAGGCCAGTAGCTGCCTCTTGAATACCAGCCGAACCCGTCAAGCGAAACCTATCCGTTTGCACTCAAGCATGGGATCATTTATACCCAGAGGTGTGGGTTTCGAGCCACAGAGCTTACGTTATTGGACTCCTGGTCTGACTTCATGGTCTCTGCGATGTACTTGACTCCCTCAATGGCACTTTTCACCTCGGGATGTTTGATTAGGGGAGAGTGGAAGCCCATTGGTGGAGGCCCCGGCTTCCCAGAAATGTCAGAAATATCAATGTCTTCTGTGAAAATCTTTTTGTCCTGTTTTTCTCTGGATGGTCTTTTCATTGTGGAGAAGAACATGACATTTGGGATAGTGTCAATAAAAACCTAACATAAAAAGAAATCCATGTATGAGAATTATACCAGCAAGACAAACATCAGCTCTGACTTTGAATTAGCAATGTGACTTTAGACAAGTCATTCAGCGTCTCTGGGACTCTGCTTCTTTGTTCTTAAAACAAAAGGACTTCCCTAGATTTTCTGTTTTCCTCCATACATATCCTGTAGCCTGTCCAATTACTTTGGCTAACGGTAGGATTCTGTAATATGAGGATCTCACCACTGGAGGGAGCCCGTGCGCGGCTAGCTGACATTTAAAAAAACGAAACATAAGCTTCCAGACCCCTATAGGTACCTTCTTTCAAGGCAATGTGTGGTCATCGACTGGTTAAAGAAAGGGCTCCTCTGCTAAAATATATATACAGCTCCATCCCCACAAATCAGCAAGACTGTTCTCTTTCATTTCTTGTTCCTGAAGAAATGCAACGCAAGTATTGCCAGGGCTCACTCAACAGTATAGAAACGGACTGTTTCTCTCCAAATGAATGCATTGCAAGCAGTAGTTTTTCTGTCAATCCCTGAGATAGCTTTGTATTCTGCACAATAGACCCTGTACATCTCTAGCCTTTATTCTATTCCAGGCAGATGATTCTACCAGCAGAAAATAAGCAGTCTGTGCACAAACTGGAAGGCATACAAACAGAAATCTCGAGAATTTCACAGCATTTGAGTTAAAAAAAAAAAACAGTGGTTTATTCATCTTCTCTAATCAAAGAGATTCTTTAAGCTTGAATTTGGAGTGGGCTTGTTAATTCTGGTTTTCCTCTCTTTCCATGAGTTATTTATCCTGCATAGTTTAGAAAAGACACTCAGTTCCTAAGTACCTGCAAGTGTCAGCCCAAATCCCCTTGGCCACATGGGAGGGGAGACCTGTAGATGCCTCAAGAGAAAGGATCCCCGTGCAAAGTTGCAAGGGCTTGCTGCTCACCTTCCGCACCCACTCTGGCATGACGTGGGTGCTGGGGGAGCGGTGGTGTGTGTTGATGACAATGACAGTGATGATGATGGATGCGATGACAAACACCATGGTGAAAAGCATGTATTTGCCAATCAATGGCACAGCACTGGAGGTGGAAGGGATCAGCTCCACAATGACCAGAAGGAACACAGTTAAGGAGAGCAGGACAGAGATGCTCAGAGTCATCTTCTCTCCTGGACAAAATGAAGAGGAGACACAAAAACCTGCTTGTTATGGCTGAATTCTTGCTCCCTCCAAATGCGTATGTTGATGTTCTAAGCCTCAGCACCTCAGTGACTATTTGGAAGGGGCCTTTAAAGAAGTAATTAAGTTAAAGTGAGCTCATTATGGTGGGCCCTCACCCAATATGACTGGATTAGGACACAGATCCACACAGACAGGAAAGATCATGTAAAGACACAGGGAGAAGGCTGCCATCTACAAGCCAAGGAGAGAGGCCTCAGAGGAAACCGACCCTGCTGACACCTTGATCTCAGACTTACAGCCTCCACAATCATAAGATAAATTTCTGTGGTTTAAGCCACCCAGTCTGTGGTGCATTGTAATGACAACCCCAGCAAACAAATACACCACCCAAACCCAAGGGTGACAGGAATGTGACTTGCATGTTCTCAAAGCATCATTCTGGGGAAATTTTTTGGCAGAATTTCCTCTGAGACCTTGGCACCTTAACTCTGCTGACAGTGGCAAATAGCAAGCATTTCCAGTAGAGACTGCCAAGCCGGAAATTGTGCTCCACATCGTGCCCCAGAAAGCCATTTCTTGGCGGAACCCAGGGGACCAAGTTATGCCAAGCTGGGCAGCAGTTTTCCTGTCTGCAGCAGAATGTCATAAACCTTACAAAATTGAACTGCAACTTGGCCTACTTGCTACACAGCAGATATGCACTGGACGGGCAGCCAAAAAATACACGTATAATTTGCTCATTATGGGAGTGAGCTTCAAGACCAAAACAGAAAAAGCCAAAAATCAAAGATTTTACATCACTTTTTCACATTAATCTAGGAGGATGATTTTTTTCCTTGTATTGTTTTGTTTTTCTTATTAAGGGACCAGATTATCTGCCCCCACCTCTTTTCTCTAAGCCCTATTATTTCAGGGGGACAGTTCCCCCTTAGAATTTTAGTATGGCAAGCAAGATGGGCAGGGGCTGAGTGGCACAGGAATATTTTCAAGGGGATAGCCCTTCAGATGCAGTAGAGAACCTTTGGAAGGGACTTCCCTTGTGATGATCTTGCTTTATGTGTCCTGGAAAACCCTTATGCTACCCTGCTATCCAGTGTGGAGCTTTCTGTCATACTGGATGCTTCCAGATGCTAGAAGTATGTAAAGAATACAGCGCAGATGTACACAGAAATGATCTATTTTGCCTCATGGGTAGAATTCTACCTAGTGAGTTGGAAAAGAAGTGAAAAAGAAGACAATGATAAATATGAACTACTGATCAAGTTAATCAAATTTCTCAATTAGCAATAATGATACTAATAATAGCTAATGTTTGTTGAGCAGTCTCACTGTTCTTTTCAAGGGTGAATCATGTAATATTTATAGACTCTGATTATTTTCCATATTGCCCTGACTAGTGTTTTCTCTCTTCACTTCAAGAAGATTCATTTGATAGAAAGTTGAAAAATATATTTGTTCGTGATCATTTAAGAATCAGTACAATCACTAGAACATGCATTCTGTGGGACAAATTCTGCCTTATTTATTCTCTATGTATCCTTGCCATGTAACAGGTGTTTAACAATATATGTTGAATGAGTGAATGCATAACCTTTTTTTTCCTTATTGAAAAGTTGGTCTTAGACATTTATGAGTTTTTAAAATCACTTTGATGAAATTATTACCTGTTATAAGTTCGTCTTTCCCCCTACTTGTCTACCCTAAATTGTTTATGAGCAGTGGCTTGTGGCAAGCATGTGTGTACCTTTCCCCCTCTTTCTGTAGATGGCTAGTATTTGGTGAAATTATGTCACAGATGTGATTACTCAGTAAGAGGTTAAGTTGTCTGGGCTGATATGTGGGAAAGAATTGCCACTTGGGAAGTATATAGTCTTGTATATAAAGATACTGCCATCTGGAAAACGGATATGCAAAAGAAATTTTCAAGGGGCAGGCGGTGAGCAAAATAGGCAGGACTTGGATTGGTCAGTAAATAGCAAGTGACTTCACAGGGGGAGTGCATGAAGAGTGTCTGTGATCCATGCCTTACCCAGCACGTTTCTGAGCACGCGGCCGTTGTTCAGGTACTGGTGGCTAGCCCCTTTAACTAGACTGAGCTATGTTCTGTGCGTCTTCAGGGTCACCTCTGTCTGACTGCTCTGTAGTCTGCTCCTGCTGTGCACTCCCCCCACAATGACTTTCATCACTGCTCATGCCATTCAGTGCATGCATCCTCCTAGTGATGATGATTTGGGTCTGTCTGGCTGCATTTATTTATGAACCCATGTTTAGTTCTGGCTTTCCCCCAAAACAGCAGGATGAGACCTGACGGCATCAGCAGCAGCTGCCATGGCAACCAGTGCACCCACCTGAGTCTGTGGGCAGGTAGAACACCAGGCCGGTCAGGAAGGAGAAGAGCAGGCAGGGAATGATGACGTTGACGATGAAGTACAGGGGCAGGCGCTGCATGACGAAGTGGTAGGTGATGTCTAGGTAGGGCGTGGAGGGGCAGCACGCATAGAACACCCAGTGCTTCCAGCCCCGGGACTCCTTGATCACCCACTCCCCACTCTCCATGAATCTGCTCAGGTCTGGCTGGTCGCTTTCCTGAGGGGAGGAAATGAAACTGTGAAAGCCCAGCCATGCCAGCCTGAGGAGAGGCTCTGTGGTCAGCTGTGACACGGGCACAGATTCCATTGCTGTCATATTCCCAGGAGGGTCTCTGGGTCTCTCCCACTTCCGGGCCTTACGTTCCCTTCCCTGTGGACGGACTGGTGGCTTCGTCACTGGGAAGCTCCATGTTGACTACACATGCGCGTCACCTGGGGGCTTTAAAAGAATGGGTTCCGCGGCCCCCCCACCCCAACCCCCCCCAGGACTGATGAGCCAGAATTCTCAGCACTGAGCCTGGGCGTGGGGAATGCATTTACGCTCCCAGGTGATTCTCAAGCGCAGCGCGTCAAGACCCTTCCCAACCAGCCGAGACCCTCATGCGCGAAGCCCGCAGCGCTCCCTGGTGCTGAGAGCCTCTGGTTATGGACGGGCGGAATGGGAGACCCGAGTCCCACCTCATCACAGGAGGGCGCCACCTACCGGGTTGATGGCCACCACGGAGCCATCGTAAGTCCAGGTGCCCAATTTCATGCTGCAGTTCTGCTCGTCAAAGGGAAAGTGGGTGACGATGATCTCGCAGTAGCTTTTAAAGATGGCTGGCGGAGTCCACGTGATGTGGCCTGTGTGGTCCAGGAGCACTTTCGTTAACTTGACGATGGCGAAGTCACCGTCTGCACTGCAATCGGAATAAGAGAGGGACACGGCTCCAGGTGAGGGGTGGTGACAGCAGAAGCCTTCTGGGAAGTGCCGCTTTTATCCATGGCAGTGTTTTCGAGATTTGTCTGATAGAATCACTGGGGTGCCTGTTTAAAATATAGATTCCTGAGCACCAGTGAAGCACTGTATCAGAATTCTCCAGGGGAGGAATCCTGGAATTTATAGTTTTACAGAAATAGCAGGTAACACTGAGCGACTGAGTCTGGATTTTGCTCTTCACGGTCCTCAGTAGCATTTGTACTGTTAACCTCCATCTGTCCCCTCCCTGATGTACTTTGAAACTTAACTGGGGGAAAAAAACCAGGAATTTTTAATAAAAACTTGTCCAGTGGCTCATTATTGTGGCAGGCAGGTTAAGGAAGGAGTCTACCACTTTTTAAGAACTATTCAGAGCCCAGAGGGGTGGGGTCACCAGTTTGGACACCTCCAGGCCAGGCAGTGAGGCCCCTGGTGGGGGTGGAGGGGTGACTGGAGAGCCCCTCACCCTCCATCAGCTCTGCCATGGTGTCCTGTGGGAGCGGAGGCCCAGTGCTGCTAGTTATTTGGATTCTTCCTCAGAAGCTGAAAATCTGGATTTTTAAACCCAAAGTTTCCATGTTTTTTAATGTTGGGTTTTTCTAGAGACTAAATATTCAAATTTTAATGTGATATTTTCCAATTTTCAAATATTGGCACTAATTTCTTAATTTAAAAATCTAATATGATAGATACTGAAATAACAACAGGCGTCTTTTGCAAGCCTTATTCCGTGGGTAGGCCGCTTGTCCTGCAAAGTGCCTGTTCCAGGGGCCTTGGCCAAGAGCAAGACATTAGAATAGGTGCCCCGCAGGTGGGTGGGGTCTGCCTCCATAGGCTTTCAGGAAACATGGCATCTTTGGTGTCTCACTTCCTAAATCAAGAGATTTTCTTCCCATTGACTTTTCCTTGGGATGGACTCTATCCAGAAAACTGCAGGTTTGGACCTGTCCAAAAAAGCAGAGGGCTACAGATCATGTAAGTCCCTGCCTATAAGTAAGTGGAACAGGGTTCTCTCCCCACCAGGGGGTCGCTGAGTGAGCTTGTCAAAAGGACCAGAGGATTTTAACTGCTTCCCTCAGATTCTTAATGAGAGAGAAACCTAACTAACACGAGACACTGCTGTATCAGCGTATTTGTCTGAAAAGGTTACACAAGTGATTGGATAATTTGGCTCAAGCTTGAATTTCAGGTATAGTCCGAAAATATGTCGTAGAGAATCAGAGTGGGGAGGGTTGGCCTTAAAGGGTATCATTTCCATTTTCACTAGCCCCCGCTGCCTTCCCACGGAGTCTGCTCAGAAGCACAGCCTGCTGGCCCCAGACACATGCTGCTTAATGTCAGACCGCAATCCTCCAGGCCAATGTTGAGTGCTGGTGCCTGTGAAGGATGCTCTTTGAATGAGCATTCCCTGACAGATGAAGGGCATATGATAATGAACCTGTAAACCGAGTGTCTTGAATCACATTCCAGTCTCACAACATGCAGTGTGTCATGGAGCCCAGCGGCTGGGCCATGCAGGCATCCCGGGCCATCAGCAGCTGTGGTGTCTTGGGATGCCATGAGCATGTGATGAATAACAGCCCTGGGAGGCTCAGGCCTGTGGTAGGAAGGACTATTAATTCCAAGGAACTCAGTCATACAAAGTTTGGGTTCCTTGGATAGTTGCCATATATACTTCAGGAGCTCTCTGGGATTAAATGTCCCCTACCCCACAGCCCTGACTCAATTTGGCTTTGTTAATTGTTTCTATTCATTAACATGAGACACCATATGGCACCCCTAGCATGTCAACTTGGCTCTTGGATTTTGAGGGTTATTTAATGTGAACAGTGGTGAGCAGCAGAGAGAGCGGCGGCCTTCCCATCAGCTCACTTTGACTCACCTGCCCCTGGAATGCCCCCCCCCCGTACCCTCCTGTTTTGCTTACTTGTTATAGAGAACTAGGTCTGGGCGCCAGATCTTTTCTGAGGGAATGTGAATCTTTTTCAGGCCGCCATAGTCGTCTGGATTCCATTTTAGGTTATAATCCACCCATTGCTAGAAATAAAGATAATTAGCCAATTAAAAAGCTAAACATATTTTTTAAAATCTAGGGTTATCTAGAGTTCTGATGGGGTGATAATTCAGATATTGACAGAAATTGTGCTCCAGTAAGAAAGGTTTGATTCAGAATTTGGCTTTCACTTTAGTGACTAGCAGCAAAACTTACATAGCACTGACTAAATGCAGGGACCATCGAAGCATTCGGCTTACATTCATCATTTAGTCCTCACAGCAGTCCCGTGAGGGAAGAGCGAGCCCTGACCCCGTATGCAGATGAGAAAGAAAAGGCACCCCCAAGTCACACCACTGCAGGGTGGCAGATTCCCGAGCCCCATGGCCCGCCCCAGGGAAGGAGAATGACTATACAGCGAACATTTTCCTCAAGGAAAGTTTTTTAAAGTTTTTTTTTCCCTACATTATAAAAGTAGTATATGCCCAATGTAGCAATTTAGATAACACAATGTGCTGGATTGAACTGAGTCTCCCCAAAATTCATATGTTGAAACCCTAACCCCTGGTACCTCAGAAGGTGATCTTATTTGGAAATAGGGTCTTTACAGAGGTTATTAAGTTAAAATGAGGTCATTAGGGTGGGCTCTAATCCAGGAAGACTGGTGTCCTTATAAGAAAGGGATACTTGAAACCTGATACATATTCTGGAAGAAAGACACGTGAAAGTGCAGATGGCCAACCCTGAGCAGAGGAGCAAGGCCTGGAGCAGATGCCCCCTCACAGCCCTCAGCAGGTTCTGCCAACACCTTGAGTTTTAGACCTTTGGCCTCAAGTACTATGAGACAATGCTTTTGTGTTGTTTAGACTGCCCAGCTGGTGGCTTTGTTCTGGCAGCCCCAACAAATGTATGCACACAGAAAAAGCAGTGAACACCCACTAACATCCATGATGCATAAGCCCACTACCCCACAATATTTACTTCCAACATTTTGGTACCTATCCCTGTTTGCCAAGTTGATTTCCTCTGGGTCCTGGTTAAATTTTTGGGTGAATACAAACAACATAAGTGTAATTATCTAGGTGAATTACCTGTTTCAGTCGAACATTGGTTGTTACAATCTGATTTACTTCATCCTGAAAGAAGATAAGACCCCACCTTTAGGAGGTAAAAGGGGAGTGGGGGAAAGGGTGCTCTGGGGTGAGAGGTGCAGGTGCCATGGGGAACCTGGAGTGCTCTTGCCTCACCACATTGATGAGCTGTATCAGCTGCAGGCCCACGGTGACCTCCACAGCCTGGCGGTGATCTTCCACTGGCCGTACGACGCTGTTGTAGTTTTCAAATAGCTTTGCCACCAGACGGGTCTCATGTTCAGAGCCCAGGACAAGGCCAGCTGAGATGGCAAATGACACACACTGTCAGATTCTGCTCCCCACCTTCCACACACACTAAAGTGAGTAACTGAGGTGTGACCAGTGAAGGGAAGGCACGCAGGCCCCCATGTTGAAGGGCTCCTGAATGCAGCTTTAGTGCCTTAAATTTCTTTCCAAGCACAGCTGTGGGTGTGGCCCTTCCCAGAGAGATGTGCCAGATGGTCATCACACTTGTACTTTGGACAGATGAGATTCCTTAATACAGCCTCTGGCTGCATCAAGTTTGCTAGGAACATGCACACACACAAGAAGAAAGATCCACACCAAACCAGCCTCAGTATTTCAGTCTGGCATGGTGGAATGAAATCTTGGATGGATTTCATTACTGGACTCAGATCTCAGGATGGTATGAAGAGCCAAAAATCAATACTGGTTCACACCTCCTAGGATGGCCATAATTATCTACATTGAAAGTGACAAATATTGGTGAGGTTATGGAGAAACTAAAACCCCCATATGTTGCTGGTGAGAATATAAAATAGTGAAGCTGCTGTGGAAAACAGTTTGGCGGTTCCTCACACATATGACCTAGCAATTCCACTCCTGTGTACGTCCCCCAAAGAATTGTTCACACAAGCACTTGTTTACAAATGTTTATAGCTTCACCATATATAATAACTAAAAGATAGAAACAATCCAAATGTCCATCAACAGATAAATAAAGAACAAATTGTGGTATATTCATGAAGTGGAATGTTATTCAGCCATGAAAAGGAATGAAGTATTAATACATGCTACAACATGGACAAACCTTGAAAACATTATGCTAAATGAAATCAGACACAAAAAAAGCACATATTGTATAGTTCCATTTTTATGAAATATCAAGACTAGGTAAATCCATAGCAACAGCAGATTAGTAGTTACCAGGGATTAGGGGGACAGGAGAATTGGGAAATGACTGCTAATAGTACAGGATATCCTTTTGGGGTGATGGAAAATTCTGGAACCAGATATTGATGAGCATCACATAACATTGTGAATGTACTTAATGTCACTAAATCACATATTTTTAAATTGTGATTTTATGTAATAGGTGTTTTACCATGGTAAATTTTATGTAATGTGTAGTTCACCATAATTTTTAAAATATCACTATTGGTGGGTATGTCCCAGTTAATATGTTAAGATGTGCTTTGCTGACCTAGGTTTGGGGCTCCTGTTTGGAGCACTAATGTTTCTAAGGAGTCTTTACTACATTTTCCTTCAGGGTGAAGAGCAGCAGCATCTAGTGCTCTCAGAGCCCTTGGCCCTTTTATGTCCAGTGTTATGTGGTCCTCACCAGCTCCCAAGAGGCAGGAACACAGGCAGACATTTCCACCTGAGATGCTGGGCAGTCGGATGCCTTGTCCAAGGCCACACAGCAGTGCAGAGCCTGGATGGGAGCCCTGTCATTCTGCATGGGCTTCTGCAGTGACTCTTAATATTATGAGTGTGTTGCAGGCAGCCCCAGGAAGTCTACCACTGCATGTACCATAATTTCTATGAGAAAAGGGTTCCAAATTCCAACAAGTGCCTTATGAAGGCATCTTTGTAACTCAAGCCTTACATGGACTGGAGATTGCCTCTTCAGGGTTGGGAGAGGAAATAGATACATGATCCATTTGCCCTGAACCATATCTCCTCTTTCTGGGGTTACTGCTGAAACCACCATACCTTCTCCCTGGGCCAAGAGAACTTTAAAAATTGAATGAGTGAGATGCTCTCCCTTTTTTCCTTGGTAGTGTTAACCTATTGCCTGTATGATAACCTGTAAGAGAAGTTATTTTTCTCCTTGGATCCTGAGTTTGGAGGAGATTTTCTGAACAAAATAATTTTTAAGTAAAATGTAATTGCTTTTTCTATTTTTATTAATCAATAAAAATAATATCACACATAGCTAACTTGTTATGAGCCAGACACTCTTCTACAAGCTTTATATATATATATATATATATACATATACACACTAACTCTTCCAAACCCCTCATAACCAGGTATGGTAACTACTATAATTGTTCTCACTTTACGGATGAGGATACTGAGACAGAGAGAGGGTAAACGACTTGCCCAGATTCAGGAGGGGTAGAGTCAAGATTCAAACCCAGAGCCCAGGTGCTCAACCACTATTTCTCATCTAGAGTTTTAGATTAGCTTAAACTGATTATGCAATGGGTTGGAACATTTTTATCCCCCCAAAACAATGCCTTTTAATCCATATGTAGAGTTTTATTAAAGGCCATACATACAGTAAGTCTTTTACTCCTACTTTAAAAATGAGAAAACTGAGGATTGGACAGATGAACAATGTATTTATGGTGCCCAGCTATTTGAAGGCATGGTTATAAGTGGAAGCGGCCTGACATGAGGACCTGTGCTCCTCAACACCTCTCTGAAGGTAAATGTACCATTTCCATTTAGATTTTTTAAAATTTATTTTGATTTAATTTAATTTTTTATTTTATTTTATTTTATTTTGGTATAATTAATACACAATTACAGGAGCAACATTGTGGTTACTAGGTTCCCCCCATTATCAAGTCCCCAACACATACCCCAATACAGTCACTGTCCATCACTGTAGTAAGATGCTATAGAATCACTACTTGTCTTCTCTGTGCTATACTGCCTTCCCCATGCCCCCCTGCTACATTATGTGTGCTAATCATAATGCCCCTTATTCCCTTCTCCCTCCCCTCCCACCCACTACCCCCAGTCCCTTTCCCTTCGATAACCGTTAGTCCATTCTTGAGTTCTGTGAGTCTGCTGCTGTTTTGTTCCTCCAGTTTTTGCTTTGTTCTTATGCTCCACAAATGAGTGAAATCATGTGGTACTTGTCTTTCTCTGCCTGGCTTATTTCCCTGAGCATAATACCCTCTAGCTCCAGCCATTGTTGCAAATGGTAGGATTTATTTTCTTCTTATGGCTGAATAATACTCCATTGTGTATATGTACCACATCTTTTTTATCCATTCATCTACTGATGGACACTTAGGTTGCTTCAGTTTCTTGGCTATTGTAAATAGTGCTGCAATAAACATAGGGGTGCATATGTCTTTTTGAGACTGGGAAACTGCATTCTTAGGGTAAATTCCTAGAAGTGGAATTCCTGGGTCAAATTGTATTTCTATTTTTGGTTTGTTGAGGAACCTCCATACTGCTTTCCACAATGGTTGAACTAGTCCATTTAGATTTTTGAAGCATTCAGTGTAGATTAAGTATCTTCATTATGACCTTCCTGGACTCTACGTAGGGAACCCCTGACCTAGCCTACCTCTTCATTTCTTGTCTCCCAAGTTTTCTCAACCCAAAAGCATCCATGCAGAGCTTTCAAATGGTACCTTCCCCATACCATCTGCTCTTGAGGGCCCTTCAGGGGAGGTGTTATCCAAAGACTCAGCTTTTGTAATCACCCCATTGAGCCCCTGGGACATGGCAATCCTCTGTCCTCCACGCCTGCTATCCTGCACCCCATCATGATGGTCATTCATTTTTAAGTGACTGTGTATTCCAGTTTGACAGGAAGAACATACTAGAAAGCAACAGATAGAGCAGATGATCCATATAATGTAGTAGGAAAGCTATGCAGCCTAACCCTCCCATCCACTGGGGAGAAGTGGGGGAGGCAGGCCAGCATTCCAGTGACATCCACTTCCTCCTCTCCCACCCTTGCCAGTAACAAGGGGCCTGGTTCCTTCTGAAATGTATTTCTAAGAAATTTCCGAGCAGGTGTCCATCTCTTAGATTAGATTTGTTGGTATTCCTTCTTCCTTCTCAAAGCAGGGTGGAGTGTTAGAAAACTTAATAGAACTTGAAGTCAGAATTCTATGATTCTATTCCCAGCTCCAATATGGTCCAGAGAGTTGGACCATTTCTTCATTGACCAGTGAATCACAGTTAATATCTTCTTAAAAAGGCAGTGTGTAAATTAAAAATCATATAGATAAACAAATAAATAATGTCAGTTTCCCTTTTCAGCAAAACCATGTAGGTAATCCTTACTCAGATGACAGTAGCATTAATTCATTAGTCAAATGTTTATGGAGCATTTACTGTGTGCAAAGCATTGTTTTAAGAACTGAGTTATTCCAAGGTGAAACTGACATGAATCTTTTCTTTCCATCCTCATGGAGGTTGGCATTTGTCGTTTACATAAATTACTATGAACAATTTGAAAACTAATATGCCTTAAAAAAAAGGCGGCCGTGAAGTACTTGGAATTTCAGAGATGGAAGAGAGGAAAAGGTTTTAATGAAAGGTGCTATATTAGTAGAACAGAGACCATTACATGTTAAGCTACCACAGAGAAAAATGTGCTGATATGAAGGAGAATTTTGCCTATAAAGGACTGATTCTAAGTAGGGGAACCCAGCCACAATTTCAAAATTTTCTTTTTGTAACTCTGGTTCCAGTCTGTATTTTTATATAGGAAACTGCCTGCTGGATTGGGCAAAAGGAATTCTGTACTGTTACTAATCACCTTGGGCGATCTCAATCTCAGCAGATGCTGTATCTTTTGCTGGCCTTCGCAATCTCAGGCTGGGTTTCCTGACTGCATGTAACAAATGAAGTCTCCAAATGATCACATCCCAAAAGTTATAAATCAAGTGACCACAGGCAGGTTAGTTCAAATCTTTCAGCCTCAGTTTTCCTACAATAAAAAATTGAAATTTTTGGACCACCATGTGAATCGATACCATTGAAACCTAGGTTCAGTATAAATACATATAACATGCTTTTAAAAAAATAGCTAAACATGCATTTTTGGAGATCTTTGGTGTCGTAAGAGATATTTTAAAGATTTTTATATGTAAGTATACCACTTAAGAGTTTTCATTGGGTGTAGTGTTTGCACATACACACACACACACACATATACACATTACCACCACCACCACCACCAGTATAGCTTTGGTTGGATCAAGTCCAAATCCCACAGGATATGATTTGTCTGAGTTTAGGCTATTTCTCTCAACTCTGCTTTTGAAAAACTTTAATAACAAAACTCCCTACCTTTTTTGCCCAGAAGGCATATGTTTGTCAGAGTAATATTGGGAGAAATCATAGAATGTCAGCTGCCTTATTTCTCAGTTGGGATGATATCACCAGTAAACTTTAATGTGAAGCAATCAGCAAACATCTATTTCCTGCTACCGGAAGTTTGGGATTAAGGATAGCATTTCAGTTGCTGTGTTGTGACACATTCCAGAGTTGAATGCAGGTCAAGGGCTGTGTAAGGTTTTGTAGTTTCAATTCAAACCCAAACCTACATACAGTAATGTCCTTAAAAAAGAAGAGTAGGTAGGAATGTATTCATCTGGACTTTTTTAAAATTTCAAAAGTTTAAAAAATTACAAAATATTTAATCTCTTATGGAGAGAGTTTAGTTACAATTATTAATAGGTTTCTCTCTCCAGCACATGTAGCTGTCAATCAATCCTCTTCCTTACCAGAATTCTCTGAGAGCAATAAAACGACTGTTAATTAAATTGTTTTCATTTGTAACATTCCCCCAGAAGTCCCTATAGTTGTTCAAATATGAAAGCAGCTCCCAAATGGTAGAGGTCGTGCTGAATCTGATCATGTGGTTGAGTCGGATGCCAGGCTCTGATGGAGAGAGAGACCTGCAGGTCTGTTTTGTAGCCATTGACCAGGCAGCTCCTATTTTAATTCAGTAACACCAGCTAAAAATCTTTACCCAGAGACCAAATCGTGCCAACACTGATGAGAAACTGACAAAGTAGCCATGGGCTGGCAAAGCCCTGCCATTCTGCGTTCCCATCAAAGAGGCAGGACTGTGATTTAGAGGCTTCTAGTGCTTCCGTCTCCCAGGAGAGCCCCCCACCCAGGCACTTACCTGAGCAGAGCCCAAGGAGCAGGAGGAGCAGCCTGAGCTCCATGGGTGCTGGGCACCAGCGTGGACTGATGGCCGGGTGGAGGCCTGTGCTGCTCATAGGCACTGTCTGGCTGGAAGCCTGGCTATTAGAGGGTTTGGAAAGTGAGTCGGAGCTGTTGTTTCACACCACCTGTCTGTGGGAGTGACAGCTGGGCTGCCCAGAGCCCTGGAGCCCAGGGAGCTGCTGAGGGCCTGAAGCTGGTACAGGGTGCCCCACGTCACACAGCTGCTCTGCCCTTGACAAGATGAGTGTGAACTGTGCTGTATTTTAAATGCCCCATGAGTCAGGTTTAATAAAAAAAACTTACAGTAGGGAATGAGTTCTATTGAATGGTGAGCAACTCCAGCCCTTTTGGGTAAACTAGGACCTCATCTATGTGTATTGATTTGATCGGGGTCACTTGGTCTGAGTAGATAGTCAGCTGTTCGTGTAAGACACTGATCACCCTAGATGAGAGTGTAAGTCCGCAGTGTACACACAGGACAGTTCATTTGTTCTGGTCTCTCTAGACTGAGAGTGCCTGGGGCTTCAGTGACTGAGTGGATTCGAGGAGTGTGTGGCTGGTGCTGCACCTGCTGTGGAGAGGTCCGTGTGCAATGGAGCAGATCCCATGGTGGGCCCAGGGAGGACACGCGGCCCACCTCCACGGACTGACACTCAGGTGATGAGTAATACAGGCAAGTGTCCACGGTGGAAGCATTTGGTCCAGGTTTCCATGTTCTTCCATACATCCCTTTGCCTACTCTCAGGGAGCAAAGAGTAGAGAGTGATGCAGCTTTTCAATTCCTTTGTTAAAGAAAAACCAACCCTAAAACAAACAGTCAGTAATTGCTCAGTCTGAGAAGTTTTTTTGCCAAAAAGAGGAAGGAGGCAGTTATTTCAAGACACCTGACTGTTACTTCTTGCTTCCCAAGTTGAGTCGGATGAGGGTGCCCCCTCACCTCAAGCCCAGGGCAAGCATCCTAACAAGCCCCTCATTCCAGTGAATCCAAACAAATCATTAGAGAAAGGGATTGGAGGGGAGAGGAGAGAGCTGCAAGTTCACATTATTTATATTGTTTCTGTTTAAATTGTGGGAGATTTATTTAAATGAAAAAAAATTAGTTCCCTCCCTTCTATAGCAGAGCACTGTGACTGCCTAGCCAGGAAACAGATCCCTCCACCCTGCGTCTTGCATCTAGATGGAACCATGGGACTGATTTCTAGAAAATGAAATGTGAGGAAAAATTCTGAGATACACAAACCTCTCACCAGAGCTCATCCCTGCTCTTCCAATCTTCTGACTAGGTGGAATGGGTATGGCCCCCCAGGGAAACTGTCACACCACATGCTGAAGGTAACTTTGCTCTTGACATCCTGGATACTTGAGTAACTTCATGGAGGAGGGCACCCCATTGACCTGGTCACCAGCTCTATTTCATGAGTGAGAACAAAACTTTTATTGGGTTAAGGTACTGAAATTCTTGGGTTTATCTGTACAGCAGCTAGTGTTACCATTATTAATACAGAATTTATTGTCTTGCCTTGAGGTCTGTAGTTAAGAATGAACTCTAAAATATATAGCACTGCAGAGGAAGGCAAAAAGAATGGTATTGGAAGCTGAAAAGATAGAGGCCCACATTATATAACAGCAAACTATTTAATAAGACTCTTGGCCTTGGAGGCTTGTTGACTGAAGTGTCTATTGGACCTGTGGCTTCAGAGTTGCAAAACCCAGTCAGTTCATGTTGGTCCTATTTACTTTGCTTAGTGAGTCAGTACAAGGAAAAGTCAAGCTTAGGCAAGAGTTGTCTGGTTCAAGAGCAGAAATGAAAGGGAATAGAGTGAGTCCAGAAATTTGGGGCCTTCTGCTTTGAACCCCAAAGGGTAAGTGATGCCATGGAAAAAAGACTTTGAACAACAGCAGTCCATTAAGACTTCTCATTAAACAGATACTTTGCACCACTGCAACAAAGATCAGTTTAAGGGTGCTTTCTTCAAACTCCAACCTGTTTTTTTCCCAGATGGCTTCAGGATGGTTGCCATTGAGTTGAAGGGGAGAAGCATAAGGGTTAGGATGCAAAGAAGAAAATGAGGCTGGAGAATTATGTCTAGTAAATAATCCTGTGTGTGCATGCTGGCACATGAAAGTGACTGCAAACATGTGTTTCAGAAGCTTACTAAATAGTTAAAGGAATTGTATTGACAAAGAGTTATTGAATACAGACCATGAAAACTTTGTTTAAGCCTTGAAACAGTCCTTGGGTGCCCAAACATGACAGAAAGCAGGCTGTGACATCTGCACAGACTCCCCAAAAGGGCACTCTCTGTACTGCCCATGTTAGATGTGGCCATGGAGGTGAATGGACAAGCAAGAATCTTGCAGGGGGCATAGCCAGGGAGCAATAGACATGTGAGCTCCTCCCAGCAAACAAAAGTCAGGGTCCAACCAAGGAATCGCAGCAGACCCTCTCAGCGCCCACCAGTATCCTCTGAGCTTTCACCTCTTCTATGAGAACTTTGCTTCCTGTCAACGCCTGCAACCCTCTGCCTCAGGTTTATTTTTTTCTGGCTATAGGAACACACGGGACAAGCTGAAAATGCAAGAGAGCTACTACCCCCAGACACAGCCTTCAGCCCTAGTAGGAGGACAGATACCCCAGTGTGCTCACGCCTTGAACGGGGTCGCTGAGGCACATTCTGCACTGTGTCTGGGACTGAGTCCCTGTGGTCTGTGGTGGAAATGGTTTGACAACTCTCCCTTTTCTGGCTTCCTTCTGTTGTCTGTCTCACTTAGCGCCGTCCACCGCCTCTCACATAAACTTCTTACTGGGGTCTGCTTCTGGGGAACTGAAGACAGAATTTCTTGCACTGTATGGGAGTGGGTCACAAAGGTGTAATTGGGTGCCTTTACCATATTTTTACCATCTTCCCAATTCTCTTCTATGGATGAACAGTTGAAACTGTAGGTTTAAAAAATTGTTAAAGTTGCTATTGTCCTCAGGAGCAAACTTATTTTTCACTTAAATTTTATTATTCAGTTGATTCAAATTTATTACATATAGACAAGTTAGAAAATAGATAAACAAAAAGAAAAATGTTTGCCATTAGCCTTCTACCAAGAAATATCCATGGTTAGTGTGTTATTTTATATCTGTTCAGACCCTTTCCATGAATTTTATGTATTTATGTATGTATGTATCTTTCACTATCTTAAATCCCCACTTTATGTTACTGGAAATGAAAAGATTTACTCTAATTTTTAGGTTTTCAAGTATTAACCACTGCTAGGAAATGCTCTTTTCAGGAGAAGAATGAATCTTTTTTGTTTTAGCTTTATTGAGGTATAATTGACCAATAAAATTGTAAGGTATTTAAGATATACAATGTGATGATTTGATATGCATATACATTGTGGAAAGATTCTGCCCATGCATTCCTTTATGAGGATATTTTTCACTGGGCATTGCTATGTGCCAAGCAGCATTCTAGGCATTTGGGATACATCAGTAAACAAAACAGACAAAAGATTTCTGTTCGTCAGGAAAAATGCATTCTAGCTAGAGAAAACAGAAAAATGGAAAATAACAAATATACATAGTTCATAAGTAAATTGTTCAGTATCTTCTCATGGAATGTTATGGAAAAAAGAAAACTAATAGCAGGGTGGGGGCACCAGGACAGCTGGAGAGGAGATTGCAGCTGTCAACATGCTTCTCTGAGGATGGGGCATTTGAGCAGAATTGAAGAGGTGCAGATATTTGCATGATGATCCTTCAGGGCAGCTGAGCATTCCAGGCCGAGTCTAAGGTGTGGGCCTGGTGTCCTCATGATGTCGCAAGGAAGGCAGCCAGGCTGGGCAGGGTGCGTGATGGGGAGATGGCTAGGAGATGAGGTCGGAGGGTAGCGGGGAAGAAGGGACACAGCACGCCTTGTAGACTTTCACTCTGTGCAAGATGGGGAACCTCTGCAGGGTTTGAGCAGAGGAGTGGCATGATCTGACATACATTGTAAAAGGACAGTTCTGGCTCCTGTGGTGACAAGAGGCTGTATGGGAAAGATGTTAGGGGCTACTGCAGTGACTCAGGCAGGAGAGCGGTTGTAGTGAGGGTGATGAGAAGCGATTGGATTTGGGAAATACCTTTTGACACCAGAGCTAACAGGATTTCCTGAAGGATTGGATCTGGTTGCAAAAGAAAGAGAAGATGATGATTAAAGATGATTTACAGGGTTTTGGCTTGAGGATTAGGAAGGAGTTAGGTGCCAACAAGTGGATTAAGAAGAGGCTGTGGATGAAGCAGGTTAAATGGAGTTGAAAATTGTGAGGTGTCTTAGCGACATGGTGAGTTTGAGATGTCGATTAGAAATCTGAGTAGCAGTTGGAGTATGAGTCAGGAGTTTAAGGGAGAGGTCTAGGCCAGGGTAGATGGTGCGTAAAGCCATGATAAGGTATGGAATGCATATACGCAGAGAAGAGAAGAGAACTAACATGAAAATGTTGGGAAGAAGAGGGGGGTGGGGCAAAACCTGACAAGGCAGAAGCAATGAGGCTGGAGGAAATCCAGGAAAGGCAGGGTTCTGGAAGCCAGGTAGAGAGATTGTGCAGAGAAGAGGATGTGCCCTGTGTTAATGCTGCTGACAGAGCCTGTGAGAGGAGGTGAGGACAGACTTGATTATGGAGCTTAGCAATATGGGAACCACTGGTGACCTTGACATGTACAAAACCCCACTGGAGTAGATTTAAGAGGGGAGGCATTACAGCAGCTTTACTGCAAAGTGTAACAAAGAAATGAGGTGGTGACTGGTGGAAGGAAGAAGTCTTTGGTTTTCTGCCTTTTTTTTTGGATGGGAAACATAACAGCATATTTGCATGATGATCATAATGATCCAGTAATGAATTTTAAAATGCTGATTATGTACTAGTGAGCTGGAAGAAAACACCCAAAAAATGTTTTCAAAAATGAGATTTACCACATATAGTTTTCTATAACTTACAGAGCATATAACTAATATGTTTCTAGTTAAATAATGTGGCTCTGCATTTTCACTTTTAATAGTTGCAGAATATTCTATTTTTTGAGTGTATCATAGTTTGTTTAACCAACCCCATATCAACCCCATGGACCTTTGCATGGTTTCCTTTTTTATTTTTTATTTTATTTTATATTGCTTTATAAACAATCATGCAGTGGACACCCTTATAAGTCAGCCCAGTTTTCTGATTGTTGCCTTGGGATAAAGTCCTAAAAATGGAAGTGCTGGGTCAAAGAATGAAAACATTTAATATAATTTAATGCATATCAAACAGCCCAGATCTCCACTGTAGAATGAACCAAAGTCACTTCGTCTTTCCCTTACCCTAGTTATATTTTCTATTATACCTATCCCAGTCGTATACCGCTACACTCATTTGTGTGATTATCTCATTAATGTCTGTTTCTCTCAGTAAACTGCAGACCAGTGAATGTGGAGAGGTGCCGATTTTTGCTGGCTGCTAGATCCTCAGCTTTTGGCCCAGGGCCTGAAACATAGTGGCTATCATTCAATATCTGTTCATGAGTGGATGGATGAATGAATGAATGTAAAGCTCAATTCAATGAATAGGGTAGAAGAACACACTAGATAATGTCATTTGTGGATAGAGTGAGGTGTGACTGTCAATCACCCACAGTGCCTTGCAGGGTACCTTGTATATAGCTACAAAATTGTGTGTAATTGACTACTTAAACAATGTATGAACAAAGGGCATCACTTTTATAAAAGCCAACCTTGTGTGGCTCAGTGAATGGAATAATTTTGCATCCTCCCATGGTCACCTCTTTCGAGAAATCCGTGTCTATATTTTGGTGCAGCTCCCACGAGCTTAGCTACCCCTTAGCTAAACCCTCCGTCTCCAGCGCTGATAGCTTTCTTCCAGTGGCCAGCAGGTGGCAACAGGCAGTTATTCAAGTGACAGTGGAGTGCCTGGAGCCGTCTGAATGAGGCTGCTCTCGGGCTGGAGCGCCCCCTGCTGTCCCCAGAGACCTGTCAGGGCCTGTCCACCTGAAAGTGCCCTGCAGGCCCTCCCGGCAGCTCCTTCCTGGGAGGCAGGCTGCTCAGGTGTGTTCTCAGGGACCCAGGGAGTGGGGGTCTCCCCTCAGAAGAGTCAAGAAAGAGGCATCAGCAATCAGCCTCTGAGAGTATGACTGCTTTTCCATTTACAGGATTTATACGGACAGCTCAAGAATCAAATGAAATTCATTTGCAAGTCCGATTTCTTCAAGCTCTGAGAGTTTATCAGTTCACATCAACTGACCTGCCTCTGTTGTTGTCCTGTCTGAAATGGTCAGTTTCTTTTCATTCCTTTTTTTTTTTTTTCAGCCAAGCTCAGTGCCCTGCAGTTCATGCTGATAGTTTTGTAGAAATTACTGAATCTATAACCATTAAATTCCATAAATGCTTCTTATGATGTATGAAACAGTTTGCTGCCCACGTGCTGTGAATCCTCCCTATCATGGTGCAGTTTTTTACCCCCCCGTCAGCTTTACTTGCTCCTTTGTCCCCTTGAGGCTGAGGGTAGGGAGGAAGTCACCTTTCACCAGGACTCCCACTATCTACCACTTCACTCCCCCAGTGACCCATTGGCATGAGGGTTACATTAATGTGGCTCCGCCCACTTAGGGCTCAAGTAGCAGAGCTTACGAGGATGAGAATCTGATACTTCTGATTTCAAATGTGCTATGCTGTCCCCTACACTCATGGTCCAAACTGTGTTCCAAGAAGTCCTCAGAGGTGGTCACAAGAGAAGGGAAGGAGGGGGGAGGTGGAAGGGGGAGATGTGGCCTATAGGATGGTGTTTTTTGCCTACCCCCCTTGCTTCATCTAGAGAAATTGCACTTTAAAAGAAAAGAAAATATGTATTTTTCCTTCTAAAAGGAAAGTTAAATGAAAGTTGTTATATATATGTATATAAAATAAGAAAAAAAATACTTCTGAGGATTCACCCAGGACATAGTCTCCAGGCTGCCTTCTGACTCATGGCAGACGTGTGGACCATGACGGTAAGACACAGCAAGGCTCACGGGGACTAGAGCAGGGCCTTGGCCCCTGCAGCTTCCTCATCCAGGAAATGCTCTGACAGCAAAATTCTTTTGCACCCGCCTTCTCATATTCCCTGGCACAGATACAAGTCAAGAAAAATGAACCTGATGCAAAACTGATCATGTCCACTCCTACTGTCTGCCTTCAACAAAGAGTGTGTTTTGACCTTCTCTGTGTCACACAGAGACTGAGTAATAGCGATCTGAGGAGGCTGGGAGGCCCAGCTGAATGACAGGTGAAGAACTGAGGCAGGGAAAGGACAGCGTGGAGAGAGAAGAGCCTCAGACTGGGGCTCTGGAGTGGGTACAGGAAACAGAAGTGGGAGGGGCTGGGCAGAGCATTGGAGACTGAGAGAAATGTCCGAGCAGTATTTTTAAAGAGCTTTGTTGGGTATTGAAAACACACTCCTAACCTCAGCATTTTTTCAAGAGACAGAAAAGATTTGAATTGTTTTCAGTTGTTTTTCTGCAGGCCTAAACCACTGCCAAGACCGGATCAGGTGGGCTCCTGGGTGTACATCCGTCATGTAAGCACGCTTCAGTCGTTGCTGTGGCCTGGGAGAGCGGAACCATGACTGTTTCTCAGCTTCATTTGTCAGCTGCTTGAGTTTCTATTCTGAGAGGTGGTAACTGTTGAACATTGTTATTCACTTGTGTTCCCTAAATAACTTCTAATTAATTTTAATTTGGACCAGGAATGTTCTACTGTTAACACGGTGACAGGAACTATCAAAAATAAAATTAATAAGGAACCCACTTCAGAAAAAATATTAATATTACATTATTTTACATTTCAGCAGAGATGCAGATAATACAAATTAAAATATATGTTTTTTGCTGATTTTCCTCAAAGGAATTGTTGCATTGGAAAAGAGGTTACTTAAACATGATTTTTCACCTCATTTATTTTTCACAATGGATTTTTTCTATTTCAGAGTAATCAATTGCATTGCAGCAAGATATGCAATCAAATCAGTAACCGGATGTAGCCTTTGAAACCTCGTTTCTTAGTTGCATTAGATATTATATTCATTACACAGTGAAATCAATGAACGATAATCCTTTGACCTTAAAAATTGCCAAAGATAAAAGTTTGTCAGGGTTCTCAGAATATCATGAAGCAGACAATCCTAGAAATTAAAAAGGTTTTGTTGGAATTTTTCAATCAAATCCCCTCACCCACTACCCCATCCTTTAAGACAATGGTGTTGTCTCCTAACCATTAGTGCATGAGTCTGACAAAGACCCGAACATCCCTTTGGCTGAAAAGTGACTAAAGGAGTTAGTAATCTTGGGCTGAGTTCTTGGTCTCTTCCAAGGTGAATAAAGCCTTTTGAATCCTTTTGGATAAAAGTCGGCCAAGATCAAAGAGAACGCGAGAAGGATTTCTGATACATCAGTGAAATAGCCTGTGAAGATTCTGTACATGACACTAATCCAGGCATGCTCAAGTGTGGTCCCCAAACCTGTGAAGTAATAAATGTATTAGCAGGTTTCTTTAGTGAAAGCCTGTGATACACAGAGTAAATCTGCCAAGTGCAGTGATCAACTGTGATCTTGTCTACAGTCTCATTTTCATCATTTTCTTAAGTACTATGTAATTTGGTCTTGGGACCACTTAACTAATTACAGATTAGCAGGATGGACCTTATATGCTACTGCACAATTGGCAGGATTATTTAGATTATATTAGTATTCTACAGTTCAGTGGCAAAGAGTATAGATGTGCTTGAATATTTATGGAGTTTTACCATCTCTTTTTGTTATAGAGGCCTTGCAACAAACTTAAACATGTGTGTCAGCTCCATTATTATCTAGGTAGACTTTTAAGTATGGGCTAGCCAAAACTGAGTCTTATTCAAGCATTATTTCATCTGTCATACTAATTTTAAGGACAGTAGCCTATTATATGATCAGTCCTTTCTAAATTGCCAAAATCTATGTGTCTCTTCTATGTGCCAGCTCAGTGCGTCAGAGGCACTAGCTTAGTTTTGTCACACTCTGGGCACACTGGCAGTCCCCAGGGGTGTCCGGAGCCCTTGGATAGACATGGTGTATTTGTTTGAAGGTTCGATTTTACTAGAAGACTTTGAGGGAAAAAAAGTTAATCAATTTAACCATTTATTTAATGTGCTGCCAATTTATATAATTTGCCATGAAGCAAACAAAAGTATGCATTAGCTATGTTATGACTAAAAACCACTTGCTGACGAATACTTACAGTGATAGAATACAATCTTGTAAACTAAAAAGTGTGTTTAGCTTTCACACCTCCAGCCAGAAATTAGCTGGTGAAGCTGAGAAAAATATACGATGACCTTCGTCCTGGGAGAGTCACGAGCGATAGTCCCAGCTGGCCAGGCAAGACAGCCCAGAGCCCGTTGCTCCATGTCCTGTTGAGGTCCTCTCTTTGGGCAAGAGCTCTAAGGGCTGTGGGAAGAAGGAAAAAGGATCCTTCAAGTAAAAGAACAAAACCTTCCTGTTAGGAGAGATCCTGAAAAAAGCTGGACTGGCTGAAAGCAGGCAGAGCCATTTAGGAAGCGCCCTCCTATCTCAGCTAAGCCTGCGCCGGGCAGGGGCTCTCTGGAGCATAAAGGAAGCCTCCGAGGACTGTTCCCATCACTCTCTCAGACCTAGTCATGGCACCTCCTTCGTGGAGCCTGCCCCTCTCCAGCCTGCCCACCGTGGGCACACAGCCGGGGGCAGGTCCAGCCTTTGCCTGCCAGAGTGTGCACTCTTGACCCTGGTCCAGGCTTCTCATTCCTGTCTTTATGTTGTCCACTCCCCTGACCACAGACTGGATTTAACCAGTGAAGAATTTAAAGCCTGGTTTTTCTATGAAAATAAATGTAAAGGCAAGATTGTCTAAGATTAAGACCTCAAAGATGATGGGTACTGTTTGTGGCCTCTCTAAGCAGTCCCTGGGCCCTGTGGGGAGGCGTTCACCCTCCTCTGCCATCAGAGTACCAACAGCAGACATGTCTGACAAGCACAACTCTGAGGGTCATCCCTGCAAGGTGAGGGGTCCAGGCCACGTATGACGTCCTCCCCCAAGGTCAGAGGCAGCACTCTCCAGAGGGCACGCGTCCTGCAGGAGTCAGGGGCAGTTCCATACAGTTCCGGGTATCCAGCCTCCTAGTGGCACATTCTGCAGGGCGTTTACCCCTCCTCCCAATCTGTGCAAAATATCAGAAAAATAAAACCAGTTTTCTTTCTTAAGGGGTTCAGAAAAGTGGTTGTGCTAGTTCTGAGCAGACTGGCCCATTTTTCTATTTTCCTGTAAAATTGTTTTCAGAAGCATTTAAAGTTGTTTTGATAATTCAACTTTTTGTTGCTTGTTCTTCATTTCAAGAAAAGATCAAGGCAGCTGTAGCTGCTGCTTGGGGAACCTGAGCTCAGGCACGTGAGGCAGGACTGTGGGGGGTGGGGAGGAGGCCTGAAAAGCCCGTCTGAGCAGGAGACTGTTGCATGGAGGGATCTGAGGGTGAGAGTGCAGGAGGGGTTTGCTCCTTTTCCTGGACCATCATCTGCTGCCCATTACCTGACCTTTTTCTCCTTTCTCCTGCCCCAGGGGTTTTAAGGACACATTTTGGGTGGGAAGGAATGTACCACAAGAGGACGCTAACTTAAGCTTTGATTGTGACAGTCTTTAGTTCCAGCCAGGCAAGTTCCGGGCTTAATTCTATTAATTCTGGATGCATTTTGAAGGTTCTGATGCTTCTCAGAGAGCCCCTCAACCTCTGCCTCTTTAAGATATAATTTTCTGGGGACTGATCTTTGGCTTGTTGCTTTCCAGTGAAGAATAATTTGCACATTTGGAGGGTTGTACTTGCGTTTCATTTCTATTCTGGAGGCAAAGTTGGTTAATGAGAATCGTGTGCGTTTATGAGAACGGTCACCTGAAGAAAGTGCAAGGTCTGGCTCAGCAACAAAGCCCGCCCTGCCCCCCAGCCCTCTCAGGTGCATAGGGTTCGTACATCTCCTTCTGCCATAAATCAGAGCTCTCTCCTGTGCCATCTGCAAGAAGACAGATACTTTGCAGATGGAAATGCATCCCTGAGATGGAGACAGGGATCAATCTGCTGCCTCCCACATGGCTTAGGAAGGGCAAATTCAGAGGAACTAAGCTAAAAAAGTGAGAATATGGGAATTGGGTTGAGTTCATTCTAAGGTAGAACTGGGAAGCAGGTTTTGGGAATGAGAGGTTGTCATCAGACACCCAAGGGGGACACTCCAGGGAAATGTGGCCTGAATCATTACATTGGACCTGGTATCAGGGAGAAAGGTCCGTGCCTTCCAGGATGAGGGGCTGAAGGGACAGGCTGCCTGGGGACGTGGGGGCAAATAGGTGCAGAAAGGGCTGGAGATGAGCTGCTAGACAAAGAAAGCAAACTTGGATGATTGAGAAAACTTGGCAAGCCAGACAGTGCTGGGTCTACAAGGACCTGTGACATCCTGTATTTGCTGTGTCCTGAATTTCCTCACACTTTAATAAAGTAACTCTTCCGTCTGGATTGGAATGGGGTATGTGCCGACTTTTCACCCTGTCACCCTTAAGATGATAATAGAGGGCAACTTATTTGGGGGCATAAATTTTCATATGTTTTCTTTAAAAAATCCATTTCACCACCCCAAAATTATGCTTGATGTGTTCATAACCTGACTTTAGCTCTCTGAATTTGCCTTTTCAAAGCCAGGCTCTTCTCCAAAAATCTGCTCTGGCAGAAGATCAAGGGAAGGCCCTATGCTCTCTAGCGAACAGTAAAATTCCGATGGGAACTTTCCCAGCATCACAGCAAGAACCCTGGCTTAGCAGTCTGGCTCTGACAACTGCAGAGCATGTCCCCACACAGGCTGTGCATCCCATCTGAGCAACAGCCCTGGCCCCAAGCAACAGAAGGCCTCGCTTGACCTGGTGTGGCAGGCGGTGCCTGGCACAGTACCCCCCAGGCCCTTCTCTACTGTTGCCTGCAGGCTGCTGGGCCCAGCCCTCCCTGTGGCCCCAGAGTCACGGCCCTGCCTGGCCTCAGTGACGGTGCTGCGGTTTGCTTATTTTGACATATTCTTCCCCAACATGTCCAGATGAAAGGCAGGAAATGTGCAGTTCCAGTTCCCATGGACGAGTGGCTGAGCCACATTGTATCGCACCGGCAGGCTAGTCATGGGATCCTGGAGGCAAAGCCAGCGAGGGCTGACCTCAGGCCTGGGGCTGGTCTGGCATGGTGCACACTGGGTGTTGCCCACCCTGCTTACAGCCACAGACTGACCGCAGCCCTGCTCACTCCCGCCAGGCCTGGACTGAAGCCACCTCTGAAGGTCCCTCCCACGTGGCTCCCCTTTGCCCAGAGGGCACTGCCCCAGAGAGAGCCCACTTCCTCCTAGGCCACTCCCAGGCCCCAGTGGCCTGCTCTTGAGCAGTTAAAGTGGGGCTTTCCCTACCTTGTGAACAGGACGTCCTCCAGGTCCTCAGGGCAGAGGTCTGGAAGTCCCCAGTATTCTAAAATGGTGGCAGAAGTTTTGACCCACTAAGATCCAAAGCAAAAAAAAAAAAAAAAGAGCTGTTTTCCCTGAGTGACCTCCAGCCCTTCCGGCAATCACCCCAGTAAGCTAGATGATTCTTCTATGAACACACCATCTTTTCCATAAGCCATAAGTAAGATTGCTTCCACCCACACTCAGGATGTCACATTTGAAAAATGACTTGTTCTGGACTAGAAAACAAACTTGCAGGAAGAATTCTAGTTCTCTTCCTCCAGGTGTGTGCCATGTGGCTGGGTTGTTGAGAAGGTGGGTACTGTAAGTGTCCATTTCCTGGCTTTGTGCAGTTAAACCAAGCCCTTGGTCATTAGGCTGCAGGAAGAGCATTTGCACATTTCATTTCCTTGGGGATGATTTTTTAAAGTGGCTCTAATGCATCTACCTGATCACATTCAGATGTGTTGCATGGGAAGCGGGCGATTTGAAAGTGCAGTAAAGCCAGCTCACATGGTGCCCAGAGAGGTGTAACTTCTTGTTCAACAGAAGCCACTAAAGACAGATACTCAAGGACAAAAATGTCGTCCTGTGCCTTTGTCTGGGGCAGCTCATTAAGTAGGGACCACCTCAGCATTGACAGGACAACTGTTTTCTGTGTGTTCCAGAACATAATTGACTACAAAAATTTTTTTTTATGTCACCCTGCCAGATACAAACCCAATGAGCAGCAGAGTTAACTCAGATGAATCCTGGGAACATGGAAATAGCACGTTCTACAGCTAATCAGACCCAGGAATGATGACACATCTGGATGCCATCAGGAAGGTGGGATCCTGGGGACCGCAGGGGGCTGGACTCTCACAGAGCCCACATGTTCCACTGATTTCAGAGGCCCCTTTCTGGGGGAATTCCATGGCCTCTGAGGATTAACGATCAGAGTCAGGCTTCTGTCTGCCCAAGGCTTTGGGTCTAGGAGGGTCATAGTTTTATTAGGAGCCCAAAGATATTCAAAAGAAGTCATCCAGGTCTTAATTCAAGTACAGCCCCTTGTTTCCCTCCAACTCCCTCCCATAAATTTGGGTGGATTGTAAAAGACCCTTTGTTGTCATCTGACTCTCCTCCCAAGGACTAAGGACTCATATAGACTTCTGACTCTCCTTAGATGCAAACGAGTCAGGGAGGGATGCTCTGGCTCACACGTACCCCAGTTTAAAAAGCTAACGTTGCCAGGCAGGTGCTAAGCATGTTCAGAGAGAAAAATACCAATGCAAAAGAGCAAGCAGAAAAGGAAATGCTTCCTCAGTTTTCAAAGTATTATAATGGGGTTACGGTAATTGTTAATTATCCCACGTGGATTATAAAGTGCGAGAGACACTCTAGGCTCTGGAAACCTTGTTTTTAGTAATGAAAGTCCCATTTAGAAACAACCGTATGACTCTTGCAGCTGGGCTTGAATCAACCAGTTAGTCAGGGCCTTGCAGGAGGTCAGTGGGGCTTCCCAGGACGTCACACTAGACCCTGACCCTGATTGCTGGCCTTGGGGTTTCCAGTGTCCTCAACTGCCTGTGTGACATGTTACTCCTCCATCTACTCAGCGGATTGATGGGAAAGGCCGCAGGAGTAGAGGAAGCCCCTTCTCAGGGTGGATGGCCGGGATGCTGCCAGATTTGGAGGCTTTGACCCTCCCCGTTTGACAGGTGGCACGCTCAGTTTGTCGAGAGGAGCAGGTCTGCACTGGCCTCAGAAAGGCAGAAAGCACTTAGAAAGAAGTAGGGTGGAAGTCTCTGGAATCCGAGCCCAGAGACCTGAAGAATCAGCCGGAGTTCTCACCTGTCAGCAGTAGAAACCAACTTTGGCTGATTTAAGCAGAAAAGAAGTGTATTGAGCAGCAATGGGAGGACTGGAGAGGGGAGCCTGGGAACAGAGAGGCAAGACGGGCTGCCACAGCCAGGCCTACAGGCAAAATCCCACCACAGCCCCAGTCCCCTGGGGGACTCTGGCCGCTGCTGGGCATCACCAGGTGGCAGCCCCTCCAGGTCCCCCAGGGGCCCCTGCAGGCTCGGGCCCGCCCCACCCCAGCGCTCCTGCGGGTGCCTGTCTCGCTGTAGCAAGGGCTCCTCACTCAAGTCCAGGGGTGCCCTTAACCTGCCTGTGCCCCCTCACAACGTCATACCCCCCACCCTCACCCCAGCCCCGCCTGAGTTCTGAGGCTGATTCTCCCACTTTCTGGAAGGTAAACAGCTGAGTACTTTTTTGTCGTCAGTGGGCTATAATGAAACAAGAAGACATCCTATCCTAAGCCAGTTGCCTTTGGCCCAATCGGATGTTCTCCTCAGTGGGTGCCCAGGCCCTTCCTTCCCTTTCTCTGTCAGTCTTGTGAGGCAACATCAAAGCTGTCCCTGCTCTGAAGGAAGTTTAGGATGGAACTAGTGGTCAACCAGTGACCACGGCAAAGGTGAGAGCTGGTTAGAAAATGCTAAGCACCTGTCACATTTCTCAGTCCCGACATGTGAAGCACAGCCGCAGCTGGGGTCCGGAGCGCCCCGAGGAGCAGGAGACCCCCCGCGAGCAGTGGGACCACCTCTCTGACGCAGGAGAAGGGCGTGGGCTGCAGAACACTGAGAGACTTTGAAAGATTATATCAAGACTTCTCTGTTTGTCTTCTCCCCAGCTTCTGCAGCCCGTCTGCAGCTGAGATAAATTCAGCACAGGAGGAAAAAGCAGCATTTCCTCCCCCTCTCTCCTCCCATTTTAGGTGAGAGGAGGAGGTGGCATGGGGAATAGAGGAAGATCTGGCAAGCTCACCAGCTGGTGCCGCGCTGGCTGAACGGAGTGAGCTGGCTCTGCGTCCCCAGGCTCCTTGGGAATCTGGTGGGTCTCAGCCATGGAGGGGGTGTAGCCCCGACACCCCAGTGTCCCACAGCCAATGTGCCCTGAGCATAGCCCCATCACCAGGCTGAGGGCATGCGGCTTCTGGTGAGGGCTGTGTTTTTGGAGTACAGCCGTACTTTCAGAAGGACCCGAGGGAGATGTAGTCCTGTGGCCCGGGGACGGTACCATAGGAACAGCTCAATCCCCTCCGCAGGGCCAGCCATCTGATCACTGAGGGGTGGGCTGTAGGGCAGTTCTGAGGATAGGACAGGAGCTGGAGAGATTCGATGCACCTGGGGGTGGGGGAGGCACGCCCTGGGAGGTGCTCTGCGCATAGGGATCACACGAGGCCCTTGGATGACAGGGCCACCAGTAAGGCTGGGTGAGTGGGGAGCAGCGGCTTGGGGACTGGGTTCACCAACATGAGGCCTCCTGTCGGCTTAGATGCGGCCCTGCCACCCTGCTGCACGGGCGAGGCCCTAGAAAGCTTTGCAGGCAGCTTTTTAAGCGGTCATAGAGTCTCACAAGAACCTGGTCTGAACAAAAGGCCCAGATGTCTCCCGGGCTGTGGAGGAGGTGGTGAGGACACAGAGGCCAGCTCACTGCTAAGGGGAGAAGTAACTCTCAGCAGTGCTAGGGACAGACTTAAGCAGAATTTTATTTGTTTCTATTTCCTAAATGGTTTGTTTTAAAATTTGGCTAGAGGCATTGTAGCTATGAAGATGAGATACTTGGGCTTGACTTCAGTTCTGTCTTGTGCACTTTAGGAGCCGTAGGAGGGGCTGTCACAACTGGCCTGAGGGGGACAGTCACCCAGCCTTGCTTCTGAGGCCATACCTTTGAGCTACAGTGTCTGTACTCTGGGAGCAATGCAGTTTATTGTCCTGGTGATAAAATTCTAGTTACAGTGTTAATTACTATTTAAAAATTGTTGTTATTGGTCTTCCCTGTGATTGAGCTATGCAGATCGCTTCCTGCTCATCACCATAAACAGGGGTTAAGTTTGACTTTGTTTCACTTCCTATGCAAATTTCTATTTGTGGCCAAGCTGAGACACAAATTGTTGCCACCTGCCATGCGACAAGTGAGGGCCGGTCATCGGTCATTTTAGCTCCTGATTAGGAAGTGTGAGGTTCAGTTACTACTGAGCCCTGACTGGGTGGGAGGGTCCTTTTGAGTGGGTGCAGCCTAGGACCCCAAGGCCAGCATGCCAGGGAGTCCTTGGCCACCAGGCAGTTTGAAAACCTTAAAGGCAGGCATGGGAAGTGGGTACGAATGGTGTATTGCTATGCTATTTTGATAAAGGCATTATCAGTAAGTGAATATTACATTGTATGTATATACATATCTATGCAAACATCTTAATAATAATCTTGTGGTGGAATGAGGATAAATTTCTGTTATTTATGTTCTGTGATTTCCAGGTTTCTGCACTGAGAATATCTTACTTTTGTAATTAGAGAAAGAAGGCAATGGAGTTTGTATAGAGAAAGACCAAACTTTTATTTTCACGTAACTGATACAATAGGATTTGTCTTCTGGAATTGTATGTATGACTTGTATGTCCGTCTACCTGTCCGTCTGCCCATCTGCCATCCACCTGTCTGCCCAACTACTCACCCACCCAGCTGTCTTTCCATCTGTGTATTTGCCCAGAAATGTTCCTGAGATGATACTGATCAAATGTTTGTGAAGGTTATTTCCGGGTGGTAACATTTTTATAATGTCTTTATGTTCTTTGTACTGACCTCTGTTGCTTAAAGTTGGTAATAATGAAGTGAATCTTTTAAAGAGCAGCACAGCATCTCCGCCCTGTTCCTGGGTGAGCCTCGGTCACAGAGCCGAAGGCGTGTCCCAGCGGCAAGGCCAGGGAGGCCTCTGGCCGTGCGCCCTGCTCCCTGTTCTGCAGAGACTGCCTGTTGAAGCCCCGTCAGGGCATGTGTGCAGCTCAGTGGGGAGCAGAGAGCGAGTCTGCAGGCGACACTTGGGTCCTATTTAAACCCACAGCCAGCAACATCCTGAGCCTTTGACGTACTTTTTATGCCCAGCTGGCTGGGTCTGTAGCTGGCTTGGGTTCTGTGGTTCACGGCTCCACTGTGACAGCAACAAGCACCAGAGTCCCCCTGCCCCTAAGAATCTTATTCTTGTGCTGTGTCTCCCCTTCCCTTGGTGCCCTGAAACTGGGGTAGAGGCTCCTGTGGAAGGATCTCCAGAGGTCCCTGGGTGTGGAGGTTGCTAATTCAAGGCTGTCTGTTGAACGTTTTTAGCTCCAGTGGAATAGACAGAATCTCCTTAGTTATGAATTTGCAGAGCATTTCCTGTTTGTTGAATAGCTGGGGAACACTTTCTCACTTGTGAGGAGAATGACAGAACCACTTGGGAAAACAGGTTGGTATTCCTTACCTAGTAGAGGTGCAGGAATGCAGACTCGATGACCTAGCACATCAGCTCCAGGCAAATACTCTGCTTCTGCAGCTGTGTAAGGATGAGCATAAGAGTGTTTTTCCTCAGAGCCCCAAACTGGAAACAACCCGCTGGCAGAACACAGGGCAAACACAGGGCTCGACACGTCCTGAATAAATTGACCTGTGCTGTACTATACAATGTTATATGTCTGTAAAGATGAACTAACTCCAGCTAGGTGCACTGACAGGGATGTAATTCACAAACATAAAGTTGAATGAATGAAGCAAATCCAGAAAAAGTATTGATAGAATTATTTCACTCACGCAAGGTCTAAAAGCAGGTAACATCACACCATATTTTTTAGAGATGCATACAAAAGTGGTAGAACTGTGGAAAACATCAAGAAAAAAAATTCAGGATAGTGTTACCCCAGGGGGAAGGGAAAGAGTCAGAATTGTCCATGGTTTCCCAAGGTGAAGGGGCTCCCAAGTGCCTGGCACTGTCCTCCTTAACTTCGGTGGTGGTGGTGAGGAGGTTTGCTTTCAATTATTTGTTAAGCTGTTCAATTACATTTCATGTGCTTCCTCAAATATATGTTCTATTTGACAACAACAACAATATATATATAAAAAGCAAAATGAGGCACAGGGATCCCCCAGTCTCCACAACTAGAAATGCCTCTTCTGTTCCCTGTAGGCTTGCTTTACTCCAGGGGCCTCAAGCTGCATGTTTGTCCAAGTCTCTGACCAAGGTCATAAATCACTATGCTCTTACTTAGGGTTCTACAAGGTTAGCCTTGTACCCTGGTGGGGATCAGGGTGGGGAATGTGCTGCCCCCAAGGAGATGTTAGAAGTAACAGTCTAGACTATAGAGACCGCGAGTGCCGGGACATCCTCAGGAGGAGATCTGTGAAGGCCAGTGTGGGGTAGGTCAGCTTCTGCTGCTCCTGAGGATGAGCTGGGTGGAGACAGAAGGGGACATGGGAGTGGGAGGGGGTGTTGTGTTGGTGGAAAGGCCGTCGTGAGAGGTGGAAGATCAGGAGTGTCGCGTGAGGCCCAGGAGGCCCCCCCGGGAGTGTGGTGCCTCAGGTGGCTCAGGCAAGTTTGGAAAACCAGGAAGATGAGTTTCCTCCTCACCCTCATCTAGTTGCTAGTCTAGGTCTATCAACCAATCAATAGACTCATCGATCTGCTATCCCCAGACACATTACATTTGAAACAGTCTAGAGAAGAGAACTGAACTAAGAACACATGCAGAAATCCTCAGAGAAAAATAGGTGACATAAGATGAGAGAATTAAAAAATAAATATTGTGATGCTCATCGCCAAACTCCATGAGGAAAGAGTCTTCATCTGCCTCACATAACACACTGATCCAAAGACCACAGGTCTCACTGTGGAAAACAGTGTGATGGCTTTTCAAAAGGTAAAGAAAGTTACTGTATGGTCCAGCAATTCTGTCAGGGTATTTACCTAAAAAATTGAAAATAGGCACTCAGATACTTGCATGCCCATCAGTGTTCATAGCAGCATTATTTGCAATAGCCAAAAGGTGGAAACAACCCAAGAGTCCATCAGCAGATGAATGGATAAACAAAATGTGGTATGTCCATACAATAGCCTATTATTCACCCCAAAAAAGGAATGAAGTATTGATACAGCTGCTTGAACTTTGATCACATGATGTTAAGTGAAACAAGGCAAACAGAAAAGGTTGAATATTGCATGATTCCATTTATATGAGCTACCTAGAATAGGCAAATTCATAGGGACAGAAAGTAGAATAGTTGTTACCAGGGACTGGGCAAAGAAGAGAATGGAGTCATGTTTACCAGTACAGAGTTTGTATTTGGTATGTCGAAAAGTTCTGGAAATAGTGGTGATGGTTGTATGACCTTGACCTAAAAATGGTTAAAATGGTAAATTTCATTATGTGTATTTTACTACTTACCAGAAATAATTCCACAGGGACTATTACTGACTAGGCATATCCCCCTGCCCCCAAATTCATATGTTCCGATCCTGGCCCCCTGTGTAATGGTATTAGGAGGCGGGGCCTGTGGAAGTGGTTGGGTTGTGAAGATGGAGCCTTCCAGGAGGGAGGACTGCTCTTACAAGGTGAGACGAGAGGACTTGCTCCTCTCTCTGCCATGCGGCCTTACAAGAACACGACTGTCTGCAAACCAGGAAGCAGGTGCTCACCGGAACCGATCTGCCAGCACCCTGATCTTGGACTTCCAGCCCGTAGAAGTGTGAGAAATAAAGGTTTGTTGTTTAAGGCATGCAGTTGGGGGTGTTTTGTTAGAGCCACCCAAACTAAGGCAGGCTCAAAAGACAGTTCCTGTGGTTGAGCTGGAGGAGAGAGAGCAGGAAAATAGAAAACAAAGTAAAGTTTCCTCATTGAAGATTGAAGAAGGAGGAGAAAATGCTTTCCTTGAACTATCTCTGGTGCTCTTTCTACTCCTGAGCCCCATGTGACCCTGGAGATGCCCCAGATGCCCCAGGGAAACATTGCTGCCGCGGGAAAGTAGCCCAGCTCTCCTCCCTATCCTCATGCCTAAACAAAGGCTGAGCCCCAGATCTCCTCCGTGGAGCTGTTCCCTGGAAGATTACGTTTTATGCTTCTTTTAATGTATGAGCTCAACCTGGATGCAATTTGAAAAAGAAAATGAATTTAGAAACAAAAGATGCTGCAGTATGTCTGTATATACATGATGGAAAATTTACTTCTCAAACAGCTTGAGCAGAAAAAAACCACATCCCCATGGCAACCAGATTCTGGCATGACCACGCATCTCTGCCAGGTCACCCATCCATTGTAAGCCTCAGCTCTTCAGCCTTCCCAGTAAACACAGGGGACCCCGGTGATCCACCCACTGCAATAGCTCTGTGGCGCCAGGATTGCTGGCTGAGGGCTCTGTTCTAGTCCGTGAGGGACATTTCTGGAGACTTCATCTAGTCTGGGGCAGGGGACTCTGGCACAAGACATTGCCCTGTGGAAATGCAAGCCCACAGCCTATTCAAGTGCCAGGATGAGTGGGTGGGACTCGAAGCAGTTATATGTTGCTGACCAGAAAACCTTGGTGAACAGAGAATGCAAAAATAAAATTAAAAAACTCAGATAATAAATAGATCCTTAAAGGTTTATTCACTTCAATAGACATCCTGATCCCTTCATGGAGTTTCCATGTCTTCTTCCCTTTGATCTTTTAGAACTAGCACTTCTTTCAAATGTGTGTTCTCAGTACCATTTTCACACAGTGTTTTGGAAAAGCAGACCTATGATAAGGCCCCCTTCCCCTTCCCTGCAGGAGAGGCCAAGGCCTTCTTCCCAGGCAGTCACCCTCCATGTGGACACAAGGAAAGCTTTGAGGGCATACAGGTAGAAAGAGCCTGCAGTTTTGATGCTGCAGGGCCCCTAGCCCCAGGCTGGCCAGCCTTCTCTTCATCTCTCCTGCAACATAGTTTTTAAAATCATCATGTTTTGTTTTTAAAGTCCAGGCCTGAAGTCTTTCTTTCCATAACACTGCAGAAAGCCACAGCATTCCGAGAACAGAGGCTGTCCACCCTCTGGGCATTTGACGGGGCCAGGCTTTCGGTACAAGACAAACGGACGTGGCAGAATGCAGGGCCTGTGTTGTTTGCAGGTCATGGGGACGTTTTCCTTTACCACTTTTCCTTTCCTTTGCACGGGGACAAAGTGGGGGAGTGCCTCCTCACAGGCTGAGCTTCTCTGCATCTTAGCCTGAAGGTGGTCTGGGCCAGTCCTCTGGGGAGCCTCCCCCAAGGCGGGAACACTGCAGGGCCATTTGGCACTTATTCCTTGTGAGAAATTCCCAACCCCCAATCAGAATAACTTTCCACCAGACCCTTCGCTTCGCCTTTTCATAAAGTGGGCTTCAGCCCTGGACAAGTTTACCAGGGATTCAATGAGACCAAAAAATGACAATGCAATGATCTCGGGGTGAAAGGGTTATATCCAACTTTATTTCCTCGGTGGCAGGTGAATCACTAGAATCCCGTCCTCTCAGAGCAAGTCTGCAGGCAGCAAGCCAGTCTCTGTCTCTGGGCCTCTCAGTCCCCGCAGCCGTCTCAGTCTCTGTCCTCGGCACTGCCACCACTCCAGCCTCTGCTCTCCTGCAGCCATGCAGCCCAGAGCACAGGGCGGAGCTCTTTACAGAGTCAGTAATAACATATTGGTCACACGTGTGTAGTGGGCAAGCTGACCAGGGCTGGGTGAGAATCCTGGCCATAGGAATTTTCATTTTCTCTACAGTGGGAAAGAAGGTACCTGGGATTGTAAGCAAGAAAAAACCTTTGGCATAACCCAACTTCAGCTCAGTAGCAGGATGAAACCTTTGGCTTCCCTCTGCAGACAGACAGCTGCACAGTCTGAGAAGCTCACAGGAGCTCAGAGACTTGGCACAGAGTGCGGAGAAGCGGTGTCCTCAGGAACTGAGACCTGAGCGCCAAGTCTAAGCATCTCTAGGTAATGCCTGTGGCTTTCATTCCCTTTCTCTCCTCTCTCTCTCTCTCTCTCTCTCTCTCTTCCCTCTTTTTTTCTTTTCTTCCGTTCATTTCCAAAGTGAGATGATGACGCGTCCTCCCTTTGGCAGCCATGTTTGCCTTGCTGCAGCCAGCCAGAGTTCATTGGTAATTTGAATAACCTCTTGAGAGGCCAGTTGTCTCTTTGCTTGACCACCTGTCACAGACATGCACTGGATCCTGAAATTCTCTGCTAACTTATTGATTTCTTCTCCCAGATCTGGGACAAAACCAGGGTGTTTCCAGAGCAGAAACAGTGGGGAAGCTAGCTGTCCTGATGGCTCTCCTCCCACCTCTGAGAAGGCTGTGAAGGGATTGGACGGGACCACTGGGAATAGGAATTGTTATCTGGTGAGCATTCGCTGACTTCTCATTTTGTGTCAAGTGTAGCACTTGGCTTTGGAAATCCAGGACAAGAAGGGGTCCCAGCTCCTCCTGTTCTGGCAAAGTGGGTGGTGCCTTGTGTGGGGGTGCCTCTGGGAATGGCCCCCTGCAGACAGACTGGTGGATTCCAAGAAACCTTCCCCATCGGTCACGTGGACACTCCCCTCCCCAGGGCAGCCAGTCCGGCTCTGAGGGAGTTTTCTGAGGACCCCAGTGTGGGGAAGCCTGGTGCCTTCACACTCACTAGTGGCTTCAGGGTGTCAAGTTAATACTTTATATGCCTAGTACTCCTTATTTCCTCTTGAATCATTCATGCCTGTATCAATGTTTTAAAAACTGATACTAAGGGGAAAAAAAGTAAGTTTGCAGAAAAACAAGACTTCCCATGCACAAATCGCCACCTTGTTTTAGCTCCTAAAGTTTTTTTTTAAATGCATAGTTTTCAGGAGCTTTATGCTAACGTGATTACAGTCTTCATAAGGGGAATTGGTATATAGTATTTCCCAAATTTATTTGACTATAGAGCCCTTTGCTCTTGAAATAACTGGTGAGCTCCCCCACCTGCTAATAAAGCAAAATGAAGTTAATTGGGACTGAAGGGTAGTCAGGGAGAACACCAAACAGCTGAGCGGTGTCTCAGAATGGGTAAGTCAGAGGAGGATATGGAGGGTTTTGGGGGTCTGGACTCAAGTGGTTAACATGTGTCTTTCAAGATGGCAGAGTACAGTAGTATGAGACTGGTGAGCATAGCAAGGGTTTGCAGGGAATCTTGACAGGTAAGCTATTGCTGGATAAACAAGCTGTTTGCCCAGGTGAGCAGTCTGTTGTCTCAGGTAAATTACCTGAAGGAATCCTCTGAAGCAGTCTTATCCTCCTGGGCAAAGGTTTCTTGGAGCAAACAGCTAAGGCAAGTTGACACAGTGGTCTCAGCTCCTGTGGATAAAATGGAAGTTCCTGTGGCCAGGATTCTCACCTGGCCATGGTTGACTAGCTCACTGCACACCTGTGGGCAATACATGGCTGTTGACTCTATATAAAGAGCTCTGCCCAGTACTCTGGGCACGACACGGTGGCACAGCTGAAAGGCACAGGAGAGCAGAGGCTGGAGTGGTGGCAGTGCCAAGGACAGAGGCCCAGAGGATGGCCGTGCGGGCAGAGGGGCCCAGAGGCAGAGACCGGCTTGCTGCATGCAGACTCGCTCTGAGTGAGCGGGATTTTAATGGCTGACCTGCCACCTGGAAATAAAGTTGGGTATAACCCTTTCACCCCAAGAACGTTTCTCTGTCAATTTCTTTGGTCACATTGAATCCATAGTGACCTTGCCTGGGGCTGAAACCCATTGGTGGGACAGCTCCTCAGCCTTCTAGCTGTTTGTCATAGTCCAAGGAACAATTCCTATTTCTTGCCTTTTGTGGAGTGCAACTCTCATCAAATGCAGTCTGGGAAACACAGAATCCTTCTTGAAGTGATTTAACATTGTTCATGTTGGAACCCATCTCCCTTTTTTTCTGGCTTGACATCTAATTAAACTAAGCAATTTTTTAGAATAAAATTTGAGTAAGAAAACAAAGCATTGAGGACAGAGTTAGACTTAGGTCAGAAACTGGGAGGTGAGACTGAAGGGAGGCAAAGGTGGCCAACTGTATTGACTATATTTTCTTCTCCTCCATGTTCTTGATGTTCTGGCATTTAGTGCCTTGACCCTGGAGAGATTC